>NW_017729022.1:72544198-72559677 GCF_001723915.1 Gavialis gangeticus
TCGATGATCTATTGAGGTCCATTCCGACCCTAACATCTATGAATCTATGAAACACAGCCAACAGTTGCAGAGATGATGGGTCAAGTAGCCCTTTGTGACAATTAAGGACAGTGCAAGTGGTGGTGACAATGAACCAACTGACTGGGGGGCAGTGTCAGCACAGCCCTCCCTCACCGATATCCAACAGGACCCCCAATTCTGTTGTACGCCCTGCTCCCCTCTAGCCACGTCCTCAAATACTCTGACCTGTCTAGCCAGGTGGAACAGGCTAGACTCCATCACCTTCTTTGGGCCAGAGCTGTCTCGCAGGCTGGATGACTGACACTCCTGAATTAGAAAGGCATCCCACCTTGATTTGAAACTTTTGTGATGGAAATTGTTCCAAACATTAATTAAACTTCACTTTTAAAAACGTGTGCCTTATTTCCACTTCCAGGTTGTCTGGCTTTGACCTTCGTCCTCCAGATCTTGTTACAACTTTGCTAAATTTAAGAGATGTCTGCTTGCAGATATCTCCTGCCTAATGACCACAATCAAGTCTCCTCTTAGCCTGATTTTGGATAAAACAGACCAAGCTTCTTAAGCCCTTTCTCCAACGCAGTTCTCCAAGACATCGGAGCGTTCTGACAATTCTTTCCTGAACTCTTCTTCTATTTCCAACCCCTTTAAAATGTGGAGACAGCAAAACTGGCCAGAGTGTGCCAGTAACCATTACACTGACACTATACAGAAAGACGATGCCACCTTTCTGCTACAACTTAAAACTCCTCTGCTTAGGCATCCAAGGAGTAGTGCATGAGTGTGTTCATTGCAGCACTACAGTGGGGCCTGGTGTTCACAAGTTATCTGAGCCCTTGAGCCCTGTCACTACTCCTCAGGATCCAGCTTCCTCCACGGGTGGATCTAGAATTTGGAACGGGGCGAGCTGTGTATTCACAGATAAAGCAATGCATATTTTCCGCCAATTAAACTATAAGCTTTACTAATATGCTAGGGACCCAGGGCTGCAGTATTCAGTTTAAGATCAAAGTGACAACAAATATAACTTCCGCTGCCAAAAGGTCCTAGCAGAGGTGATATCTTTTGTTAGACCAACTAGATATTTGCACCAAAAAATGTTTTAACAATCTTTATTTGCAATCTTTCAACACATTTGGGGTGAAGCAGGAATCAAAGGGAGTTGTAATGCACCCCCTGGATCTGCCTCTGCCCCCCTCCCCTCAGCCCTGCTGGCTTCACTGATGTACCTGCTGGGGGAGAGGGGGGGAAATAAGAGGCAAGGGTGTGTTAGGACGGCATCTTTTATTGAAACAACCAAATACCGCAGATCAAGTCAGACAAACAAGCCCTGCCCTTAATCTCAGCTCCTTTAAGAGGTGGAGACGCCAGAACTGGACGCAGGTGCCCTTTAAGCACGCCTGCTGGGGGCGGGGCGGGGCGCCTCGGCGGAACTACCACTCCCATGATGCATTCCCCTAGCGGCTCTCCCGCGCATGCGCAGAGTGGGGCCGACCCTGTGGAATCGGTTTTGTTTCCGGCGGGCGGAGGTCAAAGGCTGGGAGCCGCTTCCGGCTTCTGCCCCGGGGGATGGACGAGGACGGGCTACCCCTGGTGGGCTCCGGTATCGACCTCACCAAGGTGCGGGCTCGAAACGCAAGTTTTTGTGGACTGAAGCCCGCTTCATCAGATGCTGCAGCGGGAGGTGCTCTCCTGCTCGAAGCTGAGCGGGTTTCCCCATGTAGACGTTCGGGTGCAGACCATTTCAGGTGGCTGCGCCTGGGGTCCTCTGTGGGCAGGGCCTTCGTAGTCCGAAGGCAGGCAGGAGGCGGGGTAGATCAGACCTTGTAGGCTATGGGAAGCTCGTGCTGTAGCTGTCTGTCTGCTGTGCGTAGCCTGTGAGGTGCCAGCGGAGTCTGCCTTCTGCTTGGGTACGGCATCTCTCCTGCCAGAAAGACTAACCAAAGTGGGTGGACAGATGTGGAGATATCTATATGTATATCTCAAACTTTTGTGGACTGAAGCTTACTTCATCAAAGCTGTGATGAGAGGTGCTCAAAGCTGAGCTTGTTTCCCAGTGTAGATATTCACAGGAGTTCAGGGCTGGAAGGGACCTGGTGAGATCAGCAGGTGCAGCCCCCCTGCCCTGGGCAGTCCATTTCACTTGCTGCGCCTGGTGCTGTCTGTGAGCAGGGGAGTGTTGGCCTGCAGTCCAGGAGAAGGCAGGGTAGATCAGGCACCTTACAGACTAGCCAAAGTAGGTAAATCGAGATCGCAGAAGTTAATAGCTTGTGCTGTTAAGAGGAGGATATTAACTGATTTGTTGATCTTGGAGCTCAAACTGTAGGGGCCAAACGAGGTGGTAGTTAAACTCTCTTCAAAGAATCACTTTCGTGAAACATGCTTTCTCTTTCCCAAATGCTTTTATCCTTTTCTTTGCTACCTCCGAACAGTTTTGGCACAAAAAGAGCTGTCAGTGGTAAGTCCTCTGCTGCAAAAGCAGAATGCAGCAGAATACTTCATCTATTAATACTATCCATGTAAAATTTTACTGTTTCACACAGTAGTATTTCTCAAGCCGGTGTAGCTTTTATTTAATTTTGGAGTTCCTTACGAACTGCAAAACAGAATGCCGAACAGTTCAGTTTGATCATGGGATCCAGTAATCTCCCAAGTGTTTCTGGGAGGTGTTAAACCCAAGATGAACTTAAATATTTTCTGTCCAGTTTTTTTATGACATTGCTTGGGTTGGGGGTAACACAACACTAAACAGAACTACAAAATGGGATGAGTAAACTGAACAGGTGATTCCTGTATTTGTCTTACACTTTTCAACTTGTTAAATCTAGACTGCTTATGCAACCACCGCTATTTTTACAATAGTCTTAGATGAGATTGGGATGTAATCATAGTATTTTGATTGGGCTGCATGTTCATATTCTCTCATTTTTACCCAAAGGTAGAGACTTTACATATTGTTTATATTTCAGTAGTTTTTGCAGGTCTAAATCCAAGCCTTATTGTACCGGATGCTGTACATCTAAGAAAAACAGAAATTCAGTGCCTCAGAAACTTCCCATTTTGGGCCTAAGTAAACATTTGCATGAATAATTAGTCCTTCTCAAAATACGTAGAACCAAATAGTTCACAAGGTTATGTTTCTTAGCCCCCTGCGAAGTTGGGAATTTGAAAACCAGCCAGGGATTATATACAGCTGCTGCAAACAGCAGCGTGGGACTGCTGCAGTACTCCAGCTGTGGGCCATGTCTTTTATTTGAAGGGGTGCTGCTTCTCTAGTCACCTACTTGGGACTGTTGATGAGCTCTAGCTGTGTGGAGAAGTGGCATCCTTTAAAATAAAAGCTGCAGCAAACAGCTGCACATGTCCTTCATTTAACCTTCTGACAGTTAAGTTGCTATCTGATGAAATGATGAGCTCTTGCTCACACAAGCTTATACAGTATAAACTCATAAATCTGGCATGCTTGGGGCCGAGCACTTGCTGGAAATTTGAAAATGCTAGATTTTTTTAAACCGGCATGATGGCTGGTCGTGGAGCTGGGGGGAGGTTAGCGGCAGCTGGTCTCGGAGCAGTGGCCGCACGTGGAGCAGTGGCACAGTGTGGTGAATGGCAGCGGCAGCCACCATCTGCAAACTTCCCCCTCCATGTCCAGGAGGGCAGGGGGGGGCAGTGCCAGATTTTTGATCATTCTGGATTTTTGGTATCCAGATTTATGAGCTTATACTGTACTCCTATAATGCAGTTAGTTTATAACACTGATTTTCAACCAGGTACCACAGCACCCTGGGGTACCTTGAGTTTCTCTCGAGGGTGCTGTGAGGCGCCACACAGCACTACTAGGTGTGCAAGCATGCTTCACAGTATAAACAGAGATTTCAAACAGGAATCCATAGTATTAAAACAGTTCTGCCCTGCTGTGGTTTTTCGGAGTTCTTTGCAACAGTAGAATTGATCTATTATTTTTCTGTATTGAAAAAATGAGTGAAAAATAAGAGATGGCACTTTCTGAAGGTGCCTTGTGTCTAACTAACAAAGTGCATCTCTACCCTGCCTTCTGCCTGAGTTCACACTAACATGGCTCACAACTGCTTTGTGTTCCCAATTGTAACTAGATACTAGTTTATGTAAATGTACTTAATTTCCCCAGTACTGAGACCCAAAGGGAGAGACCCTGATCCACTTCCTTTTACAGTTAGATTTTTATTTTAGTGTGTTTTATGATGACTTTCAGAAAGCATTGCTCTTAGGTTAAAACATTCTCTTTTGTGGTGAAAACCTCTTTGTTTTTTCAGGTGGTATTCCCATGTCTCTACGCTCACACTTAGAAGATTAAAATATTGATTGATTTTTCATGTTCCTATATTCATGGTATAGTTAAGACAAACGATTAAAATATTTTCTTAGCCTATTTCATATAAACTTCAAAATGGGGTCTTGAATACAAGGGTAAGAATTGGAAATGCATGTTTTCTGTGTGTAAATTTTGGGGTTTTTTTGTTTTGTGTAACATAGGTTCCAGCTATTCAGCAGAAAAGAACTGTGGCATTTCTAAACCAGTTTGTGGTTCACACAGTACAGTTTCTTAACCGGTTTTCTACTGTTTGTGAAGAGGTATGTTCATATTGCATCATTTTGTATTGGGTGAACAAATATTACCTATAGAACTGAATCCATTGATGTGTCTCAGTACCAGATAACTATGTGAAGTAGAACAGAAAGACTAGATCCACAACCTGTTCAAGGTTTAATTTGAGTAAGTTAATAATGAAAATGCTTTCACCTATGTGAACTCTAATTTTACCAAGACAATAGCAATTTCCTCTTTGGACATGCAAGGATTTGTTGAGGTATGGAGCTTTTCTGATCAATTCCACGTGCAGAGATTCTTATTCCCCATTTCAGTGGAGTTCAAGTGTTCCTCATTTCAGTTTGGCTTAACCTGCTCTGAATAACAGTATCTCTCCCAGCTGGGACTAAGGATGCTATGCCAAACCTTCCAGGCAAGTTAGCCTCCACCTCAGCTTTGAAAGTAGGCTAAGCTAAACTGAATGTAAATTACTTTGATATTAAAAAACAACCCCAAAATTTGGCAGGTGACTAGCACATCACATGAGCCAGTTGTTTTAAGAAGTTTTAAACAAAAAAATTAAACTGAAGACTGCCAGTACTGACAGATTTTTATAGTAAATGTAGCATCCATGTAAATGTTCCAGATTGACAGCCCTAGAAACCAGAGTTTTCTAATTAGTCACAGAACTGCATTGTACAAGCTCTTTCCCTTCTGAAAGGGCCTTGTCAAAAGATGAGAGCTTAATTCAGCTTCCATATGCCTTGTAGATTCATCATTTTGCTGAAAGGTTCTGTTATTTGTGGCCCTGAACTTGATCCTTAGTGTTTAAGAAAATTCAGAGCAAATTTTCATGTTTAAAATGTCTATTTAATATGCATTACAAAGCACCTATATATGAAGCTGGGGGGAGAGGGGGGAGGTTCCCAGTACAATAAAGTTGTGAAGTCTGAGTGACCCACAGATATTAAACTGTAAATAAGCATTTTGTGAAAGATAAATTCATATTTACGTAAACCTAAATTCATAGTTGCGTAAGAGACTAAATACTTGTTTTATAACCTCCAAGAGTGATTTTTTTTTTTTTCATTAAATACAGAATCTGTTTTAGTTGCCAAGGTCACAGCTTAAATTGACATAAGCCAGGAAACTCAATGTTAAGGTCAACACTGGCCTTAACTTTGAAATTTCTAGCTTTTGTTAAATTAAGACCAACTTATAACTCTGTATAATTTATCTGGGTATGTACCACTTATTTAAGGGGCCTATGGTTTCCTTTTAAAAAGGAGATTAACTCATTTGGAAAGGACAAAACCATCTGTAAATAAGTCGCTATGTTGTCAGGAAGACGAACCATGTCCCTCCTTATTTTTCTAAAGCATTGGCACAACTGCCATTTTCTCTGGGTGTTAAAACTTCTGCTCAAGAGCCAGATAGAATCTAGCTAACCTGCCAGAAAGCTGTCAGAATGCTACGTAACTGCCAACCAGCATGCTAGCCAATTTTGCTTGGATGCTCTGGCTGAATATGGTAATGATTAGTTAAAGAAGTAACAGTTTTTATGGATTAATTTTTAAAAATAAGTTGCATTTAGAAAGAACTTTGCATGAAATTTGATTGAGGGGCAGTTGGAGCATTTGATGCTTTCAGTTTGTTTTGGCTGTAAAGGGTTTTGACCATAAATGACTTCCATTCACCTCCCTGTATTTGTTATCAGATTATTCTTTTCTGCAGCCTCTCCTGGCAAGTACAGTTATATATATACATTTCACAACCTTTTCTCTTTGGTTTTGAAAGAGAGCTTTTTGAAGCAAGTAACATTTACATTTGAGGGTACAGTAGGTCCAACTTTATCACCACAAAACTATGAATAAGCTTATTTACGATAGCTTTCTCATTTACTATGAAACTTTTTATGGCCCCGTATCCCCTCTGCGGTCTGTTGGCAGGGTTACCATTAATTAGAAAAGCATTGTGTGCAAGAACATTATTTTCAAATATTAACTATTGCTATAAACGTCACTAGCCAACAATATTTATAATTGTGTAATTACCCCACTTAAGTTATTTTGTAACAAGAGATTCCATGTCACTTAGCTTGTTAATACAATATAAGACCATAGAACAGTTTCCTCATGTTCTAACTCTCTCCTAGAAACTGTCAGCGCTCTCCCTCCGTATTCAACAGATTGAAACAACGCTTAATATTTTGGATGCAAAGGTTTGTCTATACATACAAACTTTTTGTCTTTTGGTTAGACTTTTAGAGCATTGTACGTTAACATCTCCCTTGTAAATAGTAGTTTATTGTACTAGGCTACAAATATCAGAATCTTACTGTAATGGAATTAATCAAACATAGTAAAAGCTTTCAGAGTGACAGTTTCACTGTCACTCTGAAAACTAAATCAAGCTAAATCAAAAGCTTGTGGCAAACTTGCTTGTACGTGATCTGCCACAACAGATTTATCTTATAAGAAAAAAGGACAAGACAGCATATAGTGGAAATCATATCTTTATCATTTTGATTGCTCCTGGGCGCAGCATTTTACATGTGTGCCTGGGACCACAGCATGTTGAGCTCCAGCAGGCAAGGAACCCAAAGGGTTAGCCTGCCCACCTGGGGCTGCTTCAGCCTGACTCAACATGCTGTGGAGAGGTTGGTTGGGGCACAAGGGTGCTCCAGTGCCAGGCTAACTTGCAGGCAGCCCCTCAGTGTAGCACCCTCATGCCCCAGCCAGCCCCAGTCACCATCTACACATGCTTTGTGGCGGAGTAAATAACTCTGCCATAGGATAGTAACCATGTTGGGCACTACTAACCTATGGTGCAGTTAATGGCTCCGCGCATGTGGATAGGAGACACTTTTCTGTGCAGCTAATTAAGCAACTCCGCAGTAAGCAATTTATGTAGATACCCCCCATGAAGCAGGAACAAGTGTATTATTTAGAACTGTTCATTCAGACTTCTGAGAGAGAGTGTAAATACATGGAGAAGGTTCCCATGTTTACACTTTACCTTTTTCAGAAGTTTTTTGAATAGGTGCTAATCTTGAAAACTTGGCCTCTACAGGCTGAATTTGAAGTTGTCCTGAATAAATGTCCAGTGCTTTCAATAGCTATAAAATGTGATCCTTAAGATTGTAGAGAAGATTTCAAAGATGCAGAGTAGCTCTATCTGATTTCGTGCAACTGCTGGTTTGTGTAGCCACTCTTGGTGCATATTATAGGTTGTTCTGCTTACTGGTTCTTCCTCCATAAAGGGAGCAGCACAGCAGATGCCACATTCTCTGCGGCTTACCAGTTTAACTAAAGAAGCCAAAACTTGTGGCAGAGGTAATATCTTTTATTAGATGAATTAGATATTTCCAAATATATATTTATTTGCAAGCTTTTGGGCACAGGCACCCTTCATCAGGCATAAGATATTGCAAAAATTGTAAAAGTTCTCCTACGTAAAAATGAAAATTCATATTTCACTGGAGAGCTGAAGATATGGTAAAGTGTCCTGTTTGAAACAGTTCATTTTGTGCAGATTAGGATCAGAGAAAAGTTGGAAAAGTCTTTTTACCTCAAAGTTGTCTGGTGGTAAGCAGGATGTAGAATCATATTTTCTTTAGGTTATGATGTTTCATATTTCACAGAAGAGTGGAAAGATGGAATGCTCTTCTGGGCAAAAACCTCTCTTGTAGAGGTATCTCTGTGCTCTGTTAGAATGCAAATTGGTTCGCACTAAAGTCTTCCTGCATTAATAGTATCCCTGGTGGTAGTGTAAAAATCTCACACCTGTGGTATCTAGACGTGTTCAAATCAGTAGGTCCTGACAATCTCCACCCCAGAGTGCTAAGGGAATTAGCAGAGGTCATTGCGGGACCCCTGGCACAGCTTTACGAGCACTCATGGTGCTCTGGCGAGGTGCCAGAGGACTGGAAAAGGGCCAGTGTGGTCCCCATTTTCAAAAAAGGGAGGAAGGAGGACCCAGGAAACTACAGGCCCATTAGTCTTACCTCGGTCCTGGGGAAGCTCTTTGAGAAAATTATCCAGGAGCACATCTGCAAGGGACCAGCAGGGGAAATCATGCTTAGGGGCAACCAACATGGGTTCATTAGAGGCGGGTCCTGTCAGACCAACCTGGTGGCCTTCTACGACCAGGTCACAAAATCTTTGGACACAGGTGTTGCGGTGGATGTAGTCTTTCTGGACTCTAGGGAGGCCTTCAACCTGGTCTCTCACCCCATTCTCATTGAAAAATTAGGCAACTCTGGCGTTGATGCCTACACAGTCAGATGGGTCGCAAACTGGCTGGAGGGTCGCACCCAGAGAGTGGTGGTGGACGGGTCTTTTTTGTTCTGGAGGGATGCGGGCAGTGGGGTCCCCCAGGGCTCAGTCCTCAGGCCTGCACTGTTCAATATCTTCATCAGCGACTTGGACGAGGGTGTGAAAAGCACCTTGTTCGAATTCGTGGATGACACTAAGATGTGGGGACAAGTGGGCATGCTGGAGGAGAGGGACAGGCTACAACTAGATCTAGACAGGTTACAGGGGTGGGTGGATGAGAACAGGATGGGATTCAATACTGCTGAGTGCAAGGTGATGCACCTGGGGAGGAAGAACCAGCAGCATACCTACAGGCTGGGGAACTCCCTTCTCATCAGTGCAGAGGCAGAAAAGGATCTTGGAGTCATCATTGATGCCAAGATGAAAATGAGCCGACAGTGTGGGGATGCGGTCAGGAAGGCCAACCACACCTTGTCATGAATCCATAGATGCATCATGAGCAGGTCCAAGGAGGTGATCCTCCCCCTCTATGCGACTCTGGTCAGGCCGCAGTTGGAGTACTGTGTTCAGGTCTGGGTGCCGCACTTCAGGAACGATGAGGACAGCATCAAGAGGGTCCAGAGAAGGGCCACTTGCATGATCAGGGGGCAGCAGAGTAGGCCCTTCAAGCAGCAGCTACAGGACCTGAACCTGTTCAGCCTCCACAAGAGAAGGCTGAGAGGGGATCTGGTGGCCGTCTACAAACTGACCAAGGGGGACCGGCAGGCAATGGGAGAGTCCCTGTTCCCCTGAGCACTACTGGGAGTAACAAGGAATAACGGCCATAAGTTGACCAAGAGTAGATTCAGGCTAGATATCGGGAGGCGCTACTTCACAGTCAGGGCAGCTAGGATCTGGAACCAACTTCCAAGGGAAGTGGTGCTCGCTCCTACCCTGGGGGTCTTCAAAAGGAGGCTAAATAATCACCTAGCCGGGGTCGTTTGACGCCAGCATTCTTTCCTGCCCATGGCTGGGGGTCGGACTTGATGATCTGCTCGGGTTCCTTCCCACCCTACCAACTGTGAAACTGTAATGTAGGTAGCACATGAGAGAAACAGAACACCTTCTCTCCCCTGTTTTTCAAATTGAAATCCCAAGCTAATGATGAAGCTATTGTTCTACTTACTTGGAACATAGCTACAAAATAAATTGGTAATTGTAGCTGTGTGCTAGACTGATATAAAGTGTTAGTTTCTAGGTAAGAGCCAATACATGTTATTCCTATATTTAAAATTTCACGCTCACTGTTTATTTGGCAATGTCTTCTGCATTCAGTTATCTTCTATTCCTGGCCTAGAAGATGTCAAATTTGAAGTATCCAGTGCAAATGTAAATAGTGTTACAAATGGTCCAGTTCTACAAGCTACTACAGAACAACAATCAACATCTGTATCTCCTCAATCAGAAGTAAGTATTGAAATAAAACAAATATTTTAGAAAGTATATTTCTTCTGTAGAGCTCCTCTTTGGCTGAACTAGCTGGAGCAAGCAAGTATAATGGAAGAAAGAAACCAAACCAAATTATAAATCTGAAATATTATAAAATTACCTTGGAAAATGAGGAGGAACTTCTACTAAGTAGGTCACGGATGTCAAAGATCTGGCCTTCAAGCCAGATCTGGCCCACAGAGCCCCATCTTCCAGCCCCCAGTGCTGCCCCTGCATCTCATAGTTGAGCCACATGATGCATGCAGTGCGCACTGGATTGGTCCTATGCAAATAGTCTGTAAATGCTGCCTGCAGTGACTGCTTCAGCTGGCTTGGGACTGCTGCCCATGACACCCACTCTAGGTAGTCCAGGGGGGTGCTGCATGTAGTGCCTGACCCAGGACCTGGACTGCTTGCAGTGCCCTTCCTGCCTGATCTACGGTAGGTGTATGCAGTGTGGGTCCTGGACTAACCAGAGCAGATGCTGTATGCAGTATGTATCCTGGACCAGCCCCACACAGGCACTGCATGCCCTGGATTCAGGATGCGGGGGGATCTAACGTTGGTGGACCAGACCCATGCCACATGTCTGGCATGCAGGAATGACGTAGGTAAACAAAGTTGGGAACGATCATGAATAAAACAAAAATGTCAAATCCCATATTCCAGATGATAGCATTATGGAGACTACCTGTACTTTAATCACACTCCCCATCCCACCTCACACTGCTGTGCTGCGTCCCCTCCCATCCCATGGGGCAGATTGGGCCTGCAGACAAACTAGGCACTGCTCATCCAGCCCACGGGACAAAAAGATTGGTCACCACTGGTCTAAACAGATACTTTATTTGTGCTAATAATATATTTACTTGTGTACCACCCATGCATTCCCACCCCACCACTTCCCTTCCCCAAGTAAAATATGCATTTATTTGTAGACAAAAACATTCCAGAATCATGGATTGGGCTGATTGTGACATAAAATAAGTGCTCCTGGAAACTATGTCCACAAAGTGTGGCATCCCAGAGAACAGTCCTGGTAAGATGGCCAGAACTACCTACTGTGGCAGTGCAGCAATAAGACTAGGCCCCAGCCCCTTGTAAAAGCATGAGCAAGACTGTAGGCAAATAGGGGAGTCCGGGGGGGAGGGGCCATGTGGTCCCCCTGAGATTGGCCCTTGCCGGCCAAGGAGTAGGGGCCAATGGCCAATTGCCCCCTCCGCCCCAAGATTCTGGTGGCACCAAGAGAAGCACTTCCAGTTTGGCACTGGTACTCGTGCTAGTGGTTAACCCCCCTCTCCCCGGGTTGGCGATTGGCTGTTGGTGCCCCCCTCCCCCGCCCCCAAAATCAAGAGGCACCAGTTGCCCATGAGCAAGACTTACTTCTTTACTATAAATAGTTCCTTATAGGTTTCTATAAATAATAAAATGTTTTTTTCTACACCATAAGTCTCATCAAGATACTATATACTGCATGTTGCAGCTCATTTGCTTTAGTCACCCCAATTGCTGCTTCAGGCATGAGCTACAGAGCTCTCAGACTTAACAGCTTTTGCTTCCTTGGGCCACAGAAACAGTAGCCATCTAAAAGCAAGCAGACACTGTGTTCTTAATGGCTGCTGTCCCTCCCTGTTTCTATTCCAGCCAAGAAAAATGTTCTTCCTTGCCTACATGCACCTCAGTTTTGGAGGGATGATTTTTTGGGGGGAAGGTATAGGTGGCATGCAAGTAAATATAATATCTGAGATGTTTTAAATGGCTAGTGATTTGTTCTCTACATTTGCTGCCCATAAAAAAACAGCCAACTCTTAGGTATTTTCCTCTTTTAATTTACCATATTTTCTCTTATACACTGTAGAGACACTCACCTTGTTTTAGGAAGGCAGAATGAAAACAAAAAGGTTTTTCCATTCATGACTGAATCCTGAATATTGCTGCTCAGCCAAAAGCTACAGTTTCAACCCTTTCACAGCCACTGCCGAATTGGCAACAGCTTTTGTCTGCTCACCCAAGAGCTACCACCTATTCAGCAGTGGCTGTGAGAGGGTTAAAACCAACTTTGATGCTGAATGTTCCCTCTCTCTGGAAAAGGAGAACAGCCCTTACACTGCCCCTGTGTTTTAATCATGGTTCAAAAATTGGCTTCCTCACTTAAGACGCACACATCCATTTTTGGAGCATTGTCTTTTGTGGAAAACCTGTGTGCAGTATATAAGTAAACATGCATTTGTGTCTATTCCAGTACATGTAGTGATTTATTATTGTCATTGATTATGAAATGCTGTTATTATTTGATTTCGAAAGTGCTTCATTTGAATTAATTACAGTTGTTTTGTTAAAATCCTTTGACGTGAAAAAAATCATCATACATAAACAATTTATGTATGGCATCTTTGGTGCACAGAAATATTAGAAATCTATAATCTTACACTGGTACCAAAATAAGTTATTTACCATGAGGTTTGAAGTCTTACTGTTTGTTTGTTTTTTGAAGTATTTTTAGTCTGTGTCATTGACTTATTGGTTTAATTTTCTGTATGTACAGCAAAACAGTATACATGAGACAGGATTACAGAAAACGGAAGCAGCAGAGGAAAATGTCATCACTGTAGCAAAGGATCCAAGATATGCCAGATATCTCAAAATGGTTCAAGTGGTAAGTCTGTTTTTTCTGTAGCTTCATCTGGAGCTCCATGATAGTTGTCATGATTCACATACAGATCTGTAAGTTTCATGCAATTGTTGTATTTTCTTTGTTTCCTGAGAATTTCTACTTTAGAAAATAAATAGCAAGGAAAACCTTAAGATGTTTGCACCTATTCATCTGGGATATTGTCTGCCCATTTTTTATTCATTTGGAAGAGTGTACAGTCCTTCACAAATCTGACTGATGGTTTTTAGAGTCTCAAAAAAACCTTAGTATAGTGTTCCATCTCTAGAAAGAGGATTTATCATTTTGAAGATTGTCTTCTCTGCATGGTGCTGCAAAATCTCAGGGTTGACCCAGCTACAACAGTATATTATGTGTGTGTGCAACACGTTAGTTGCATACGGTTATACCTTAATTTACCTCTGAACACACTAGCTCATGCACTGAAGACTATATGGATCATAGCAGAGCTGTACAGAAATACTCGGACTTGCTCGGCTGTGCTAGCTCTGACTTGGAAGCAGGCTAGCCACTTTGCCTGCTTGCAGACTTTAAAAAAAAAACAAACCTCTCAGTGTTTTATGTTAAACTTGGCATTCTCGTGCACCAAGCCCTGCACATGTCCAGAAGAGGCAACATATTAGTTGGACCTGGTTCATCCAACATCTGTATAGATCGGGTGCTTCAGTGGGGCTTTTTTGGGGCTTTTATCAAATAGCTGATTGAGTCTGCTTTAGATAAAAGTGCCAGATAGCCCCGCTGAAGCGAATAGTCTATACAGATGCTGCAGAGCCAGATCAAACTAATGCACTGCTGCTTCTGGTAAAGTGACTTGTGTTGTTGGGTTTTTTTAAACCTCTATAAGCAACCTTTAAACCCCAATTATCACTTTAGATAATTAGCCCTCTTGGCTGCATGCCCATGAGCAGGGATGTGCATTTCCCCAGGGACAAACAGCAGTGGCACAGTATGTGCCACTACTACTTGTCCATGGGGAATGCCCATGCATATGTGCTCTGGCATGTGGCATGTTGCCTCTGGAGTAGAGGAGACTGGGGCCAGCAGCTGGGCTGGCTCTAGCAGCCTTACCTGGGAGCCCTTGGGGGCTTCAGTGGCAGCAATCCAGATGCATGGAGAGTTGCCAGCTCCCAAGAGTGTGGCACTGGCTGTCCCATCTCACTGACTCACTTATTTAAAGGGGAGATTAAATGATTTCTAATGAACTGGGCAGCCCAGTGAACTTAGCTGTTCTTTATAATGATAAGCCTGGAAGCAGCATGAAACAATAAAAGTCCAAGTGCCACTTGACCTGAAAGCACTTTACTGACTACCAGGGGTCCTGTGTGTGAACCACAGTTTGAATTAGATACTCAAGAACATAATTAGCTTATTAAACTGAATAATGCTGTGGTGGAAGGAAAATACTGTACCGCACTGTACCGTACCAGCGTGTTCCAAAATTTAAATGCACTCTTCGTTTTTAAAAGACAGAATGAAGAAGAAAAAAACTTACCTTGTAGACTGTATTTTTTTATATCCTCATGCACCTTATCCCCAAAATTGCTCTCCCAACATTGGAGTACATTTATTAAGCAAAGAAACTGATTTTCTGCCGAAGATAGAAGCATCCTATTTAGCTTCCTACTTCACAGTACAGCAGCCATGGTATTTTTGTGCTGGCAGCTGAGTCAGTTGATTTAATGACTGTTGTTCTTTACTCCACACATGTTAATGACCTCTGTTTAAAGGGCTTGATGTTCCACTAATGGAGCTAACTTTTTCTCAAAGCAGTCTTTATGTCTGCCAGCTGTTCCTGGTCCCTCTCCCTCTTCTGTTAATTGCTGCAGATTTTACTTTGTTTTGCCTGTAAGTAGTGGAACCTGCTCTTACTATATGTCTCGCATATAATGTGTATTCCAATTTCCAGCGGCTTACCTTTAGGGCAAAGCGCGGGAGGTGTGTGTCACATGTGAGAAAAGATGATATATTCTTCTTCTCACTGTGAATGGTATGAATGTCACTGATCTACATTAATTTTCTAACAACTTTAATTAAAAGTGCTCATTCCCTTTAACTTATTTGATCGTAAGCTTTTATATGTGTCGCATTTACTGTAACATACGCCTTTTAGCTCAGTTGATGCCCAGACCGAATGAATCTCTAATATGGATCCCAAACTATTGGACGTTAATTTTGGTTGTACATACAACTAGCCATATACACTGGAGCACACTTCTGCTCAGTTAATGGGGAAATACTAGCATTGATAGAGCAAAGAGGTTTGGGGTGACAAAAATGTCAGCACCAAACGCTGGTTTGCTTCTGCTGTATCTCTTTGTAAAAAATATGTGGTTGCAGGCATGTAATTGTGGCTGTATAAACTTTACTCTTGGTTTCTCAGGTAGCTGACTCCAACAATCTCCTTTCAGAGCAAAATGTAATTTTTATAGACAAGGCTTTGTGCATCTAGTGCTACTTTTATTAGGTATAAAGAGGACCT
>NW_017729022.1:72564677-72585352 GCF_001723915.1 Gavialis gangeticus
CATGTGGGCAGGGTGCGGGCCATGCTGCGGTTCCCCTGGCCATGTGCTGAGGGCAAGGGGCGGGGCCAGAGAAGAAGTTGCATGCACTGTCCCCAGCTCGTCTAATCGGGTGCGGCTGGGGCAGCTCTGCTCCACGGAGCCCTCGGGGCAATGTCGGCAGGACCTGAACAAACTGTAAAGACCACCCCTCCCTTCTCCCCCCCACCCCACCCCCTTGTCTTGAAACATCTGATGTAAAATTTAGCAGTCTTGTTTATCTGGAGATCCAGAGATGTGGATGTAGAAGCGTGCAGGGTAGATTGGCACCTTATAGACTAACTAATCTAAGATGTATAGAGAGCACAGGCTTTTGTTAACTCGAGTTCACTTCATCAAATGTGGAAGCATGACAGCCTTAATTGTAGATGCAAGCATTTAACTAATCTAGCAACTGAGATTTAAGTATTTATTGAAGATGCTTACAAATACTGTTTTAGACAGTCTTTGACCAACCATGGCTTTGCTATTTTGGTACAATGAGTAGCTTTGGCAGTCAATGTGCACCATAGGCAAAGGGAGAAAATATTATTTGGGGGGCCTGAGTGCATGCTTGTCATGGGGAAGGGCTGTGGGAGGCACAGATAGAGGCCACCGCGGTGAGGGAGGGAGTGAGGCAGGGTTGTGGGAGGGTTGGAGCCCCCATTCCCTGGGGCGAATGGGGTCCAAGAAATGGGGCGGGTTGTGGGAGGGTTGGAGCCCGGGCAGCTCGTTCAGGAGCATGGGGGGGGCTCCCACCGCTGCACATCTCAGGAGAGGCATGGGGGACACATGCCCCCTGGATCTGTGCATGGGGTGGAGGTGGGCTGCTGCTGTGCCCTGGGCTCTTGAGCGCCACTGCCCAGAAGTGGCACGATGCCATGTGCCTGCCCCTGCCAGGCGGGCAGGGGGCAAGGCTCAGTCAGTGCATGGTAGACGCATGGCACTGCGCCGCTCCCAGGCAGCAGCACTCAGAACCCAGTGAGCAGTGACAGCCCACCTCTACCCTGTGCACACATCTGGGGGGCACATGACCCCCTAGGTCTCTGCTGAGATGAGTGCAGCGGCGGGAGTCCCTCCGCGCCCCTGAATGAGCTGCCTGGACTCCAACCTTCCCACAACCCACCCCATTCACCCCAGCCCTGCCCCTACCTCACTCTTTCCTTTCCTCACCGTGGTGGCCTCAATCTGCCCCCCCACTCCTTGCATGGCCTTCCTCATGACAGACTTACCTGCTGTGGTGGGCAGTGCTCTACATGGCACGGGGCTGCTGCAGGCTGTGGCTCCACATCTGTCTGTGCACACTCCTTGCCCCAGCCCCTACCCCACTGCAGCCACTCAGAGCCTGCACCTGGGCTGCCCTACCACCCTCCTCGCTGCACCATGTTTGTGGGGGCTAAGTCCCCTTAGCCCTGGCCTTCAACTGCCTGAGATGTGCGTCCATGGTAAGGGTGCTATAGCATACTGGTATTCCTCAGTGCTCCTAATGTAAATATAGTCTTAATACAAATCACATTTGTCTTAGTCCAACCTCAGCAATATGATAATCTTACATTTATCTAGTCATTCATAGTATTGGGGAAATAGAAGTATGGGGCTTCAATACCTGTTATTGTGTAAAAAAAGGAAAAAAAGAAAAACTTTTTGCAGAGGAGGGGACAAAAGAGGCCTGGAAGTTGCTTTCAACACCAAAATAGAGGAAGAAGGAAAAACAAAAAAGAACAAATCCCATGTTTTTCTTTCTTGGCAAACAAAATTAAATTAGTCACTTCACTTTTAGGAAAAAGTGCCTCACTATTACCATACCTGGTAGTGTTACGAGATAAGTGATGTTGCTGAGTAGGTCAGCTGGTTCAGTGGTGCTCAGCCTATAGCCTGCAGCCAGATCTGGCCCAGGGCTCCCCATAGGTCCAGAAATTTGGCAGCAGGGTTAGTAGTGGCAGTGTTAATTGCCAGTCTCTTGCTGCTGAATGTCCAGATTTGTGGAGAGTCCTGCAGGCTAGATGATGTAGCTGTAGCCCTACGTGCTAGGTCATTGATCTGCAGATGGATCTGGTACACAGGGTCAGAAGATTGAAAGCTGCTGATCTAGTCCAGCTCCCTGCCCAAGGCAGGAGCATCCCTCTCCAAACCATCCCCTACACATGCTTATTTAACCTATTCCTAAAACTAAATAAGATAATTCTGTTCAACAGCTGCAAGACATCTTGTTGAAAACACCAAGAACACCCTAACCTACCCCAAGTAAAGCAGGGGGTTGAAGGCACTGGCAATATCCTACGTTGTTCAGATGCACTCGCGAGATCCAAGGAAGAGGGCCATGCCCCTTGCTACAGAGAGAAGTGAAAAAGCCACCACAGTTCATGCCAATCTGACACTGGGATAAAAATTGTTCCTGATCCCAAATATGGCATTGTTTCTGATCCTGAGCAGAAGAGCAAAATCCTATAACCAGGAACCTACAGTTATAGTCCCAGCAAGAACATTGGCACACCCTAATCAATTCCCAGCCTCGGCTGTAGCCAACATCCAATGCTTCCAATAAGCCTACAGTAATTAGATACTCAGTTCTTAATTGAATTTAGGCACCTGTTAAATTTTTGGTTTAATATAAGGCAGGTGGTCCCTGCTATGTACTCACAGCTCCCCTGTGCAGCAGAACCCATTCTTACACCAGCTTTCTGACACAGACAGACGAGCAGACTCTACATTGCCTGCGGCCTACAGAAGGCATGTGCAGATATAAATGCACATTTTTTCTGCCTGCTGGCGCTGCTCGAACTGTGCCTGTGCCTTCATGTTCTGGCAGCATGGACCCTGTTGTGGAGCCATGTGGGTTTGTTCCAGTGACAGAAAGCAACCAAGTGTAATCAGAGCCCTAGTGTAGCTTTATAGAAGTCCTCACATTAAGGAGGTGATGGTTTTGTTTATTCCAAGCTACAAACATTTGTGGTTTTCCTTAGAGATTAGTCAAATTAAGCTGATGTTTAGCTAAAGTGAGGCCACAGACTTTAAATAGTTTATTGTATGGAATTACTTACTCCAAGGCAAAGAGATTTTTTTGTGTGTCTTGCTTATTCTTTTTTTACCTTCAATAGTTCTTTTAGATATAACTGAATTTTTCTGGATTTATAAGGTTTGGTCTAGGAAAATTACAGCATTCCTGTGGCATTTTACCAGTAATTTACTGATGTTTTTACTGAACCCTAACTCCAATTTTAAATTAATCGTAGGCTGAAAAATTTGTCTAGACCAGGGGTGGGCAATTATTTTGGACAGAGGTCCGCTCACTGAGTTTTGGCAAGCCATTGAGGGCCACATGACAGGCATCCCAGGGCAGATAAATGTTAATTTTCTAAATTTTTTAGGGGCTCTGCAGGCCAGATAGAATGGCCTGGTGGGCCGCATCCGGCCCCTGGGCCGCGTTTTGCCCACCCCGGTCTAGACTCATCTAGACTAAAAAAAGTCAACAGCATTGAAGAACTTGTTAAACTTTTTTTTTTTAACACAGCACTTTTGTCTTATGTAAGTGAATGTAGTGATTGCTGATTTGTTGGTAATGAAAACTGAGGTGATCTCTCTAGTCCTAGTGTATTGGTTCCCAACCTCAGGGCGCGACCCAAATCAGAGTCGTGGGGGGTCCTCAGTGGGGTTGTGAAGGACCTGCACACATGCACACTCATGCCCCAGAACGCCTGCCACTCGGGGCTGCCGCACACAAAGGGAGCAATAGCAGCTCTGCTGCCGCTGCCACACTGTGCTCCCAGAAGCCCCTGCAGCGCCAGATCAAGCAGTCTGGTTGGTGGCCAATTTAGGGTCGCAGCAATAAAAGGTTGGGAACCACCGGTCTAGTGCCATACAGTTAGTACGAATGTAGATTTTTTTTGCTTGTCATTATGCTTTAAGCCTGTTACAGAAGGATTACTACTGAGGAGCAGAAAAAGTAGTTCACTTTTTATGCCAGTTCTTCTCTAAGACTGTCAACAGATGTGCTAACTTGCACTGGTCATTCTGCATGTTATTGCATTAATAGCTAACATTTATGTACTGGCAACAGATAGATACTGGTCATTAATGACCTGGGCTAGGTATAAATTATTGTTAAAAAGGTTGTAGGGGTGGCTTCATCTATGAGCCATCCCTACCCTCTGTAGTTATATCTGTATTTAATTTTATATGCCAGTGAGGGTAGTGTGATGCAAATGACGTTTCTACATTTGAGCAGCAGTCCTCCTTTTACGTTAAGGAACATTTTTCAAATTGTGAGAGGGAATAACCTATTGGTAGAAAAACAGTTGAAAGAAATTCCTTTAAAATGATCAAATGCACCCGAATTAAATAATCTGAGTATTTCAAAAGGCAGCTGTGTGTGCCAGAAGGAGTTTATGTACTTATGAGCAGATTTAATTTTTGGTGGAACATCTTAAATTTAAGGTGAGACATAGGAACCACGCAGCTTACCTCATCATAAGTCTTTAAGAAATAGTCTGATAAGATATTTTGGTTCAAGACAACTTTCATAAAACTCCAAGCTACTAGCTCATCATTCTTTAAAGAAGACTGTCAATTTCAACGTGATCTTAAATTTCTCTTGCATTGTTTGAGGCTAAATTTAATTTGATTGACAGATTCAATGTTGTGTTATAATATTGGCTCAAAGATTTTTCACTGCATCAGATGAATAGGTGTGTGCTTGTTTTACCCTAGGCATCTCCTACTTTTTTTTGGTTTGTTTTTTGGTTTGTTTGTTTGGGTTTTTTTTAACAACATTCACTTTTCCCTCTGTGGGAGCTGTGTGGAAAGACTATCATCAGCTATGTTTTTATAACTATATTAGAAATTCTGATGTACAAAATTCTGGAAAAAACATTACAAATGTAAATGTACTAATGGCTTTTCAGGGACTCAAGTAAGGTAGGAAAGGCTTGCACTTGGATGCCTAGTAGGAGGAATAGGATTTGGCCTCAGGTTTCAATTTTACTTAGGCATGTCCTTGAAACTTTGTTTGCTAACAAAACCAGGCCCCACAGTAAGTTACTCTTTATGATTATTGTTTGGACCTGGGTAGGAACTCATGCCATCTTACACCTTTGTAATAGATTGTAACAAAATCTAGGCTATTGTCAACTTTCTACATCAGCGGTAGGCAACATCTTTTGGCCAGAGTGCTGAAAAACACCATAATGCCCATCTTGAAAGGTGCCAGAGTGCCAGCATGGCAGAAAAGCAAAATGAAGGCAAGGAGTACATGGCAGGATGCCATGCTTGTGCCCCTTGCTCCCCACCCAAAGCCCTTGGCCCCCAGCCCTGCTGCCCCTTGCCCCCCACTCACAGCTGCTGCCCTGCTGCCCCTACCCCCCAGTCTGGACTCTGTGGCTGCCAGCAGCTACCCTTGCATCAGCTCCATACCCACGCGAGCAGGCACGCCTTGGTGGGGGCAGGGCCTGAGGCAGCGCAGCCCCGGTCTCTCCCCCATTCCCAGCATGGAGGTGATGAGCCCAGCACAGCTGTTTGTAGCCAGCCTGCTGCTGCAGCTGCCCAGAGCCCGGGCTGGCTACAGACAGCTGTGCCGGGCTCATCACCTCCATGCCGGGAATTGGGGAGAGACCGGGGCTGCGCTGCCTCAGGCCCCTCCCCCGCCGCCCGCTCCAAGGTGCGCCTGCTCATGCGGGTGCGGAGCTGGTGCCGGAGCCCAGCACAGCTGCTTGGAGCCTCCCAGCTACAGCTGCCCCCGCTCTGGGGAGCTGCTGCCAGCCAGTATCCCAGGCTGCTCCCAGCAGGCAGCTGGGACGTTGCAAGCCCTGCTTGGAGCAGCCCGGGCTCCATTGCTGGCAGCAGCTTCCTGGAGCCGGGGCTGGCTGCAGTGTGCCAAGCAAAATGGCCTCGCGTGCCACGCTTGGCACACGTGCCAGGGGTTGCCGACCCCTGGTCTATATCAAAGGATTTTTTTAAGTCCTTTTTTTCTGTAACCTTTTTAATACATGGGCAAAATCCCTTACTCTCAAATGGTTAAAACTATTACTGCAACTTTAAGTTGGTTGTTAATGCAAATGTACTCAGAGAAATATTACTCACAGGAGCAGGACTAGCTTTTGCTGTTATGGTTTCAGGTTGACTGCACTGTGTACTGTCTTTATTGATACTGATACAGACATGCTTCCTTGAAACATCAGCCATGTCTGCCACCTTTCTTCCTTCTTTTATTTTGCTTGCTTTGGATAAACTGCATTTGTCCACTGCCCAAAGAATCCCACATTAATTTTCATTTAGTTTTGAGGTCTCCTATCCTTTCTAGACCACCAGTGACTCAGTCCCTGATAAATCAAAAGTTGGACCTTTTTTTTTTTTTCTCCCTGTTGACATACTGTGATCCAGATGACATTTCTTAACCCCTGCAGCTGAGGTTGGCAAAGCAACAAGTCAGTCTTTATTAACGCCCTTTGAAACTGGAGTAGTTTCTGTTAGAACTTGCCTTGTAAAATGTTATGGGTCAAACTGTTCTTGAGCATTTTGCCCAGGAGGATGTTTAGGTTTTGCTGGTTAAGGTAAAGTGTATAAATGGTGGAAGTGCTTGCAATGAAAGGGAAGCACTTTTCTCTAAATGTTACCACACAAGCATTAAGTATTTGTCTATCTGTCCCCCTGCCATTACACATCCTGACTTGAATCTTCTTAGTAGTACTCGGAGAACATATTTTAAAAGGATGCTTCTCTCTTTATGTCCTCTTCCCCTATCACATCATTTTAATAATTTCTCCAGTCCAGTATCTCCTTAAAATGTTCTCTCTGACTTTTAACAGATACCCCGCCTCCTCCTTTGCCTGTCTCTTGGGTTCTCCAGTTCTGTCCTGCAGACTTTTTTCCTGTGCCTCCTTTTCTCATTTTGGGTCCTTTCTTCAAGTGATCTTATCTACTTGCATGACTTTAACTTCCCATCTTTATGCTGGTAAGTTTAACAAACTTACCAGGCCACCCCACTGATTCTGTCTCTGAATATATTGCCAAACCCTTAATATGGTCTAAAATGAGTCCTGATATTTCTTCTCTAGTCCTCCCCATTCTCCTTGTCTTAGCAGTAACAAGAATCTCCCTGGCACTGAACCCTCAGCTGGCGGGGATGGAGGAGAATTATTTCTGACAAACCCCTCTCTACCTTGTTCTGCATGTCCAGTCTGTGTCTTAATCAAGTTGTCTCTCCTTGCATATTTCCAACACCTTTACATTTTTTATTTTCAGTCTCTACATCTGAAATTCTTTCAGATACTCAATTTCTGTCTCCCGGGTCATTCAAAAGAGCACTGTTAAGGTCGTCATCCTCTCTTTTGCTCTTGGCTCTGACACCCAGTGCCTCTTTTAGCTCTAAATCAAATACATCTGGCCTTTGAGTTTGGACACTCTGGCCTAAAGCAAAACAAGGACCACTTTGCATCCTGCTGAGTCACTGAGCGGGCACTGTGTACTGTGGAGACGGGCTGGCTGGTATGTGAGAATTGGGGAGGCACAGGGGGTTTCCTCATTCTCATTTTATTTAAATTGGTCTTTGTTATTTGTTTTCATTACTAGTTCTGTGCTTTTAACTTCTTGAGGTTTGTTTGTTTTTTAAACCTTTTTTTAAAAACTTATAATAAAGGTTAATAAAAGGCCAAAAAAAGGTTTCCCTCTCAGCTTCTCAATCTCTCTTGTATACCCCGCTACTTGAAACCCTTCACTTGTTCCATATACTCTGCTACATCAAGTTTAGGCTTCTTGGTTTTGTTTTCAAGGCCTTATGTAAATGTTCCCTCGTATTTTCTCACTTTATCTTTTTTGTGTTGCACCTAGTCACATCTCCACTGCTGGGCGTACTTCTTAGCATTTTCTATCTCTCTTCCAGCTGCACCCACATTCCCTTTCCTGCCTCCCTTGCATATGGAACATTTTTTGTTAATTAACTCTATCAGCATTGAATGGTTTCCTGAAGACCCGCTTTCACCATAACACATATTAGAAACTAGCCAACTCCAAGTGGGTTAGGTAATATAGTAAGAACACCTGGACCCTGACTCCAGTGTGTACACCCTTCTTACTGCTGGTGGAAATGTACCAGTGGCTGGAAACAAATCAACTATTTTTCTAGATAAAGTTGATCTAGTTAAAATACAACTTGGAGAGACTGCTTGTAGCAATGAGAAGGCAATTCTTTCATTTCCTATATATTACATGATGGCCATCGCATAATATGATGTGGCCCAAAAAGCTATGTCATCTGGCCCATGGGACTCCCCATTTCTCCAGAGGCTCGGCAGCAGAGGAACAGTAGTGATTTTAATTGCTCCCAGAGCCATGGCAGTTAATGCTCCCCTGCCACCAGATTTTCTGAAGCAGTGGGGCATCTTGTGCTCCAGATGACCTGGTCGCACATCCCAGATTCGTACACAGAGCAACTGCATGCCAGTGGAAATCCAGCAGCACACTGCCCCTCCTTGGGATCTGGCCCTGCACCAGCCACCCAGCCTGCAGTGCTAGAGAGGTTAAGCCCCACTCATCTAAGAGAAGAAAGACTTGTATTCTGTTACCAGCACCTTCGACATCCAGTTAAACAGTGTATTCAAAACTTTTTGTGCAAAATTATCAGCTTTACTTTTAAACATATGTAAGTGTGATAACAATTTGTGTACCATGTCACCTGCGCTTTCTACTTTTAAAGGCCAGAGAAATATTCAGGGTGCGGTAACTTCAGGGATTTAGCAACACTGGATTTGATAAATCTTCAGGTCGTTGAAAGGCAGTTTTATAGAGAAGATGGAGATGGGCTTTTTCTCTGTGGCTGTTGGGAACAGGAATAGGAGTAAAGGTCTCAGACTGGAGCAGGGGAAATTTAGGTTGGAGTTTAAGAGGAACTACCGGACTATGAAGATAATAAAGCAATGGAACAGAGGTGTTGTAGAATCACCTGCTCTTGAAAATTTCAAGGGATTGAAAGACAGATGCTTGGCTGCAATGGTTTAGTCGGGGATGATCCTGTCTTCATTGCAGGCTGGACTAGATTACTTCATCAGGCTCCTTTCAGCCCTATTTTCCTATGAACTTAAACTGATGCATTTCAATTAATATAGTAAATCACTGAATATGATCTTTTCTACTTTACTTGGCTGTAGAAGGACCTAACTTTTTCTACCTTTCTCCCACTCCCTATCCAGGGTGTTCCTGTTATGGCAATAAGAAACAAGATGATTTCTGAGGGGTTAGACCCAGATCTACTTGAGTAAGTAATACTACTGTCTTTTTTAATTTGATGGGGCTAGAGTACTTCTAGAGTTTCTTCTGCTTCATACAATGGTAATGCACTGTGAGAAAAGCAATGATAATGTTGAGCCCAAATCATAAAGCAAGCTGTGAAGATACTTCTGACAGCTGCTGTTGGAATAATTTCATATAGTGCTACAACTTCCTAGTAAAAGTTGGTCAGGATCGAAAAAGTGGCAGAGAGTACATTTTTGGTTTTCTTGGTTTTTAAAGGTGTTTTATCCAGGTTTTTTTTTTTTTTACTTTACAACCAAACTATTAGCACTTTGTTCGATTTTTGCCTCTTATGTGATAGATGGCATGCTTCTTGCCAGATTCTTTACTTTACTAATGCACATAAATTGGCTATCATCTTGACTTGAACTTGTAATTCCATGAATTATAATAATTTTGAATGTAAATCAGCGGTGCTTAAACCTTTTTCTTAAGCAGGCCAGATGGGCAATGCCTGGTCCCTGCATAGGCTGGATTTGGCCAGCAGACCCAATTCAGCACCCAGGGCAAGTGCAGCAGGGCTCGATCCAGCTGTGCAGAGAGGGGCAGGGGACAGCTTGGTTTCAATCCAGCTGTGTGGAGGAAGGGTTGTGGCCCAGGTCTAACTCACTGAGTGTGTTTTGGGAATTTGGCAGCAGGGAGGAGTGGCAATATTAATTGCCACTGCTCCCCTGCCACCAAACTTCCCAATCCTTGTGGTGAGCCCCATGGGCCAGATTCCAAGGCTTTATGGGCCAGAGGTTAATTTAATGTTTAATAATTGATGTAACAAATTTAATGTGCAGGTTGGGGTGGATATTGAAAACAAAGATACTATTTTATGAAGTCACTTGTCTGCCCATAAGCACATTACCTTTGGATTTCTCTTGTGTTTATAGGTGGAAGGAGCAGGTATAACTTTAGAATCAGTGTAACCGTAAAAGAAGTTTACTAAAAAAAACTAGATGTTGTGTTGAACAGTAAACTTCATACATAATGATCGCTAAACTGAATATGTAACACACTTCTGAGCCTTTTGCAAAAAAAAAGTACCAAGATATCAAGAAGTCTGTTTCACCTTTTTAATTTTGTGGAATGAGACTTGTATTTTACAACAAGCCTGACATGAAACAAACACTTCTTTGTAATAAGATTTACAAGTTTATCTTTAGGAATAACTGCTGAAACAGAACATGTTTATCTGATCCATAAAACTGTTAAATAAGGAAATGGAGAATAAAAGTGTAAAGGAAAAGGAGGCGAGGAAAACTTTGAAAATCCTAGATACTTGGCAAGTTCTTCAGACTTCTCACTCTTACTTGTTTAGAGAAAATTGGTAGTAGTCCAGGCTTCTAATCAAATTAATCTGAAAGAGAGAGTGTGAATAGCAAAATAGAAGCTAGAAGTTCTTAAAACAAACAAACAAAACAAAACCTGATATTGGCTTTTTTTGCTTTTAGAAGTACTTTGAAATAAATAGTACACTCACTGTCCCCCTCCCCCCCAACACTGACACTTTTTGATTGAGACAAACAGAACATTGTTTGGGATCAACCTCAGTCCCTCTCTAAAGGTCCTACAAATCACTTACGTGATTATTTTAAATTTGTTAATATAGAAATCTCTTTCTAACCAACTAATGTGTACAAAAAAACTATTGGTGTGGGGGAGAAGGAATATCACTTGCTTTTAAATCTGCAAGCAAGTGTTTTGATAAACTTGAAAACACTAGAAAGTGTTTTAGTACCAAAAAAGGGCAGCCTTCTCTTTCCCTTCATTTATCCACACAAATGTAGTTTGGTGGTGGTTTTTTTTTTTTTTTTTTGAAGTAAGGCTTCTCTCTTACTTCACAGCCCTAATGCATGGCATTTCAGAACACTGTGTTAGGTCTTTGGGACAGTCTGGTCTGTTCTTCTAATTTCTACTCTTTTATTAATAAAGGTTACCATCATACTTTAGGGGTTTTTTCTGCAGGCAATCTGACTTCTCCAGATGCTTTATAATGTCAGAGTTGACTTCTCTGAAGGCAGCACTGCCTTTCTGCACTGGAGAGAAAAGCCATTTCTAGTAGGGTAGAGTTCTCTTTCTTTGCCGTTTACCTCTTTGTCATCCATCTCTCTTGCCTGCTATTGTTCCACAACTTTCCGAATTCCATCTTTTCTTTCCATATCCAAATTTCTGTGCGTGCCTCCCCCCCTTCTTTCTTGTTATTCTTCACACTTTCAAAGGTGTATTTTCCTACATTTCGAACTTCAGGGCTCAGTATCTATCCCTCTGATCCTACCAAAGTCTTTCCTCGGTCAGTCTTCCCAGGGTAGATTGCTCCATAGTGCTTTCGTGTCCCTCCATTACAATGGAGGTAAGAAATAATGCTGAAGGGTGGCCTCTAGATGGATTTGCGTGGGAAAGCTTTTGCTTTTCTAAAGGTATTTGTCAGGTATTTTAGAGTACTGCCACGTACCTTTGGCACTTCTAAGCACCTAAATCAAAGCAAGTAAAATGTAAGAATTCTATGGCAAGAAGTGGGAGATGAGCACTGAATATAGAACTCAAACACCATCACTGATATCCCAACTGCTAAGACAGTCTGTGTTTTGTCATATGTTGTATTGTAGATGCCAGTTTATCATGAGCTCTTAGTTAGTTTTCATGAATCTAAAAATCCACGCCTAAGAGGGAGGCATCTTCCATCATTTTATGTAGACTTTATGCATAGTTTTATCTGGATAGCTACTACATGAGTCTTGGAACCTGACAGATTTTACAAGCTAGGCAGTGTTAAGCATGGTAAGTTCTTGTGAGATCTCCAAGGAAAGTAAGGCCCCCTGCTGCCAAATTTGCCTTCCTAGCTGCCAGATTTCTGGACCCATGGAGAGCCCCAGGCTCTGTGCACTGGATGGGACACCCAATCCCAGCTTGCTAGGCTGGGCAATGACAGAGCTAGGTCCCTGGAGCCCAATTCTGGTGCATGGCAGGGAGGAGGGAGTAGGACTAGGCTCCTGGGACCCAATCCTAGCATGCATGGGACAGGAGGAGACAGTGCCGGTCCCTTAGGATCCAACCCGGCACATGGGGGCCAGGAGAGGGCAGTGCTGGGCCCCAGGGCCCAATCTGGCCCATAGACTGCCCCTTTGCCATTTATCTGGTCCATAGGCCCACAGTGTTGAGCACCCCTGTCCTAGTCTATTTTCATACTCCAAGTGCCCAAAAATGTTGCAAGAACCAAAAGTAGTCACAGTTTGTGATGCTTGAAATGGGAGGATGTCTGCTTGCTTATTGTACATCAGGAATTCCCCTGCAAGGTATTCTCTTGGTTCGCATATCAGGCTGCTGCTGCTCAATTTTTGGAGTGGTGTCTACAAGTAGGCTACCTCAGCACTCATCCCAGCACAGCTGATCCAGCTCTAAAAATGATGTCCATTTATAGTAGGGATGGGCAAAATACAGCCCACAGGCCAGATGCAGCCCACCAGACCATTCTGTCTGGCCCATGGCGCCCCTAAAAAATTTATATAATTAATATTTATCTGTTCCTGGCTGCCTGTCAGGGTCCTGGGATAGTAGAACCCAAGGGAAGTTGACAGGACTTAGCCCAGAAGCAAGGCCCGCCCCCCGCAACTGGAAGCCCCATGCTTAGCAGAGCCTTCTGGTCTGGGCCCCCGTGCGCCCAAGAGGGAAAATCCGATAAGAATGAGGATGGGAGGGGGAAGGCAGGGGAGGGCCGCAGGTGATCGCCCCAGTCCTCAGTGCTGGTCCCAGCCAGCTCCTGCTGAATCCCACAGTCCAGCCATGCAGTGAGGAGTCGTGTGGTGCTGGAGTGGCCGGCAGTCATCGGGAAAGCAGGGAAATGGCAACTACAGGTGGGGGTGAGTGGCAGCGAGTGGGAGCACAGGGACAGCTGGGCAGGAGTGCAGGGCCTGTGTCAGTGGCCTGGGGCCAGCACTGGCAGGGCCCGAAGTGGGGCCACTGGAGTACAGGGTCCAGCACCAGCTGTGCTAGAGGGGGACGGGGGTCCTGTGCCCCTGGCATCCCACTCTGGGCTGCACTGGCACTGCCCCCCCCCCGTATCTGCCGTTTCCCTGCTTTTCTGCCAACTGCTGGCTGCTCTAGGACCACGTGGCTCCTGGCTACACCACAGGAGCACAGGACCTTCACCGGTACCCCAGGGTTAAGAGTGGGGGGGTGTGTGTGTATTCATAGGGCAAGTCCCACATGCACACCCCATCATACACATGTACCCACATATACCCCTTTGCACTACCATACCCACAGATCCACACACACCCACATGCTTCCACACCCACACACCTATCCACACACAGCCCCCCACAACCCTATACCCCCCACTACTCCCACAATATACAAGAGTAGGACTTCATTTTACGTTATTGTGCAATCATCTCTATGTACGTTACACAAACGCATGTAAATCAGGATGAAAATATTTTTTGAAATCAAATTAATGAATGTTGTAGATGTTTGCTTTTTAGAACACAACTTGGTATCTTTCTGGTTCTGAGACAGCAAAACCCCTTGCTGAAAAGAGCACTTCTGGGGGCAAGGGGAGGGACTTCTGGTCACAGGGGGCAGGGCACCTGTCAAGGGGCAGGGCTACCCGCATGTCCCTCAACAGCTTGCCAAAATTCAGTAAGCGTCCCTCTGTCCAAAATAATTGCCCGCCCCTGATTTATAGCCTTAGTGACCTAAGCAGTTTTCTGACAGGTTCCAAGATGTGCTTTCAAATTGACCTCTGCTAGGTCTTAAAATCTAATAACTTACAGGCTCTGAGACTTAATTCCAGTTGTGTGAAGTAATTATAATCAAAATTATAAACTCTTCAGGTATTAAATTGTAAACTATTGACTGACTCTTTGTATAAAATGTATTTACTTGGGTACAGATGGTAAATAAATGAAGCTATTGATAGTATTATGTTCATCATCATCATCTTCCTCCTGTTCCTAGAATTTAATCAGTATAATCTTCTTGTCACTTACAGGACCCCAAATGCTGCTGTTCCTGCTTGGGGAGATGATGTAAATGCAGAAGAAAGTTCTGATAGTGAATCTTCCTTCAGTGACTGAAGAAATATTTCAGCCTTTAGAAACTTCTGATAGATGCTGATGTCTGCAGTTGTATCACAATTGCAGATTTGTTACTCATGGAGTGTAGAAATATTTGTATACCAAATAGCTTTCTTCTGTTAGTTTGTTTTTTATGGAAGTCCTCCACATTTTCTTTCCAAAAATTTTAATGGGCAACATGACTGTCAATTAATTTTACCATAAATATAGATTATAAATTCAGCTTGTGTGATAACATGTTATCTCAGATTCTTCCATCTTGCAGAAGTAAAATATATGCTATTCATATACAGGTTTCATGCAATTAATAAGGTCTTTAAAAAGATGTTTGTCTGATATTACTACATTTGTATATAATCATGTTTTATTTTTAATGTCTTTATGTTCCCCAGCTTGCCATTTAAGTAATTTTCTAAAATGGAATACTTTAATCTTGGACTGCTCCACTGTGAAGTCTCCTAAAGTATGGATTAATATGTATATGATACAGCAAGTATAGCAAGGAAGAGTGAACTAATTATGGTGATCATGAACATTTGGAGTTCTGTTTCTAGCAAACTGATCTAAAAGTCCAAGAGGTATTAGAAATTATATCTTCTATTTTCAAAATGTAAACTACTGTTCCAACTACAAGCTAAACCAGAGAATTTCCTGCTCTAAAAAAACAACTATATATACAGATTAGTTTTATGTATGAAGATTCCATGGTTGTTCTGAAAATGGTACTGTAAAATAATTAGTGACCAGAAGACTCTTCTTCTGAAATGCCAGAACCTTTCACTGTTGGTTCACTGTGACACAGGTGGATAGCAACCAAAAGTAGAAACCACTTTCTGACAGCTGTTTGACTTATTTGAAATGAAGTGTGGTCTGTCTAAGTTGTTTTGGACAGGAAACCATCTCAGAATTGGTGCCCTTATTGAAAGTTTCAGTAAGGAATCAATAATTAAGTTTACATAGATAATCTAGCCTCTTGCTTCTGGAAGTGGTCTCTCCAAACCAAGTTTGAGCTACATTTTTGGCAATAGGATTAGGAAACTAATTTTGTGCGTGATTTACCCAAAGAGCAAACCTGTTTCCAGAGCACTTAATTCACTGCATGGACCAAAGAACATGAAATTCTTTAACCTCTTGCATGGTACCAAGTATTTTACATCAATGTCTTCACTACAGCATATTTGGTCTCATTGGGTTATAAATTAATTCTTATCCTCAAGTCTTCTAGCATGACTATAACAGTGCTACCATGTTGGTGAGATCATTTAAATATACTTCTGGGTTTTTTCGCATTTGTCGTGAAACCGAAGAGGCAAGACCGATAAGTATAGCTGATTACTAGCCAATATGTCTGCTTTTATTAATAAATCAATAGCTTTTGCCTTGAGCAGCTATTTATGCCACTTTACTCCAGCAGGTCAAATGCACTTTCATAAGAATAACATGTATATGAACAAAATGGACAGAGGGAAATTATATATCTAAAATTTATGAATGAGTAAATGTTAAGAAATTAAGTTTAAACTAACTTGAGCTAACTAACACGTTTAGCAAAAGATAAGAAGTATTAACATACGTTGGCAATAAATAGTTATTTCAAAACTTTATATGTATGTTGTAGTGGTCTTTCAAAACTGTATAGAGAGAGAGAGAGCTGAGCACTTACTAGCTCCTGAGGGTCTAATAGTGTCTTCAGTCTTGTTTTAAGTTAATGGCAGCTGTAGGTGCCATACCATTTATTTATTGATTGCCTGTTTAAACTTCTTTGAGTAGTTCATACTTTGTCTTCTGAAAGAGCCAACAGTTACTGGGCAGAACAAATCTTCAGAGAGGCATAGTATGTGGAATATTAATAGCCTTGGGGCATTTATACATGTGCTCCAGGAAAGCGGGGAGAAGGGGATGGCACTATAATTAAGCTGCTCTGGGAGCTGCTGTAATTAAAGGGCCTGGAGCATCATGTGCATCAGTGTCCCTGCACTGAAAAATGGCGGTGGGGCACTTTAACTAAATTTTGTTTGACGAGCTTTAGACAAAGTGCCCCCACTGCCATTCTTCAGCACTGGATCACTGATGCACATAACACTGGAGTCTGCTAGAGCGTAGTTTATTAGTATGCTCCAATAGACTCTATTAATTGCTTGGGGTTCGTTAATCTGCGTTAACCCAAATCAAACATTTTTTCTTAGTCTTGACATAATTTAGTTAAACTTGTATTACAAAAGAGCTGGTATCAACCCTAGGAAAAACATGACATTAGCGCTAGATTTTGATAGTCTGAACCCTCTCTCTCCAAATGAAAACTTTTTCAAAGATGAATTTAGGATTGTTTCAGGTTATCTCTAAAAATCCTCCCAAAAAGTCTTGAAATACCAATCAATATCCTCGTAGGAGACATTTCATACAGTTTTGAATTACAAGTGTACAGTAATTCAAGTATACTCCAATGCACTGTACAGTGCATTGGAGCAGACTTACTGCACATGTATAGGTGCCCTTGGAGAATTAAACTGGAAAGTTCTAGTAAGCATTTCTCCTGGTCATAATGGCACATTTTACACTGGGAGAGGTAATCCTGCTGGTAGCCAGGACTTAAACACTAAAGACTTAAAGATTAAAACAAGTATCTGAAAGTATATTGGCAGGCACTAAGATTTTGAAGTATGGAGTTTGAATTATGGACATTACAAAAAACAGGAGTCATTCTCCACTTAAATGCATGGTCTTATACTGTCTGAGCTTCAGTCAGTGAACATCCTAGAAAAACATTGATAATTGTTCTATTTCTATTGGATGATGGTTTTTTCAATTAAATCTAGATAGTAGTAGGGAGAGGAGTCTTGACTGTTATTGCTGTTGTGCACATTCAGAAGCAACCTATGTTGTAACAGTGCCTAGACTGCAAGCTTCTAGCATGAAAAGCAGATGACCTTCTTAATCCAGGCAAGGTAATATAGTGAGTGCATATCTTCTGAGTAATATTTTGTCATTTATACGTCTTCCTCACTCTGCGTTTACTGGACACTAGTAATTCAAAACTTCACGTAGTGTCTGCTATAAGGATATTGATTGAAAATGTTGCGTCTAAAAATCCTTCCAAAAGTCTTCAAATACCAAACATGAATTAGGATTGTTTCAGGTTTTCATTTGGAGATAAAGGATTCAGACTGTATCGGTTCCTAGCCTTAATGTGACTTTTTTCTAGGGTTGATGTCAGCTCAGTTTGAATACAAGTTTAACTAAGTTATGTCTAGATTAGGAAAAAAACATTTGATTTGGGTTAGTTAACACAGGTTAAGTAACTCCAAGCAAACATCTGCCACTTCCCAGCATAGATGAGCTCTGAAAAAGTATAAGAAGGTTTTGAGGGGAGGCAGCTATCATGTCTTGACCAGTGAAACTAGTTTGCAGATCATTGGCCTCTAGTCTAGCTGGAGTGATTATCATGCAGATTTGGATTAGCACATTAGAATCTTTTTGGATGCGTCTACACAAGATGTTTTTGCGGAGTTGCCTAATTGGCTCTGCAGTAAAGTCTCTGCATCTACATGTGCGGCCCTATTAGACCACAGTAAACTCATTAGTCACACCGCAGGTTAACAAGTATTTACAAGTACTGTCCTGTGGCAGAGTTCTTTACTATGCAGCAGTGCATGTGTAGACATCTTGCTGGCTAGCCCTGTGCCTCAGCCAGCCCCTCTGCAGCACTTTGAGCCAAGTCAGAACAGCCCTGGGCTGGCAGGCTGACCCCCAGAACCCTGCCCACCAGGGCAATGCTCCCTCTAAGGCTTAGCAATCCATGAGCAATCCTCGCTGGGAGTACACAGGTATCTCAGTTTGCCTACCCCTCCCCACTCCTGCAGCAGCCTGTGGCCACATTGGGGTGGGTGGCAAGCACCCTGATGCAAAGCCAGTTGGAGGGGGAGCATTAGCACCCCCTTGCTATGGCACTGGGCATGTGTGTCGTCGTCCCCCCCCACTCCTCCAAGGCTGGCACCTGGGGGCCATGGCCCCTTACTATGCCCCAATCCCACCTCCATCAGTATGCCACTTTGTGCATATCATTAAAAAGTTATTGCACGGCATGATTTTTTATTTGCAGCCATGCACATGCACAGCTTAAAGGGAATGCTATACCAGGGCTTCTCCAACCCAGCTCTGTGCTGTGGTCCTGGGTACACATGTAAATGCAGTACATGCTAGACTAAATGCCACATGTAAATACAGTACATGCCAGAATGTGTTGCTGTGCATTAATTTCATGTGCAGATTTGCCCACTGACAACCAAACTCAGCAGGTTACTGTATTTTAATTTTAAATACAGCAGAAATCATTCCTCAAAAAGAGTACTCAGGTTAATATCAGTGCTGAATTGAGTATTTACTACTGAGTTCTTTGGTATGAAATGTTTGTCAGAAATGCCACTAATTAAGTGACTTCCAAGGCAGTAATAGGAGGTTGATATGAAACAACGCAGTAATAGAGGTTGATATGCAACTTGGGGGGCTGTACCAGGTCCATCCCACATCATTTAGGTTTGGGGCTGCTCATGGAATCATATACTCTATATAGGGGTCTCCCCGTGGGTCTAGAAATTTGGTGGGGGAGTGGTAGCAGCATTAATTGCCACCACTGCCCAACTGCCAAATTTTTGGACCTGTGGGGAATCTATTTCTCACATATGATGCACACCCCAATTTCCATAAACTGGGGTGGAGGGAGAGGGAAGATGCACATTATATATAGAGGATGTGGTATTTGAGCACCCTACAATATTTTATGTATTTATCCTTGAAATACAGAGTACTGTTATCCCCTGTTCATAGTCGATGAACAGAGAGAAAAGTCCAGATACATTTAAAGGTGTACATATACCTGGAAAAAAATAAAGTGCTGAGCACAATCTTATTCTGCACCTATCTGCATCTTTTAATACCTAACATCTTTTGGCCTTAACTGATTTGCCTAAATGTCATACAGGAAGTCTGAATAGAGCAAGGAGCCAAACCTGAGTCTCATCTGGCACCTTGTCCACTCAACCATCCTTTCTAACTCCCTTGTTTAGCTGCAGCTTGAAAAGAAGTTTGTTTGAAAACTTGTGATTTTAAAATATCTGGTGACTGGTGCAATTTTTTCTCTTCCTGTTCCCTTTTCCTGAGATTTCAATATTTCAAGCCTTTGGTAACTTTTGAACTATCGTACATTTGCCCTGTTTAACATTTCCATGATTGTCTGATATTTTTCATCTGCATTTCAGATTGGGGAAAACATTTACAGCTGCAGTAGGTTTTTATAGTTTGTGTACAAAAAGTTGAACAGAAGATAAATTTTGAAATATCATGGTTGATAAGTGAAAGTTTATAGTTCTGCATTCCACTGACAGGCACACGCAACAAAGCTTCAAATACAGTGCTTGGAAACAAGAATACCCATACTTATTCTAGTGACTACAGATACTTACTGATCCAACTTTTCTTTTAATAGGAACGTATGGTGTGGATCACAGACTCAAGCTTATTGGATAGCTAATCTTCAGATTCATCCAGGTATTGCTAGTGTGCAATTTTGTCTGCAGAACAGAGTAGATGTTTGGTTTTCTTCACCTTTTCCACCAAATTTGGAGTCCTATTTTATAGATAGTAGGGCTGTGCAAAATTTCACCCAGCATTTCGTTTCAAAGCTGTTTTGATGCATTTCAAGCTTGAAACAGTGAAATTGAAACAAAACAAAAGCTGGGTCTTGGAAACAGCTTTGAAACAAAACAAGGGAACTCAAAATGTTTCAAGTTTCAAAGCCAGGCTTACTGGCTTCAGCACCAGTCCCAGCTACTCTCGTCTGGCAGGCAGATTGGTGGCTCGCCTGCACCCCCAGGAGGGCTGTGCGAGCTGTGCTGGAGTCCTACCAGGTGTGCATGCCCCCAATCTGTCTGCCAGGTGACAGACTGGTGCTGGGCACAGTCTGCACCCAGCACCAGGAAGATCGCTTCTGCTGCTGGCCCCAGGCGGCAACATGTGGCTCCTGCCATCCTGCGCACAGATCAGGGGCACACACCCTTGGGAGGACTCCAGCAAGCCCCCGCAGCGCTCCTGGGAGTGCTGCTGGGACCCCGATCTGTGTGCAGGATGACAGGAGCCAAGTGCTGCCACCTGGGACCAGCAGAAGCACCAATCTTCCCGGCGCCAGTCCAGCCAACAGCACCCAGCTCCTGTCATCCTGTGCACAGATCGGGGGCTCACCCGCACCCATGGGAAGGCTGCAGGGGTTGTGCCAGAGTCCTCCCGGGGGTGCATGCCCCCAATCTGTATGCTATGGCCCTAGGT
>NW_017729022.1:72590352-72593609 GCF_001723915.1 Gavialis gangeticus
TCTTTAGCCTGGAAAAGCGCAGGCTCAGGGGTGATCTGGTGGCCACCTACAAGTTTCTCGGGTGCTTATGAGGATCTGGGGGAACATCTGTTCACCAGAGCCCCCCAAGGGATGACAAGATCGAACAGTCACAAACTCCGTAGCCACTGATTCAGGCTGGACATAAGGAAGAACTTCTTTACTGTCCAAGCCCCCAAGGTTTGGAAGAGACGGCCGCCAGAGGTGGTTCAAGCACCCACTTTGAACGTCTTCTTGACACACTTGGATGCTTATCTTGCTGGGATCTTATGACCCCTGCTGACTTCCTGACCCCAGGGCAGGGGGCTGGACTCGATGATCCTCCGAGGTCCCTTCCAGTCCAAATGAATGTCTATGAGGATGACAGGAGCCATGTGGTGCCACCTGGAGGCAGGCACAGCAGCAATCTTCCCAGTGCTGGATGCGGGCTGTGCCCAGTGCCAGTCTGTCATTTGGCAGGCAGATGGGGCACGCACCCCCGGGAGGGCTCCAGCACAGCTCCCACAGTCCTCTCAAGGGTCTGGGCAAGTCCCCAATCTGCCTGCCTCCTGCATTTTATGATTCCCCACTATAACCTATGAGTGAAAAAGCATCAAAACACCAAAACAGTTTTGAGTAAATGAAATGGATCAGTGATTTTGGAACTAAACAAAACTTGAAACCAAACACTGTTCCATCGAAATGGAAGTTGAAGCAGAACGATGCTGTTTTGCACAGCCCAAATAGATAGCTGTAGATGGCTAGGTAGTGATTTGAATGTATGAAGTACTATGCATACCATTTTGGAATTGCCATATTTCATCAGATGTATGTTCCACCTTGTTCATTAATTTGACTCTGCTTTCCACTCTTCCCTCCATCTGTGAGAGGAGTTGGGAGAGTGGAGCCCCAAGTCATTCACTTCCTCTGACTCCCCATGACTGGTGGTAGAGTTTTCCATTCTAGCCATGAGATTGTCACAGGGACAGCATGCATGCTCCCCAGCTAAAATGATTCCTATTTTTTTAAGTGATTTCAAGTGTTTTCCTTGGAAATGTTTCAGTTGTTATGTCTATCGACACCCTTGTAAACCTTTCTGCACTTGTCAGTCTTCTTAAGGAGTTGCTCAGTGTCACCTTAAATCCGTTTCAATGCAGATAAGAAACCGATGAGTCTTAAATGAGTCTGTCTGTCGCAATAGGAGAGATTTGAAAGGTCCATTGTAAATGACAAATCTATCAAAGGCTGAAGCTTTCTTCTCTGCTTTCTCAGGAATTTGGCCTCCAATATTATGCCTTATTCCTGCCATGTACAGACTTCAGAAGCTGTTGGTCAAATTCCTGTAATGGAACATGAAAGTTTACATCAGCTCTGAGGAGCAACAGGGGATCTTCCCTCGTGAGGAAAGCTAAACATTCAAGGTTAATGTTTTAACTGGGATTATGCACCCCCACAGTGTTCAGTTCAAAGCTTTCTTCTTTACTGTGTTAGGTTTATCTATTTCAAGAGAATGGTAGTGATGAGCAGAGGGAGAATCGGTGACAATTCTGAATTTCTGCTTTTTCCTGTTACTGCACCACTCGCTATTTGTTGTGCTGTGATTTTGGTGAGTTGCCAGATCATGGCAAAGGAGAATTTTGTGAAGAAACCTTGAGCCATGCTTGATTGTTTGCCCAGCCTGGTGCTGGCACTATCAATGACAAAATATTCTGGTTAGCAGCCAACTTTTTAACAATAACTGATTAGGGTGAATACATTTAAAGTTTAAGGCAGTGGGCTCAGATGTTGTATACAACCCAGTATGCCCGCAAAAGTATCAAATGTATTGAAAAGATTATTTCCAGCCATCTGAACCCATTTAAAATATCAGTGGGTTTTTGGGTTTTTTTACTGGAAATTGTATTTGCTGATTTTGCTTTAGCTGTCTACCCACTCTACCCACCCAGTGCAATGAGCAGGCACCTGGGCAGAAGGCAGCCAGAGCAGCATGATGGGGGGAAGAGGAGAAGCAGCTGCTGGAAGTGGCTAGGAGCTGAGCAGTACCCAGGCAGCTTCAGCTGCACTGGGAGCAGCCTGTCTGAGAAGCTGTGCACGCTGGCCAGGGCTGGGGTGGTGCTGTCCGGCGGGCAGGAGCAGGGTGCCACAGGTGGGAGCAGGCAGGGCTCAGCCCCATGCAGAGCACTGGTTGGGGGAGGGCAGCAGAATGTACCTGCACAGCCTGGATGAGCTGTGCCCTTTATCCACCCCCGCCCCCATCCCTCCATGCCCCCACCCCTTGGCAGCTCCTGGGACCTAGCGAATGGGCAGCCCCCCCACACATATGCACACACCACCCCACATACACCCTACTCGCACATGTGCACCCCCATACCTCCCATGTGCACGTGCACCCCCCCCACACGCACGCGCACACATACACCCCACACAATATATGAGAGTAAGGCTTAATTTTTGTTTTTATCTATAATTTGTTAAAATTATATCTTCTGAAGTACTTTGTGTGTGGTCCGCAACAGCTCACCAAAACTCGTTAGGTGGCCCTCCAGTAGAAATAGTCGCCCACCTCTGCTTCAGCATCTTCCCTCACCTCTTACTCTAAATTCCAGACCTTTGACCATATTTGCCAGTGTGCAGGGTGCTCGGATAAATTGTGACAGAAGAGGTGAAAGATCTAAAGTGAAATGAAAGATTTTCAATGGCTTTGAAGTCCACCCCTAATTCACGGCCAAAGGGTTTCATTTAACTTTGTAAGGCCCCCCTAATTCAACAACCACTTTCTAGCTTCTTATTGCCCTAACCCTAAGTTGCATTTGCTGCTTCAAAGGTCTTTATATACGAATGCACAGCAGATTACAGTTCTATCCTATTGGCCTTCAGTCGGAGCCTGTTTTCCAGGGCAAAAAAGTGGGGAGGAGAGAGAGTGTATAAAACATGGAGGTCTTATTTTCTTTTCATCAATAGTTCCACCCCAGGGTCCTATATGAAACTTAGTCAGCCATACAAAATTCTGGGTTGTTTTGTTTTTTAAAATAAGTGGGGAAATGTGATTTTTATTTTTTTTTTCATAATTCTATCGGGGAAAGATAACTGAATAATTTGCAGCTTGGTTATTTTCATAATAATTCTGTAAGGCTGCATGAAGGAGAACAGGAACATGATACCTGTAACTCCTTTCAGTTTTCACCATTAGCTGAACTGAATATGGACAAAAAATAGTAAAAATCCCAGCATAGAAATATAGGAAATGCCAGGCTAGAAAA
>NW_017729022.1:72598609-72600849 GCF_001723915.1 Gavialis gangeticus
TACAGGCTGCAGCTCTTCAAAATGTTTCCTGTAAGTCATTGCATATGTTTGTTCACTTAACAATAAGATAACAGGTCACTGGGGAAATGAAATCTGAGGAAAGCCTTTTTTTTTTTTTTTTTTTTTTTTTTTTTTTAATTTAAAAAAAGGGCAGGAGGGAAAAGAGAGGGAGGGGATGGACAGGAAAATATTCCCCTCGCCCTCTCCCTTCTCTCCATCTCCTACCCTGCCCTGCAAACCTCAGCACCTGCAGCATCATAAAGAAGCAAATTACATCTCCAGTCCATTTTTTTATAATACAGGTAGCTTCTAACTTTTAAAGGTGAAGAAACAGCAAACAGGCTGGAGTATGAATAGACTAAGACTCTGAGGGTAGGATCTGGTGAGCCACATTGGGCACTGACAATTTAGCAGCTGTCCTCAGCAGGATGATTCAAGGGACCAGTTGGGTGCCTAAGTTCTTTGTTCTGTCAATGGTAAGATTTAGGTGCCTCTGAAGAAGCAATCCAAAGAAATCACATTGAGTGAAGAGTTTGTTAGAGCTAGCCAATAGGAAATTCTGAGCACAGGGGTGTCTGAACTGCTTTTCTTTGGAGTTCAGTGTCCTCAGGGCAGCAAATAGGGTGCTTCAGTCGACTGGAACCAGAGCTCAGAGTCCTTCTGAGGGTAGATGTTTGACTGATCAGCACTCACTCTTTTTAAAATACAGCTGTTGGTAGTGATGCCTGTGCCTATCCTTCAAAAACAGCTTAGTTGTTAGAGCACTAAGTGATTGACCTGAGTCCTAGGTCCCCCCAAGCTTGAAGAGACTTAAATAGGTGTCTCCCACTTACTGGGAGAGGTCTCTAACCATGAGGCTGTAGAATAAGGTGGATGAGGATGTTTTCCACCCTTCCTGTCAAGATGCAGGACTGTGCAGCAAAGAATGTAGGAGTCATTTGGCCAAGGAAAGTAAGAAAGAGGGAATATGGCTCTTTATAGTGGGCAGGACACTCAGCTGGGAAGAGGAATGCCTATGTTTTGATTCCTATTCTCTGGGCCATTTTATATTAGACAGTCACTGGATTAAAAGACAGAAATGACGTTGGCAGCAGGGACTGGAACGCAGGACTTCCTCCTCCCAGCTGAATGCTCTCACCAACAGCCTTCCTTTGGCCCAAGGAAGACTTGCTTCTTTGCTGGACAGTGACTCAGCTTCAACAGGAGTAGGGGAAGGTTTTGAATTTTTCCAGGCACCTGCCTCAGAGGGACTTTTTCCAGAAAATGTTAGTTGCAGAGATCCAACAGTTTCCAGGAGTGAGGTTAGGGAAAACTGGTGCTTTAACCACACACTTATCACTGAGGACCTTCTCAGCAGCAGAAAGGGATCTTGGAGTCACTGTTGACTCCAAGATGAACATGAGTCGTCAACGTGACAAAGTGATCAGTAAAACTAACCACACTTTATCGTGCATTAGCAGGTGCATGGCAAACCAGACCAAGGAGGTGCTATTTCTGCCTTTATGCGGCATTGGTCAGGCTTCAGTTGGAGTACTGCGTCCAGTTTTGGGCACTGCACTTCAAGAGGGATGTGGACAACCTCAAGAGGGTCCAGAGGAGGGCCACTTGTATGGTTAGAGGCCTGCAGACAAAGGCCAGCGAAGAGAAATTGAGGGCCCTGGATCTCTTCAGCCTCCACAAGAGAAGGCTGAGAGGTGATCTTGTGGCTGCCTACAAATTCATCAGGGGGCGGCAGCAGCAAGGAATAGGAGATGCTATTTACCAGGGCACCCCTTGGAGTAACTAGGAACAATGACCACAAACTGACAAAGAGCAGATTCAGGTTAGACATCAGGAAGAACTTTTCACAGTAAGGGTGACCAGAATCTGAATGGGTTTCCAAGGAAAGTGGTGCTCTCCCCTACCTTGGGGGTCTTTAGAAGAGGATAGATATGCACCTGGCTGTGGTCATCTAACCCCAGCCCTCTTTCCTGTCCAGGGCAGGTGGTTGGGCTTGATGATCTACTGAGGTCCTTTCTGACCCAAACATGTATGAATCTATGAATAAGTGCCATTATGAAACCATACCATGGAATTTATTTTTTCAGTTTGCCTTTTCGAAAAAGAAAATGCTGAGGAAGCTACCAACCGAAGCACCACTAAAGGAATATTTTTTAGGGGTTCAAAGCCAAGCATTCAAAAGTTAAGTAGTTTAGCATTAAAGTTTCATAGATTCATAGATTAAGGGTCAGAAGGGACCT
>NW_017729022.1:72600860-72602002 GCF_001723915.1 Gavialis gangeticus
AGGCGGCAGCCCCTGGGCAGGGCCCCTGGCAGCTGCGCTCCGCAGTTGGCTATGCACCATAGCTTAGCTCCTTGTGCATAGGCCAAGACAATGCACAGTACAGACCTGTTCAGGGAAAGACGTAGACATGTGGAGTAGAGAGATGCTTTGGTTTCTGGGACTCCTACTTCATTTATAATAAATTTGGACAGTGTGTTGTGAAAAAAGGAGGGAATTGCAGGAAGAGACAGGACAGCCTCAGGCTTATGACAGTGGAATACTGTTCTGGAGAATTAAATTCTCTGCTGTTGTCACAGAATTAATGTGTGATGTTAGGCAGGTCAGTTCAAAACATTTTTCCTATGTGGCCCTGGATTGTATGTACTTCACTTTCTGGGTGCTCAGTATGAGAAATGCTGAGTTCTCACAGGGCTGCACTTGAAGTCAATAGGAGCTGAATATTTTATGTAAAGGTCTTTCCAGGACAGGGTAACTGGCTTTGTACATAGGAGGAAAGGAATGTACATATCTCAGCTTTAATATAGCTTTAAATACTGTATCCATAACATTGTCATAAGCATGCTAAGGAAATGTGGTCTAGATAAAACTACCTCAAGCTAGGTACATAACTTGGGATGATCACGGTCAAAGAGAAGTCATCAATAACTCAATGTCAGAACAGATAGGTATCAAATGGGACTCCCCTAGGCTCTGTCCACAGTCCAATAGTGCTCAATATCTTCAATGATATTTTAGATGATTGAACCGAGTGAAATGTATTTAATTTGCTGGTGACACTAAGCTTTGTAGGATATATGCAGCTTCGGTGGACAGGACAGGGTCCATCTGCTGTACTGGCTGAGGCTTATAAGCTATGTAAAAAAGAGCAAGAGACCATGTAAGCAACAACTATCTCATAAATATACATGCAGAAATTCTGGGTATACAGACAATCATAATTCTGGCAATCTCTAACTTTTGTACATTTTATGTTAAAAGAAAACTCTATGTTCAGAGAAGTGCTTGGCTCATCTTGATATCATAAGAGGGGACAAGGGGGAAAAAAAGAAAAGACGACTAAAAAGCAGGCATTGGTACATATGACATAAATGCTTAGAAGAGGTCTGGTAAAATTGTATTTTAAAGACAAAAATAAAAGTAAA
>NW_017729022.1:72607002-72608246 GCF_001723915.1 Gavialis gangeticus
TGGCAATCTCTAACTTTTGTACATTTTATGTTAAAAGAAAACTCTATGTTCAGAGAAGTGCTTGGCTCATCTTGATATCATAAGAGGGGACAAGGGGGAAAAAAAGAAAAGACGACTAAAAAGCAGGCATTGGTACATATGACATAAATGCTTAGAAGAGGTCTGGTAAAATTGTATTTTAAAGACAAAAATAAAAGTTAAAAACACCTGGTCAATATTATGGGGGTTTCTTCAGAAAAACCTGAAAACATAGATTACAATAAAAGGGAAATTGTTTCCTGACACTGGAATAAAAATGTGTAATAGCATATGTCCTGATAAAAGCACTTGGTTGCCATAGGCACCTATAATGAGTCCTTTAAACATTTTCCTTTGGCTGGCGAAGTGGAAAAAGAGCAAGATTAGAATGGAAGAATATTACATCCCACTTCAAATGTCTGGAGAATGCCATGAAAGCAATCAGCTGTGGTTTTTGGCCATTCCCAAATGTATATGCTAGCAGCTGAGGAAATGATTTAGAACTGAAGTGTGCTCAGTGACAGCTTAGTTGTGGTTTTCAGGAATGTTGTTATTTCCACTAATAGGGCTAGTGTTGGTAGCCTAGATTTCTGGTGCCTTTTTTTTTTAATAAACCAACAAAAACATTTAAAATGATGGCTGCACGATGCAATGCACATTTTCCCCAATTTGGCTTATGCGGAGTAAATAAGATGCTAAAGATTAGCTTTACTTTCAAAAGACTGTAAGAATTCAAATGTATGACACTATATCACCCATTTGTATTTTCCTGGGGACACATTCTTATATTTTATTAATACAAAAATGATGACAGTAATTGCTGTATTCAGCAGATGAGAGTTGTTAATATTTATATCTTTTAATATAAATAGGGCATTTGAAAGATTTAGTGGAAGATCTGAAAAAAATTAAAAATCTGATTAATTCATACTCCAATGGGGACTGGTAATGATGACTTATTATTCTTAAGTGACTAATAATCAGTAGGTTACAGAGGTGGGCGGATGAGAACAGGATGGGTTTCAACACTGACAAGTGCAAGGTGATGTACCTGTGGAGGAAGAACCAGCAGCATACCTACAGGCTGGGGAACTCCCTTCTTGTCAGTACAGAGGCAGAAAAGGATCTTGGAGTCGTCATTGATGCCAAAATGAACATGGGCCAGCAGTGTGGGGAAGCAGTCAGGAAGGCCAACCGTACTTTGTCATGCATCCACAGATGCATCT
>NW_017729022.1:72613246-72614729 GCF_001723915.1 Gavialis gangeticus
GCCAAGGGGGACCAGAAGGCAATGGGAGAGACCCTGTTCCCCCGAGCACTACCAGGAGTAACAAGGAATACCTGCCATAAGTTGACTGAAAGTAGATTTAGGCTAGACATCAGGAGGCGCTACTTCACAGTCAGGGCAGCTAGGATCTGGAACCAACTTGCAAGGGAAGTGGTGCTGGCTCCTACCCTGGGGGTCTTCAAAAGGAAGCTAGACAGACACCTTGCTGGCGTCGTTTGATGCCAGCATCCTTCCCTGCCCATGGCAGGGGGTTGGATTTGATGATCTGCTTAGGTCCCTGCCAACCCTACCAACTATGAACTATGAATAGTGTTCAACTTTTTGTTTGCCCCATCAAGACAAAGATTTTTGTTGCATTTTTTTCATTACAAATGACAAATATTTTAAACACAAACTGTACATGCTCTGACTAGCTATATGAAAATGGTATGATTATACAAGTAAATGCTTAATGTATAGCATCTTATTACAAAAATTCAGAGTCCTCAATGTACAACAGTTACACGATTACAAAGGCATAAATAATGTGTTAAATTTTTGCTTTGCATTCTTACTTATCATCATCATTATCACAATAAAATATAATACTGCAAAATGGAATAGCTTCATTGTCTATATCTTGTTGAGTTGGGAAGAGTTGGAGAGTCTTCAAATTTTTGCACGTATCAACTGTCTTGATAGATGCTGTGGATGGCACAAGCCAATACCTTTTTCAGTGACTAATTTTCAAAAGCAAACTCCATAGATAAAAATGTCCTTTCCCTTTTTTTGCCCACAGATAAAAATATGAGAATGCATAATGGTGTAATGCACTATAAATGTTCTGTCTATGTCCTTAGACCAACATGGCTACGACTAACACCCCCTATAAACGTTTTGCAATTTACGCAACATGGTTTGAGATGATTATAGCTGGTGAAAGAAACAGGAGCTCAAACTTGAAACGATGGATGTGATATAAGAAACTAAATAAATCTGGATATAACAGAAGAGCCACAAGTGAGTATGGACCATCCCAAATTTGTGCAGATAAAACTAGACATAGCATCTATGCAGAAAGTGGCAGGTTAGGTTAGATATCCAGGTTGTAGTTGTATTGGCCTAGAGGAAAAGGCAATTAGGACTCATAGTAGAGATTATATCTTTTACTAGACCAACAAGATTTTTGCAAAAAAAATTCTTTAATTGCAAGCTTTCGGACACAAACACCTGTCATCAGGTATTAGAGAAAAGATTGTAGTTCTCCTGGGTAGAAATGAAAGTTCACGTTGCGTAGCATTTCACAGAGGAGTCAATAGATGAAAAACTCCTCTGGGCAGTCAGTTCATAGCTGGTACGAAGCCTCTCACCTTCTGTGAGGATCTGCGATGATGCAAATTACCATGAAACAAAGGCAGGAGCAGGATCTCTGGTTTCATGTGGTCAAAGATGCTTTCTGCTTGGGAAAATATGAAGATTTCAGTTT
>NW_017729022.1:72619729-72641054 GCF_001723915.1 Gavialis gangeticus
ATAAAAGAAAAAGAAAAAAAAAAGATCCATATAGGAGTCGTGTGAGACTTCTGTTACTCAGGAAGATTTGAAAAGTTCTCTATGATCCTCAGGCGGAAGATGCTACAGAAATGAAAATTTATCATAAGCGTCTTAAGGTCTCAGTTTCCAAGGCTCTCCCCTACACCATTCTTTTGGGGACCTTGATTCTCATGTCACCATGATGGCAATCAAAACCAAGGGGATGGAGCTAAAACTGGGCCAAACTATGGTAAGTGAGAGAAAAATCAATCAGGACTCGTAGTAGAGACGATATCTTTTATTAGACCAAGACAATTTTTACAAAAAAATGTATTTAATCGCAAGTTTTCAGGCTCAAACACCCTTCATCAGGCATTGGAGAAAAGATTGTAAAAGTTCTCCTGGGTAGAAATGAAAGTTCATATTTCATAGGATTTCACCACCTGAGATCCTGCTCCTGCCTTTGTTTCAAGGTAATTTGCATCATCACAGATCCTCACAGGAGGTGAGAGGCTCCATACCAGCTGTGATTCTGTGATTCGTTCTTCTGCCCTTCCATTACTGACAGAGTGATGGCAGTGGTCTGTGTTCAGTATGGGCTCACCCCGAGGTTGTTAGCTTGCGCTGGACAGGTGGTCTTCTAGGTTCCCTTCATAGCCTGGCTCTTACCCACCCTTTGTGTGGCAACAGATAATTTCATTCCATTGCCTTCCCCTGGGCTGGTCAGTGCCCCAGTCACCCAACTAAGGCTAGGCAGAACAGTCCTCCGCATCTTTGTTTCCCAGAGGTGTGTGCCAGGCATACTGGGAAAGGGCTATGGCACAGGGATCTCCTGCTGCAACTGCTTTCTGTTGGAACAGTTCCATTTGGCTGCAGTGACAGTGGTGCCAGCACCGTGGTACCCTTGAAAGGGTCTCAAGATACCCCTGGTGAGAACCACCAAAGTAGAATCAAATCAGCCCTAAGAAACCTCTGACTATTGTACAGGTGAGCATTACCCTTGTGGTTCCATGGTGGCTTGGGGGTCACAGTCAGCAACTCTGCTCCTATCTAAGGGCTTTACACCATTTTTCTAAATACCATGATGATAAAGACCAAGACCTTAAACTTGATTTGATTGTTTGTGGGAAGCCAATGTCAGGATCAGAAGGTAAGTTTGGTTTTCTCAAGGTAGCACATGCTGCTGAGGAGATTCTCTGTCATTTTCTGTATTTCCAAGGTCATCAAAATGTTTTCCTTCACCTGCCAACATCGTCTTGTTTGCTTAGGTTCAGCTTCATCCAGCTGATTCAAGAACCAAACTCCTCCAAGCTTCTGACCACCTAAATGATAAAGGTATGTCTATATATAGTGAAGAATGAAAAGAACTGTCACCAATATAGTACTGGAATTTGTGTCCATGTCATCTGATCTGTTCACGCTGTGTCTGTGTGAAATTGTGGAATAGCACCTTAATGAGAAATTATCCTTGTAGAACTCCACAATTGAAGAGTCTAGTAGCAAAGGTGTACTTCCCCATAACTACTCTGTGCTTCACTTCAGAAGGGAGTATGCTAAAGTGCCTTACATCCTCTCTACCACCTCTCAAGACTGCAGCATCTTATCATTGTCAGTGAAGAACATTTCAGAGGGTGACAATGGATATTTAGTCTCCATCTGCACAGGCAGGCATGCACCAACAAGGGGAGAGGGGCTGCTTTTCCCCCAGCAGCACAAAGGCCACACACCAGCAAGGGAAGAGGGTTCACTTTTCCCCCAGCACTAGCAGCGATTAACGCATGTTAGAAAAAATAATGCAAAAACAAATGAACAAGTTAATCGCGCGCATTAACTGTGATTGACAGCCCTAGTTGATAGTTCTTGTTGTGTTTGGTGCTAAACTTGGTGCTATTTGGGGCTGTAGGCACTCTAGGTTTACAAAGCAATTTGCCACCTGGGATAGCTCCAGTGGGTTGGATTTGGTAGCTTCAGTGAAGACTAATAAAGTCTCTTGGTTTATAATACAACATTATCATAGGCTTAAAAAATTATCTCTTTTTAGCTTGTCATTTCCAGGCTTTGTTTTCCACTTTTCTCTCTGAGTTTCTGTCCCTCTCTGGTGCATAGTGTCTGAAAACAAAGAAGATCACTGTGAATAATAGGAAGGAAGGGACCATTTGCAGCCAGGGTATCCATAGGTGAGACCTAGTACACAGGAGTGATGATATAACCCACAGGATTATTGCCTCATCCTGTGAGTGAAGTAATACTGTCCTTCAGCAGGCTTTGCAATTAGGGGTCCCTACACCTTTGGTTGAGTCAGGGCCAGAGAGCTCTAACCCACAACTAATCCACAGCTGAATTTAAATAAGATCTGTTCAAGATAATGGCTGGACTGTGATACCATCTTTAATGTTATCTGCTCAAGGATTCAGTCCAAGGTGTAACTAGGTGTACAGTTTGGATTGAAAAAGACACTTGAAAGTCTTAGGAAGATGTGTCTGTTACGTAATTGAGAAGAAGACTTTGTGTAGTCAACATCAATACCAAAATCACCCAGGCTGATAAGATTCATAGATGTTTGGATCAGAAGGGACCTTAGCAGATCATTGAGTCTGATCCTAGTCCTTGCTGTCCCCCTGCTAATGAATTTGTAGGATCACAAGGATCACCTCTCAACCTTCTCTTGCGGAGGCTAAAGAGATCCAGGTCCCTCAATCTCTCCTTGTAGGGTTTTGCCTGCAGGCCCCTAACCATACAAGTGGCCCTTCTCTGAACCCTCTTGAGGTTGTCCACATCCCTCTTGAAGCATGGCACCCAAAACTGGACTCAGTACTTCAACTGTGGCCTGACCAATGCCACATAAAGGGGAAGTATCACCTCCTTGGACCTGTTTGTCATGCACCTGCTAATACATGATAAAGTGTGGTTAGCTTTACTGGTCTCTTTGTCACACTGACGACTCATATTCATCTTGGAGTCAACAGTGACTCCAAGATCCCTTTCCGTTGCTGTGCTGCTGAGAAGGTCCTCAGTGATAAGTGTGTGGTATTTCAACACCATTGCCATCCATGTATCACTGAGTTTCTTTATGAACCTTGTAGTTTTTGACAGACTGTAAAAAGAGCTTTGACTCTGGTTTCCATTGTTCCAATGCATTAACATGATCTTGTGTTAAATGAGGTACCCTTTTGGCTATTAATTTTGAAGGCAACCTATCTTCTGAGGCTGTGATCAGCAGGAATCTGGGTTTTCCATTTGCATGGAAAAATATGGATTTTCTCCCTTAAAGGGGGGCACAGGTGATGTGTGAGGGGGGAAGAAGAGGGCAGACTGAGGCCCCCCACAGTGAGGGAGGGAGTGGGGTAGGGTTGATGCCTGGGGCAGGGAGTGCTGCCCAGCTGGGGTGGGAACCAGGGCTGGAGTGCATGTCAATGGGGCCTGGCTGGGCAAATAGGACAGAGCCAGAAGTGGCTCATCTGGGGGGCTGGCTCCCTGCTGCTGCATGAACTCCTGAGAAGGGGGCATGTGCCCCCCCGACTTCTCCCCCCCCAGCTTGTGCACAGGGTGGGGGAGGATGTGGGCTGCCTACTGCAGAGCTTGGGGCTCCCCATCCTGCTGCACTCCCCCCGGGTCCTCCATTACTCAGCAGGTGAGACCCAGCATGGGAGGATGGAGCAGGTTGGGGAGGCTCGGTGCTGCTACCACTCCCACTGGGAGCCTCTGACCACCCAGCACCCACCAGGGGGCACAACTCTACCACCAGCAATTGCCCCTCCTCCTGCTGCTTCTGGGTGGGCAGGGGCACCTCGCCCTGGTGGCGGGGCTGGCACAGGGTTCCTGGTGGCGATGGCTGTAGCTCCAAGCTTCTCTGCTCTCCTGTGCCAGGTCCCACCTGCTGGCCCGTGGAGGCCCAACTCTGAACTATGGGCTATTCAGAATTCTTCCACTGATCTAGGAATGTTTTAGGGGCATATGCCAACTCAGTAATCAAAATCCTTTTGGTACCAGCAATCAAACTACAGCCTTTGAAGAACAATGGAATTTACTGCTTACTCCAACTTATTAAGTAATAGCATCAGTGTTCTGCTTAGGGAGGAGCCTAATAAGGTTTAATGTAATGGAAGAGTAACTCGTTCTGATCTTAAAATAATACTTGTTCTTTGAGCATTTTAAACTTCACACAAGAGATTTCTCGCTTCATAATTTTTCTTTCCATGAACTTGTTCTGAAATGCAATAGATGCAGATGGTCTACTTAACAGGAGGGACCTAGGCGATCATATTCTGTCAGCTTCCAGCTACATCTAAGTACTTGCGGATGTTTTGGGAACATTTCAGTTTATGGGGGAAAGAATCTCTTCCTATGTAGAATGGGTAAGTTAGTTGTAAATATTCTGAATAAAGAAAATTCAACACATGCTACCCTGGGCAGTTGTATATGAAGGGATTTGGCTCACTCTGGTTTGGAATTCAGGCAAAAAGATTACACAATACATGCAACCCCCACTTAACACTGTTTCACTTAGCGCTATTTCGCTATAATGCTCATTTGAAATTGATACCTGATTTCACTTAGTGCTCATCAAGTTTCATTATGATACTTGCAGCCGCTATCTTGGGTCATTAAAAACAATTGCAGTTACCATCTTGGTTCATCAATTACTTTTGGTTTCACTTAATGCTCCTTTCACTTAACACTCAGTTTTTCAGGAACCAATTAAGAGTGCTAAGCGGGGGTTGCCTGTAAACAAATGTGGCAGGGCACTGTTGGTGCCTGCCACTTTAAGATCTGAGCCAAGCCGCCAGGAGGTGCTTGATTGGGGCAGCCATTTTAGATCCCTGGCTGCCTATATAAACAGATCAGTTGCCTGCTGCAGGCCAGGCAGCAACGTTGCCTGGCTGCAAGGCTTTAGTGTATCATCTTGGAGGTAAGGAAGGAGCTGTAGGGGATGGATTGGAGGCTCCTGGTCCTGGGCATGACCTAAAACAGCACCCTGCCAGGAGTGGGTGGCCTGGTGGGGCTCTCAGTGGTGCAGGAGCCACCAGGAAATGCCAAGCCAGTTATCACCCTGGTGAAAGGTGGGTAGGGGTGTCTTAACCCTAGCCCTCACCTTTGGGTGGGTTTATGTAACACCGTTACAGTGGGGGGCCAGGCATGGCTATGGCCACCTGAGCCCACCAGGGAGGGAAGCCCTGTGGCTGCAAGTGAAGGGGGTAGAGATGTGGAGCCCCAAGTGAAGGGGGCAGTGTGGAGCCCTGAGTGAAGGGGAGTAGGCCAAGGTATGGTTTCTAGATGCCTGAGGCTGTAATTTGGGCCAGAGGCCAAGTAAAGGGGGCTCAGCTCGAGAGAGAGGGGCAAGTCCTGACCCCGGTAAGTCCTCCACTGTTGGGAGGCTGAGTGTGGGTCAAAAGCAAGGTCTATAGTTAGCACAATGACCTGCTGCTTCAGTGGGGGAGTGAGAATCCCCGTGAGACCCTGGAACACCAGTCACGGCGTGAGTTACCCCAGCTCCCACAACCAGACAGGTAACCCCTAGTAGGTGCCAGAAGGCGGACCCAAGAGAGTGAAGGGGCTAGTGGCAGAGGCCTGAGGTAGACTACCTGCAACTGGTCAATGCTGGGTACAGGACCAAAATGGTCAAAAGGGCCAAGGGCCCACCACAAGGGATGCCCAGAGCTGAGGACTGGGGGTCCCAACTGGCCTTGGATGTGAGGCCAGGGCCTGTGTGGCCAAAGATCCCAGGGGGACCACGCCCGAGAGGTGAAATAGTTTCAGGGAGCTAGGCAGCCCGAATGAAGGCAGGGTACACCTCCGGAATGGAGGGATCTTAGAGGAGTCTGAATTGGAGGATTGTGGGGCCCAGTTTGGGGCTGGTGAGATAAACATCAGTGGATGCCATCTGCAAGGCATGGGCTGCGGTGTAGGGGAGGTACGGAGCGGCAGATAGCGCCCCCTGGCATCAGGGCATGAATGAGCAGCCTTCTGCTTTAATTAACATCTAATTAATCAAGAACAAGGCATGGCAGGAAAGTCAGGTGGGTGGCATGCCCAAAGGCAAGTGGGGAACCTAGCACTGTGGCTAGGTGGGGAGACCCACTTTGCCACAACAAACATAAGGGAATAATAAGCCATAATCTAAACAGTGTGCTAATAGTGTTCAGTAGCAGAGATGACAAATTGGAGTTTACATAATTGTACAGTGACTTTTTCTATAGACACTAAATATTAAAGTTAACAATAAGGAAAAATAAAAGCAGGAGCAAACATAAAATAATGACAAGGACTGAGCTTTGTAAACCATAACAGAAATTGCATTCCAAGTCAAAAGGGTTTAATTACAGAAAACTAGGTTTCCATTTCTACAAGCTCGTAATCAGAACACTTGAAGTAGCCAAGTAGTTCTGATTTTCATAAACAGCGAAATTATAAAATGAGAGCAGATCAATCCAATTAGCTTAAGATTCTTGGTTTTCAGTTCAAATAAAAATCCAATAAAGTGACACTAACTGTAGGGTTATTTTTGGTGGGTTTTTTGTTGTCAAAAAATAAATAAATTTAAAAAACAAAATAAGAAACCAAGTGGAAAAAGTGACCAAAAAATGGCAAGGTTCTTTGAAAGGAGTTTTCATATGAACTATTATCCTGTTTACAATGTCTGCTATAAATTGTAGCCTATATAACTTCCTGTTTATATTGAGTGTTTATATGCATTATATGATATGCAGTTGTGCATAGCAGCAGGAGAAAAGTAAGTTCTGTGTGCATATATGTACAGTGTTGGAACAGTGTTGGAACACAGAATGCAAACAGTAAATGAAGTTATTTGAAAACAATTTTTGTGATATTTTCACTGCTTAAGAAGAACCTGGGTTTCTGCTCTAATTTGTGCAGTTATGATTCAGCTAAACTAGCTAATTTTCTAGGAAGTTGCTAGGTTCTAATGTAGCCAAAAATAAACTCTGAAAATTTAGAACTAATTCCTGAAAAAACAAACTCCCCAAGTAAGTTAGGAAAGAGCCTTTTAAAGCCTTAAAGAAACACATTTTTTAATTATGAACATCTATAGAAATGTCCGTACAGGAAACTTCTGTGCAAGTGAAATGATATAGGCTACTCTCTTCTAAACAAAATCCTTGTGATTAAAAAATCCCACAGAACAAATTACAGTAACCTAGCAGTGACTGAACAAAGGCATTAATGAATAATAAAATACTATTTTCTAAAGAGTAATGTCAATTTGGTAATATTTTAGATTGAATAATGGCATGGCAATAGATTACATATAGGCAGGACTTGTTTGGATCAGACATAGGAACCGATCACAGATTTCAAAGACATAAGTGAATGCACTGTCTCAGGCTGCATACACACATTCAGATAACCTGGGAAAATAAACTTACCCAGAGCTGCATGCACAAACATGTGAATGCTGAGCCCCTGAAGAGTGGAGAGCTTGCAGTATGGACACTGCAGGCATGGAGGACCTGTTGCACACATCTTGGCATGCTTTGCAAGCTTGCTTAGTCTAGTTGCTGACAGATTGTAGCAATGCATAGGACAGCCCTGATTGGCTGACCCAGACTGCCCATGGGCAGCCTGCATTTCCCTGCAGCATAATGTGGGGATTATAAAGAGGGAGTTCTGCTGTTCTGGAGCAGCAGAGTCCAGCAAGCAACACACTGCCTCCCTGGGGGAGAAAGGAAGAAACTAAAGGACCACGTTCTCTTCTGAGAAAAGCCATGGTGTGTACAAACATTTGCTGTCCAAGGAGAAACTCCTCATGGAAATGATTTAACCCTGGTTATTCCCAGCTTGTTTTTCTCCCGGAGAGGCCACTTTTACCCTGGGACAAAAAGCCTGAACATCTGTAAAATTGTGGTGTCTTCTGGAAGATCAGTGACTCTCCCAGGAGAAACAGAGTGTCTGTACAAGGCCTCAGTGTACTCAGTTATTCTAATGCAGGCTGATGCATGATGCTGCCCTCTCCCCAGCCCCCTCCCACCTTACTCCCACTGGTCTTACTCCCCCTTATCCCAGCACAGACCCCCAGACATTGCCTCTTCCCAGCCCCCTCCCTCCCTGGCCCTGTAGATCCATGCCAATTGCACTGTCCCCCCCTCTGTCCTACTCTGCATCAGAAGCCCAGGGCCCTGTGGTCCTGCCTGCCTTCAAGGTGTTCAGCCATTACAGAGAGGTGATGGGATGCAGCAACAGCACATGGGTAGGTAGGGAAGGAGAGGTGCTACTGTGGTCCACAAAGCACTGATGGAAACTCTCTGCAGGGCACCGAGTTGGGCTTCTGTTCAAACACAAGGTGGCGCTGTTCTGCTTTGCCTATCCACCAATAGCTGCATATACCCTCGTTCTGATGATGGATCTTCAGTCAAGCTCACTATTTCTTAGATTCTTATAGATAGCTCCATTTTTATGGACTTTACAGACAAGCATTTTTATCCCCTTTTTTGGGGGTTGTCCTTCAATTTACAGACAGTTGGAAACCCTGAAAGGAGACACTAAATCCTCAATTTATCTGTTCATTTAATTGCAATAAGGCAGATGCTTCTATTAAGCTACCAACAGTATTTTTGAAATGTTACTAATAGTTCAGAGTCCATTAGTTTGTATAGCTGAGGAAATTTTGCTGTTCACAGAAATCCAATGAAAGATCTATGTGCCTTTGAAATGTAGAACAATCCCTTAAAACAAGTCTAAGTGGGTCTTTTTTTAGAGGTGCATAAATATTTTGCTGGTGCTCTGCACAAAGATTGATTAAACTTGGATTGTTTAGGAGCCAGTCTCACCAGGCAACGAGTCCCCTTGTCTCTTGTGGATTTTACCAGGAGTCAAGGATTCTCAGCAGTTGGCAGCAATGGGCTGTTTATTCTGTGATGACTGATTTTGTCTTATTCCCCGTCTGGCACCCCCCCTTCCTTTGTGTATTCTTTTTGTGTTTATTTCTATTAAAGTGTATCTGATTGCAATGGCCAACTTCATAGTTTGTTTTTCTTAAAGCTTCCTCATAATACTTTTTGGTCCTAATTTTGTTAAGTGAATTCATAACCCAAAGATATTTTTGGAGTGTGTATACTGCCATGACTTAGGGTTTTCTAAAGCAACAATTTGGGTGCAGTGAACAGCTTTACTATGCCGTGTAAAACTGCAAATTACTGATTAAAAATCTGATTATAATAATGGTGCACCACTCCTTTCTGTTAAAATTCCAGGAAAGTAGCAAAAAAAAGCTTTTGGATTGCCTCTTGTAAACGGAAAGCATTTTTAAATTAAATGCAAGGGGAAGCAAATTATGCTAATATAATATTCATGTTTAAAATGTATAGTAGTTTGATGAAGAGTGGCACTAAGAATCAGGTTCACACTTTAACAACTTTGGCAGCCACACTTTTTTGAATATGCTAGAATTCTATAATTGCCCAGTATATTTGGTGTAATTGGTGCTGAACTAACTAACCAATGGAGCTACTGTAGGCAACATCTCAATTCAGAGTTATTTTTGGTAGGCAGTCAGGTCTGAGGGCATCCATACTTTAAATGCCTGCATGGTCTGAAATATTACAAATGCTGGATTAAGAGCACCACAAATTGGAGGAAAGTAAGACTAATTTGTTTACTGTCATGAAGATAGAGGACTCTTGAACAGAAGAATGGAAACCATGTACTAATATGGATAAGCTAGAAGAGTTTACATTACCAGTGCAATGTGTGAGAACAGAATGTAAAATAAAACAGAATGAAAGTGGGCAGGGAGAGAAACGGCACCATCTGTTTGCCCCAAAACCAAAAAAGAGCAAGTGCCAAAAGAAAACTGCTACACTCATGAGCGAGCTAAAGCTTTTTGAAGTCTGGTTCTTATTCATGTCTTCATCTGTTTCAGAACATTCACCAAAGCTACTTGGGGAATCTCTTGGGTCTTGCCAATTTATAACAGTCTACGCACATACCCACTTCACACTGAATGCCAAGTAAATTGGGTTTGTCACCCAATGGAAACAACATCTCTTGGAACCTGTTACATTATTCTGGTTAGAATTCAACAAGGAGTTAATCTGTATTAGCATACACATCATCTTTGTGAGCAGGTTAGACAAAAAGATGCAAGACGTTCAAAGTAGTCTCCTCTATAGTTGTTCTGCTTTTGTTCACTACACTGTGCTTGTTTCTTTCTTCAAGACATGAAAATAGATTGCCAGCTTATTATACTGAAATATTTAGACTTAAGGCTAACCAGAATAATGTCACAGATTCAGTGCTGTTGTCACAGCTCCCCTCTACTGGGAGTAGACCTCAGTGAATGAGCTGGGGGGGCAGGGGGGAATATGGATAAATAGTCATTATTAGAAAATCTATCAGCTTTAATTCAATCATTTACTATATCTTAACTTCCAGTTATTTTATTACTTTGCAGAGAGATTTGCTATCTGCTGCTGTCCTCTACAAATGAAGGATTAGAGAGAGGCCCCTGTTACCACTGCCAAGTGACAAGGAGAAAGGATTAATCAGGCAGACCTCCTTCTATAGTTCACTTTTTACTTGAAGAGGACTTTGTGTAGAAGATGGGAGGGGAGATGTTTTATTGTCAGAAGTTTCCACCATATTAGATCTATGCAATAGTAATTATATTTGTATTTACATTTTCCCTTTTGTAAATGAATTAATCCATACCAAACCATTATGAAATATTATCTTCATTTTACAGTTTGGAAACTGAAACCAGAATTGACAAAGACCAAAATTTTATGATGCATCCCAAGATTTTGGGTGCTTACTCGAGATACTGAGTACTCAGAATACCAGTTAAATGTAATAGGACTTTGAGTACTTATCCCATCTGTAGATCAGCTTCCAGATGTCTCAAGATAGTCAGCTAAAGTTTCTAAAGGTCCAGTAACTTTGGCCTATACAGCTTGCCCACATGCACACAGCAAGTCATTAGGAGAGATGGAATTGGAAGTGTCTCAAACTCATAAAACTAGACTGTTCAAAAAGCCAGGTACTTCCATGTGCCATATTTACTGAACATAACTTTACATTTCTTGCTCTTTGCGTTCAAATTTAAGCCATAACATGTTTCATTAATTTATTTTTATCATTTGATTTTTCTCATTTAAAAGAAAGAAGAGAAGCTCAAAGTAAATTTGACTGTTCAGTGCAGAGCTGTGGGTTTTAAATTGTCTTTCTCAGCAGATGTATGAAAAAATACTAGTATGAAGGCAGTGACAAAGCCAAAGATCTAATAGCCATGTTTTATTGTTACACACACACACACATACACACACACACCTTAACTGTTAACAGATTAAGGCAACATTTTAAATAATTGGTTCTCCCTTCAAATGCCACTGTTCCTCACTGGGGATTGGCTGCATGTTACATTTAAAGTATTAAATTATGTTGTTCCTGAAATATTTGTCTGGAAAAACAAGTCTGAGGGTTTTTAAACAGTAAAATCATGTATTATTCTCAGATGCCTACCTGAAACATCTGGATAGCTTTTGGTCAAACTCATAAACAAAATGCACCTTTGGTGAGAACAGGAATAGAAAACTCCCCTTCTCTGCCAATCCTCAAAAAAAAAGGTTGGTAATAAAGTTGGATTGCAATCTTGCCTGTAGCTTTTGCTATTGCTAAAACTATCATATGACAAGCAGCTTCTTTATTTCTGATACAGAAAATCTATTTAAATATTAATGTCATTATAAAAATCAGACTTTTCAATTGCAAAATGCATTACCTCAAAGTAGAATGGGAGGGGGAGAAACAGCTTAAAGTGACAGTTATAAAAACTGGTACTGCCCTGAGACACTTTCCTATTTTCCTGGTAGTATTGGAAAATAAGCTAATAGCTGATCCTCTGAGCACCCATCAAATGGACAGGGTAACTACCTACAAAGCTGCTCCAGTTATTAGGAAAGTAAATAGTTTCATCTTCCTGAATGAGGAAAATTCACATTGATAATGTGATGTTAGCGCCATCTGTTGTGATGTACTTACATTATAAACACAACCATAAAATGTTGGAGGAATTGTTTGTATTCTCCAGTAGGAAGTGGAAAGGTCCTTTGCATACTCAAATACAACTTGCAGATCTGCACCCAAAATAATATTTCTTTTAAATATCTCTTCTCTTCATTTTTATTATGCTATCAGCCACTTCCTTGTGTTGCCTGGAGTGATCTGTTGTGTATAGTACCAACTTTGTAACTTAGTTTTGGTAGCATTATATTATTAAATAATACTGTTCTTTTTAAATTTGAAGTGCATTTTCAACTATGTGATTCCTGAAAGGTACCTGTGAGACGAGAAAATAGTTGACTCTCTTTACGTAAAATAACTGTAATAATGATTCCCTGACGTGTCCTCCATGCCAAAGGATCAGTTACGTGCAAACAAGAATTTAGTCCTTCAAGCTCTAGCTCCTAGTCAAATAAGTTCATGTCTGAAATATTTGACAAACTCAAATGTTCCCTCTGCTGCCTAAATTTATGCTCTTGATATACAGAGTTATTCCTAATTCCTTATTCCTAATAATATTGTATTCACAATTTGTGTAAACTTAATTGCTGCTCGTAAACCTCCGCAGGTATTTCCATAGAACTAGAGTGGTGGGTGGAGGGAGGCAGTTTACTTTGCTGTGCTTCTCATATCTCAGCTTGCAGGCAGATATCTTTACCCAGCCCTTACTGATTTCTAATATTTCCCTATATCAGTCTTGAACATGCTGGCTTTCAGCTTCTTAGGCTGTACCTGCATCACTGATAGGTGTAAGAAGGCATACTAATTTATTTTTATTTGCATTAATTTTGTCTGACTCACTGTGGGCAGACTTGTGACTTTACAACACAGTGGGTGTGTCTACATGTGCGCTTTAATGCATAGTAGCTTATTCTACTGCGTATTGAAGTGGCAAGTAAACAAAATTCTAATACGCTAATGTGCAGTAGAATAGGCTACTGCACATTAAGTGTCACTGAAAAAGCATTTGTTTGTGCTACTGCACATTAGCACAGCCTAATGCACCTTTACATAGTACTTCATATTAGAGGTACTAAACTTAATGTGCAGTAGCAAAAGACCATTAATGAATGTGTAGACGCGCCTCTTACTCCCCTGAGCACCTATCTGTTGTGAGAAACAGAAGCCTCCTCAGGAAAAGGATATGCAGACCAATTCAGAAGAAAAACAATATTTTAATAGGGTGGAAACAGACATTGCCTGATGTTTCATTTGTGCTGCCATCAAAATTTTTTCTATTGGCTCCCAAAAAGTGAGCTCATAGACCAGCCAAAAAGTGACCTCATAGACCAAGGGTGGACAAAATGGCGGATCCGGCTAGCAGCCAAATTCCATTTCTCAGCAGCCCCTGCCCACATGGCTGGGGCTGGGTTCCATGGCGACCCCAGTCACACCTGTGCTGTGATATTGTAAGGCTGGGATTGCCATGGAAACCGGCCCCAGCCATGTTGGCAGAGTGCATGGCAGGGCAGGGCAGGGGCCTGCTCCGGAGCCGCTGGGATCTTGCAGCAGGGCAGCTTGGTCCGGGGCCAGGGCAGAGCTGTGATCTGCAGGCTGCATGCTCTGGGCTGGGGCATGCAGGCAGCAGATTGCAACTCTGGCCCGGCTCTTCCTGAGAGCAATCTGAAAGCAAGGAGTCATCAAGGGAGTGAAGCTAAAAAAAAAAGCATAAAAGGGAGCAGCAAGAAAGTTAAGTGTGTTGTCATTGTCACCATCATAAATCCAGCCTTCAATACCTGTCTGGATTGTCCCAGCCAACGATGCACTCTTTGCTTCAGGAACTGTGTGGCAGGCATCTATTAGCTCTGTGGCAGGAGTAGAGGAGCCTGAGCTGCTCCTACTCTCATCACCTTGGAAAGGTGCTCTGGGGGTTTGAGAGCTTCAACCCCCAGAGCATTGGCTTGCTTTCCCTGCTTACAGAGAGGGCCCCCAGCGAATCTGGGGTGCTCCTCTATGGGTGGGAAAGTCAAGGTTCCCCACTCAGCCAGTTCATGGTGGACGGGTCTAGGTGAGCAAGGAAAGCAGGAAGATCACATTGTTCTGGCCCTGCACCACCAATGGCAAGACAAGGAGCAACATGTTTCGTGCAGTGAAGCAGATCAGCTGTGCCACAATATCGTGGCACAGTTGATCCACTTCATTTAGCAATATCTATTTCTAGCCTACTGAATCACTGTTTGAGCCTAATAGTAATTACTTTTTTCCTAAAAGCAAAGGGGGAAATTGGGTGGGAATTGCCCATTCTGTCTCAGCCACCTCCTTGATTTGATTTTAAGTCTGACACAGTGAGCGTTTTTCTTTAAGTTGGGGCAGATTATAAGAATAGTCTAGGTAGTAAATAGCAGGTGGTAATTTTCTGCAGATTTCTCTCAACTTTTAATTAGGAATGCTTTCCAACACTGAAGCTTGGAATTGAATTGTTTTGTTGACCATGAAGAGCCACTGAAAATGGATATATTGCTAGCCCTCAACCTGATAGAATTGAAGTCTTGCTGGTCAGCTTAGAACAGAGAGACCAAACTTTCACTTATGATCTACCTTAACGAAGGTAGATCTATGTGACTTGGTTGTTTCAGGATAAAACTGTCACCTAAAGCAGGGGTGTCAAACATAGCCCACAGGCTGGATCTGGCATACAGAGCTCTCATCAGGCCCATGGGGCAAGAGAAGGCCCATGAGGAACTCTATAGTCTGGATCTGGCCTGAGGAGGGTTAAACCAGTTTGACACCCCCAACTTTAAAGAATTTCAGTTCCTATTGCATGTCTATATTTATTTCTTGGCCAGGTAAAAATTAAGTACTATAAACTGATCACCATATCCAGTTTATTGAGTTAATGAATGTCAAGACATTTCTGGTACACATTTGATTTACTAAGATTTTTTTGTTTTGCCTTAGAAGTATTACACCAAACTATGAGCTAAGACAGAAGAAGATGGAGAAGATGTTTTCTGGCAAAAAACATACCTTATCCTAGGGCTGCTGGCATTTGTAGTGTTTGGGCTGTGCCTTCAGGGACTGAGCTTCCCAGAGGAAATGAAGAGCACAGTTATCTCAGTGGTTCTCAATCACTTATTTAGGCAGAGTGCCAAGTCTCTTTCCACTTAAAATGATACAGAGCAAAGCACCTCAGAAATGCATGAGACCAGGAGTAAAAAAGAATGAAAAAATTCTTCAAATAGAAGAATGGACCAGTTAAAAACCATCCACAGTGGCTCTCAACACAGGCTGAGCAAGGGCTCTTGTGCTGTTAAGTAGAAAGAAAGTCTCACTACTTTTTTAGGAAGAACCTAAAAAACCTCTTTTTGAGTACTTAGTCAAAGAAACTGAGACACTCAACTGATAGGGTATTAGGTTTAATATACTAATTAAAGGACACATAGCAGCTAACAAGTCTTAAACATCACTCTTAACTGATAACTGACCAGACATCTGATAGAAAATGAATCTATACTTGCCAATTATCAACATTTCTACAAATGATTGTTGTCATGACAATTCTGATTTTTGACTAATAGCACTGTGATTAGTGCACGATAAGAGGCTGGTGAACAAGTATAAATGCTCCCTTTTTTCTATAGTCCATAGAGAATATTGCTGGTTTCAGCTACCAGAAAACACAAGAATCTGGTTGGTTGTAATACAATATGATCTTTGATCAGTATAATGAACCCATTGCAGATTTTTCAATTCACAAAGAACTCTTTAAAAAAAATTAAAAATGTTAATGGCAAAAATGTTAGCAGCAAACATGGCATATTTCAACCTCAAAAGCCCCTCAGTAATGACCATCAGTTCCTTTACATAAATTAAACCTGCTAATGCATTAGTGCTTTCCTTCTCCCACTCCCTTACTTCTTTATGACTGTAGAATAAGCTCTCTTCCTTCTACTGTCACTAGTGCATATACTAATACATATACATTGGAATAATTTTGCCCTGCTACAAAGTTGGCTGTAATATGCTAAACCTTCCAGTTTTCCTAATAGATCTTTCAGAAAACTAATATTGTACTATACTTTCCTTCCTGCTTCATTATTCAGTATTATGTTTCTCATAGCCACCACTGAAAGGAGGTGTTAACCTTCTCATAGTCTTACAAAATAACTTAAGCTGATGAGCAGAAATATTTTTCAGGCAATATAAACAGTTCAAACTTTCAATATAAGATACTTATCCCATTATCCTGAATGCGGATTATAAATCATGGAATACTGTAACAAATCTATAGGCCTTTGAAAAATGCATCTGTCTGCTCGTAACATGCAAATCACGTTTTTCCTTTCAGTTCAAGATTATCATTATGGATAAGATGATTACAAATGGAAAACAAGAATGTGTCCAAAAAAGAAGAGTTGAGGAGCCTCTACATGTATGAAAGACTTTGAAATTGCAGGTCACCTTTTGGTACAGTATTCTTTTTAATTATCAAACAGTATAAAAATACAAAATATTGCAAGGACACAGACTAAAGAGAACCCTCATAGGGGAAAAGGAAACTTAAAAATATTCTTCATTTAAAAAAAAAAGGTTTTGTAGATATGATAATATAGATTGCAAAGTTGATTGCAGTGGTTTTCATGTCAGCACTGAAAAGCCCTGTTTCTCTGCATCATTTTCTTCAATAAGAAAAAAACTCTATAATGTTCATTGAAAAAAAACCTATAATGTCTCTCCTATCAGAAGTCTTCATGCATTTCTGTTGATATCCGTAAAGTAACTCGCTATAAGAAAAATAAAACAAGATCAGTTAAACATCATAACATTTCACAGTATTTCAATGTACTAGAGACATGAGTAAATATGTTGGTATATGTATGGCAAAAAAGTGAGATGCAAGGGTTTGAAACAAGGAAAGGAGGAAGGCTTTTTGGTTATAGTCTGCTATTTAATTTGGAATGAACACTTTGGTTTTCTGTCTGTTGGTAGTGTGAGAGCGGTTGCGATCTGAAAATGCGCTGTGTTTAAATTACGCACAGTACTGAGACATAACTCTTCTGAGTTGCAGTCTACGTATTGTTACTGTCTGTGTATAAGGATAAGAGACTTGCATTTTAATATACCCACCTTCTTCCATTTATTTAGAATATAAATAGCATATGTATTTGGTCATGTCTTCAGTGCTGGAGCTCTTTAAGGGTCTGTGCCAATCTCTGTGTTCTGCAGACCACTGCACTGTGGGCAAAAGTGACTTTATGGCCAAAGCATGCAAGTCTCACAGGTGACAGAGAGAACCAATGCTCTGTGTCTAAAAATCCCTCACATGCAGATACCATTTTCAGAAAACAGACAAACAGTTGGTGGAATGGCAATAAGTTTCCAAAAGGACCAACAGTAAAAATTCTGGCCTTTCTGAACTAGAAGAAATATTACTGCAACCTGTAAAAGGCACTGTATTTTTCTGTGGCAGCTGGTTCACTGTGACTTTATGAACGATTGCTTTTTCTGGACACTGCCTTTTGTTCTCCAGAACAGAAACCAAGTTTTCATTTTTAATAATTGAAATCCCTAGCTTCTATGAAATCCAAGAAACATGCTTAGCTTGTATGTAAACTCAGTAAAACATGAGTTAGACCATTTATTTTATCAGATGTACCTTTACAGGGCCTACGCAATTAAGCAAGTAAGTAACTTCACTCATTTACCAAAATGTGATCTGGATCTGACGCCGAGTACACGATATTATAACTTTTAACTTTGAAAGCACAAACATTTATGATGAAAAGACAGAAATAAATCATGTGGTGCTATAAAATCTTTATCTGGATTTCTGACCTTTTTACCTGAACTAGAATTTCCATAGTGCCTATTAATATGTAGTCTGTAGCTCTTTTTAGGTACTATCAAGACTTATAAATACCAACCTGAAAATCTCTAATGAAGGTTAAGAAGTAGAAGACAAAGCTGAAAGCCACTGTCCATTCACAGATTGCACTCACAAAATGATAAACATACCCCTGATGAAAATGAGAAACAAAACAGACTTCCATATAAAACATTAAAACAAAATTCACGTAGAATGCTAGACAGCCTGGTAAATCAAACAAAAGTAGAAATCCTCTTCCATGTACATATACAGAATATAAAATATTTTCAAGGCTGGGATTTGCTTCAGTTTTTTAGATTAACCAATTAACCTATCCTCGATGTTTGAGTAGTCAAAAGGCATTTACAGTAATGAGCATCTTCTAAATGCATGTAATGAATGAATGAATAAAAGCTGTTGGGCTATAATGCTCCTTCTACCCTTATCCTTTAATTTTGTACCATATAGCTAGTTGTCATGGAGGGGAAGGAGAGGGGTTGGATGATATAACCTGTTTATTTCAAATCCTGTGTTCAATGTTCAAATGTTTTAATTCCAGATTATTCATTGGGGTTCTAAGGTGCTGAAAGTCCTTAACAGTCAACTTTTTCAGGAGTTGAAAGTTCCCAACATTGGAAAAATAGATCCTTCAAAGTATTGTACTAGTGGAGGAAGGAAACCTTTTACTTAAGAATGTAAACTCCTTTGGGAAGGACTCTCCTTGGATTCCTGGTCCACAGTAAGAACTCCTCTATATTATCCACACATTGTAGTATTGTAAAGTAATAAAAGTATAAGAAAACTAGAGCCTGTATAAGTAGCACACAGGATTCTTGAAGAATTATTGCATTTAGTTTATACAGTATATAATGAATTATAAATTTCCAGAGTTCATCAACTTACATTTTGAAGCAAAGAGAACCTTTAAAATAAAAGATCCCTCCATTTCCAGTTAGATTAATGTTTCTTTATAAAAATGTTCAACTGCAGCAAAGATTTTGAAGATCTATATTGACTCAAAAAAGGTCTGCTCAGCCATCACTTTCTGAAAGCTAATATAGCCTTAGGCTTTTATGGAGTACTTAATAGGTTATAGGCTTTGCATACAGTTCCATCAAGTACAAATAGGAAGAAATAAAAACACAATGAATAGGAGATAAATAAGTCTACTTTGGCTACCACGTATCCTGCTAAATGTTTAGTTATGTGTTAGGGGTATCGTGAAAGGACTACAGCAGCCCAAATTCAAGATACTCATTCAAAGCCACAGAGGTAAATGGAGTGAGGCCCCCAACAAATGCATTACTTTATAAAGATGGATGGCCATCCTTATTCAGGGCCTGACTGAGGATGTTTCGTAAGGTTTCTGATAGAAAGTCTCTTCAAATGGGACACAAGTAGAATAAAAATGGATTCTTTTCAGCCAAAGTATGCCATCTGTTTCAATAAGAAGACACCCCTTCCAGAAACGCAACAAACTCAGGGGATTGATAGTACTAAAAATATCTTTCTTGTAAGACTTATCTTCACAGCTGTCTTCCCAGTTTTGTTTTAAGCATGTTGCCAAGTTTACCCTTATTTAAAACCTCATAGCAAGATGCAGACACTGCATTTTTTTACTTGATTTGTGCAGAAAGTACTCCCCACCATGGCATAGTTCGTCCACAAATACACTTTTAGATCCTTTGCAGTCCTCCCCACAAACACTCCAAAAGTCACTGAAGTCATGAGGCTGCATAAGGAAGTAATGTGTTGAAATTATCTCTTTCTAGAAATGAGTTGTTATTACAGTTGTATATTTAGATTGTGGGAACTTTTAGGAGCTTGCGTAAAATGAAAGTCTGATGTTTTTCAGATGTGCTCATTACCAATCTTCACACGCCAATCCGTTAAATATTGTTGCCTAAATAGGGAGTCATTAAAAAAAATAACATACTGTACAGGTTTGACAGCTTCTGTTTACTGTAATACAAAAATCCTTGTGATATTTGCCCTTATGTTTTATCTAGAAGTATATAGCATTGCAGAACCAAGCTATTAGACTGCATAAATAAGTTGGTTACCTAGTGAGGTTTTACCTTTTCACCTGGAATCCAATCAATTTTTGTTATAGAAATTCGTGAAGCAAATATAATCACTGTGGAAAATAGCATAAAGGAAACAATAACAAACTTAAAAGTTTATTTTTTATAAAGTGCCCAATTTCCCCTTCTGCAAGACTGAACAACCAGTTACACTATAGTAAAAAACCTGAATATTACAAAGCCAAGCAAACAAAATATATTTCTCAAAGAGGATGATCATAATCAACACAGCACGTGTCTCTGAATAAATAAAGTCACTATGGGTCTTCTCAGAGTCAGATGGATGTGAGATGAAGCATTTCTGTTCGAATTTTGGCCTCACTCCTGTACTGTGAGCTATCTGAGCAGAGTCTTGCATGGTAAGATGCAGAACCCCACAGCTTCGTCCAGCCTCCAAACGGGTGTTTGGATCTATTTGCATAGCTCCAAGAACTAGATGAGGGCTCTTATGCAAAAATCCTTCACAGCAGCAGAAACCAAGAACACACTTAGCTGTGTGACTGAAATGGGTAGTCATTTTCTGTTCAAAGTAATAAATAGAACATTGTGGGCTTCAAAATGAAAGGGCATAGCAGGATGCTAGGGCCATGCTTTAGTCAACCTTGGGTTGGGGCTTGGGATGGCAAGAGACAGCCTATTGTCAGGGGATGAGAGTGACGGTAATGCCTTAATAAGAAAAGAAAAATGTATGACATCCCTAAACCACAAGCCTCTTTGGAACCACCCTTCAGGTAGTTGAAGGCTGCTATTAAATCCTCTCTGTCTTCTCTTCTTCAGATTAAACTAAATTCATATACACTTTCCTTCCAAAGTAGGGGTACCAAACTCATATGGCCTCCATGGGATAGGTCTGTGGGCTTCAGCTGCTGTGTAAGTTCCATCAGCCAAGAATTCAGTGTTGCCACTTCTTAGCCCCCAGAGTCACAGCTGCTGCAAATGTCAGTATGGCCAGGAGCCCAGGGGTGAACATTACTGATTTTAATTACTAGCAGCAACTAAAAACATTAGATTTTGCAGTGTTCTTCACTCCGTGGATGCTGGCTATGCTGATGCTGAGACTCTGGCAGCCATCGCATTAATGCTGTGTGTTTGATACCCCTGCTCTAAAGCAGCTATTACTTGACACTGTTGAAAACCATTGGTCTGATTCTGTATGGCACTGCTTATGTTCTGAAAACATTTTCTAGCTTGAATCACAACTAATAGTTTCTCTGTGGTTTATTTGTCATCAGATCTATAACATGTTAATGCCTAGTTATTAACATTGAGGACAGTTCTCAACTGTCAATTGAGTTAACTGCTAAGTCAACTCAAAGGACAGTATGTTACAGTTTGGTTATCTGTACCAGAAAAGTAAAACACAAGCTGGAACAGGTGATCTCTTTTCTGGAGAGTTGTTGTTTTTTTTTTGGGGGGGGGGGGG
>NW_017729022.1:72641217-72662156 GCF_001723915.1 Gavialis gangeticus
TTTTTTTTTTTTTGGGGGGGGGGGGTCTTTTTGTGATAAATCTAGTAGTTGTTAGTACTAATGAGTTTATATTGTAACATGCCTATTGAATACATGAATAGAACAGTTAGCTCACTAACACTCTTAAAGAAATACTTTTCTTTATATAACAGCTGATTTTTATTGTGATAAAACACTAAATTTAATATAAAAGAAATGTTTTCAGTTTTTTGACAGGAAATTCTCAACAAAGTTCCTTTTTCTCATGAAGCCTGCTGCTGCTATAGGAGAAGCAAAATCATATAGTCAGCAATAGATGGATTTTGCAATATGGGAATATTATTTTTTTTCTACTTTGGCCTTTTTTAGTTTCTCTATTGTATTACTGTCATAATAAACCAAACATTAATATATACCCAGACAACTAGTTTTCTGACCTCTTCTTGTGGGCAAAACTATTACAAATCATTATAATCTAAACCATTCTATGAAATACATTGACATGAGAAGGTAAGTATCTAGACATATTTTATAGCATTATTACAGTGTTGTAGGTTATACAGCATTCTGTAAATATTTACTGCCATTAAATAGAAAAGTTGTGAATCAAAAAGCAAGACTGGCAATAACTAGTGTTTTGGTATGGGTTAAATCATGGGTGAGCTAAGAGTTTTCTGCACTATGAGCTAGACAAGTTGTAAATTACAGTGCCCAGGGGACATATCCTATCTACTGAAATGTATGTCTGTTCAGTTGTTGAATGCTATTGTTGAATGCTATTGCATACACTATGGTGACAAGGGTTTTAAAAATACCTAGCTGACTAGTCTTTAAGAAGATGGTTGACTATGAGCACCAAGGAAAAAACCTGACCTTTTGCCTTTCATAGCTTAGATACTATGATGACAAAAGAACAAACTTAAGGTTTTAACCTTTTCTTATTATTTTGCTCCCCTTGGTAACCATCCAGAATTGCTTATGGCAGTGGTGCTCAAACTTTCAGGCTGTGGGCTGGATGACTGATGCAGAGCTAGTCCATGGGCTGAATCCTGCATAGGTTCAGGCTCCACGTGCCCAGAACCCACCTTGCGCTGCCTGGGTCAAGCCCCACACATGCAGATCTTGCCTGGCTGTGGTCCTGTGCCCCAGCCCCATGCACCGAGATTGGGCCCTGTGCCACCCCAGCCCAGCAAGCCTGATTTAGCATGCAGGGCCATGCTATCTGCCTGCAAGGGCTCACCCAAGGGTCCAGAAATTTGGCAGTTAGGGTACGGCAATGAATGCTGCCAACCACTCTCCTGCTGCCAATTTTTTGGACCCCTGGGTGAGCCTTAAGGACCAAATCTGCCCCACAGGCTGAGGATTGAGCACCCCTGGCTTATGGCATTTATCCAGGAGACAGTTTAGGTGGGTGGCTGCTTGCCTTTTCAGTTAGAGAACAAAATGGGGCTCAGCTCCCTTCTGCAGTCAAAATAACTCTCTAATGGATGCTGCTTCATGGGTCAAAGAGAAGTGATATGCATGGACCTTTGGTATAAATGGCTCGCAGTGTGATACTTAGTACAGGATAACCTTTTGTACCTGCTTTCTGAATTATTTTGTATTTTTATGGACCAGCTTTCCTTTAAAATAGAAATTCCTCTTCTCTCCTTCCTTCCCTCACTACCAAATGCACAGAAAATGAGCATGAAACCTAGGCCATGAGCAGACTATTGCACAGCCTAGTGTAATTTATATAATTTTGTGTACCGATGTAATTTTACACCAGGATCAAGAAGGAACAGAAAGCATAGTTAGCCTGAGGGAGCATGCAGTGTAAGTGTTTATTGCTGCATCTTGCATCTAGGTAGCAGGGGAGCAAGTAATAGCAACTTTGCGTTTAGCAAAGAGACAGCAGCTGGTAAGGTCTGGCAGCAGCCATTCATGTTACGGATGCTACCCACTTGCTAACCATGCAACTTGTATACAGTGTAAATCAAAAGGGAGTCCCAGGCAAAATAAGCTAGCTTAGTCTTTATCCTTTTTAGTAGTGCTTTAACACCAGAGGAAGAACATTTAATATGTAAAGATAAAACGCTGTGAAACACAAAAAAGGATACTGGGAATGACAGCTATGCATGACACTACAGAGATGCTTATCCGTATATAACATATACAGCAGCTGCTCCATTGTGGATATGATTTGTAAGAGATGATAGACTGAAGTGTAATATATACCACACCAGCACCAAAAGCCATAAGAGCTCCTCCATCATGGACGCTGGGAACAGCTAGCTCCTAGAAACATAATCAGCACAACAGTTACACATTGTATTGCAGTAAAGCATGAGGACCCACTGTAAGACTGAAGCCCCATTGTGCCAGGCACTGTACAAACACACAGTCGGACACAGTCCCTGCTCCTAAGAGCTTACAGTCTAAACACGCCAGACTGATCTAGGGTGACAGAGCAACAGGAGAGCAGAGAGGGGAAGTGACTTTCCCAAAGGTTCGTTACAGAGCTTGGAATAGAGAACTGGTCAGAGTCCTGTCCACTAGATTACACTGTCTCTCTTACTGAGAAGGGATACAACATTTGCAGGAAATATTTCATAATACAGATGAGAAAAGAACAGGCAGTTTTGTCAGTAATAGCATGTGGATAAAGGTATATTTATAGCACTTTGAAAAAAAGGAGGGAGAGCCAGTGCTCTAGATCCGGCAACAGCTCCTATGCTGCGACTTGTGTGCATTAGCTTGTAGTGATACAAGTGAACTAAATTGCTCTTTGACCCTCGATTTAACCAAGGTTAAAGTTTGAGCAGTTTTGCTATACCTATATAGCTGCAGGATTATGCACATGTAGCAGTTACAGTTAATAGCTGCCTCCTGATCTGGAGCAGCAGCTCCTTGTCCCCTTCTCAAGCTGTTAAAATGTACCTTTGTCCATCCCATAGTTGTAAACCTATTTCATAGAAGTGTCAATTTAAAGATGCTGGCAAGTTAAGTACTATGTCTACAACACAGGTACAACTTCTTTCCCTTCATAATATGGAGTCATTTTCTCCCTTTTCTGCCTTATAATGGTTTCTTTTCCTTGAGCTGTTTTAGCTATCTTTTGTTTTACTTCTTTCTCTCCATTTCTCCACCTCTCCTCTTTGTCCTCTGTTCATATTTTTAAATCATGCTCCCCATTATGGTGCCTGTGTGTTTCCTCTTTGATTCTTATCTTTTTTCCCTTTCGTGTCTTTTCCCCACCATCCCACTCCACACCCCTTCATGTGTATATGAAAACAACACAGTGTGGAAACTGTTAAGCAAATGTAATAGTAAGCATTGCTACCCATGCTCTACTTTTCTGATCTCATTTCTTTCTCCTGCTCCCACTCAGCCTCCCCAGAACCCATCAATACCTACAAAAGGCTCTAACATTTTGCCAGTTTTCTAAGAAGAAGAAAGCATGCTATCCAAAAATAAGTATTCCTTTTATCTAGAGGCAATGTCTGAGATGCTCAAATCCACAACTAAGATTTTTGCTTTGCCTAATTCTTCATCACATTGAGGAGTTTCTTCATCATGTTCAATGGTCAGTTTTCTCTGAATTTCACACTAGTAATTGTTTTTCACTTTTTAACCCCAGTGTGATATAAATAGACAACCACCACCTGACTTATCGCTACTGTTCACTTCCACAGAAAATCTTTTGCTTTTAGGGGACATTGCTAGCTCTCTTATCCTTTCTGCCTGGTTTAATGAGCATTCAAGAGAAATGCCATTAAAATCATGCTTTCTACACAATGTTGTTCTGTATCAGAACAGAATTTAAAAAGTTAACTTTCTACAAGTCATTTTGCTAATCAAAAATTCAAAACAAATGTCATGAGCTCTGTGTAGATGAAAGCAAATCATAAAACATTTAACACGTGTGACACTTTACAGTTAAGGTTTTCTATAAAACATGTAGAAATTTGCACTGAGAGAAAATGAAGTGATGTCTAGGAGTCTTTCAGCTCTACTGTACCATTTACGTGCAGGTTCAGTTCAGTAACCAGGGAAAAAATAAATGTTCAGGAAAGGTAAAACAAAGAAACAAGAAATACTCAACATAAAATACTTTATATGAATTTTCTAAATAAATTAATGTTGCACCATAGTTAGGGGCCTGCACAAGTTGTGGCAAGACAGAGGGTTTTTCATGGCCTGGTTGTGATGTGCAGAGCTGATTTTGAGGGCATTTTGCAGTGGCCCTGCCCCTCGCCATTGATTGCCGGAGGGCGCCTTCACTCAGTCGGTATTACTACCATGTTTTTTTGCCTCACCCCTCACTGCTAATCAGCGGAGGGCACTTCCATTCAGTCTGTGTCACTACTGGGGTTTTTTGGTTGATTTTGTAGAAAATCACAGCCAATGTCAGATTTTCCAATGATCATGGACAATGCTGTTTTTCGTAGTTTCTGCAAAACCATGATTTAGATAGGTCCCTAACCATAATCCATTGGTTAGTGCACTAGACTGAGCATTCATGAGACCTAGTTTCTCATTTTAGCTATGCCATTGATCTTTTGACTCTAAGCAAACCACAGTTTCTTTGTGCCTCAATTTTCCCATGAGTAATATGGGGATAAATATACAGGGCACTTTCTACCCGGGTGTCCCAAAAAGATACAAAAGCCAAGTGCTGATGCTGTTCAACTCACATACATCTCAGAATGTTAAGCCCCAGTCCTGCAAAGTGCTGTGAATCCATGATTTCTATCCAATCTTTGGCAAACAAGGGTGTTTAGAAATTTCTGCACTGCAGAAATGGAGTCCTTACTATGTCTTGTATGAATTTATGAAAAGTCAAAATTTGGGGGAGAAAATATGGAGGAAAGAGAAATTAAAAGATGAAAGCATAAACTAACAAGAAATAATATGGGAGAGGGAGTCAGGCAAGAATCACAATACCTTGTGATGGGGTTCCCTCTTTGTGCTGTATGTCAAAGTTTTATTTTCCTGACCACACACTATTTTTATTTCTGTTTCCTATTTTTCTCCTTGGTTTTGTTTTCTGATGCAGATGATTTTTATTATGTGGAACCAGTGAAAGGTGATCTTAACCACTATAGTAGTGATTTTTTTTCTTTTGCCATCTATGAACCAAATCCAATAGTAGCACAGGGGTTTTTTAAGTGATAAACAATGCCAAATCTAGTGTGTAAGTGTTTTCTTGCAAAGCATCAACCATCCCTACTTCCGCAAGGTAAAATTAACAAAGGAAGACACCACTGTAAGGAAGTGGAGGAAAGGGAGGAAAAGATGTGTCTTTTAGCCTGAAAATAACCCATCATCTATTTTATGCCAAATTGAATTCCTTGTTTTTTTTTAAATCCTCCATACATTTTCTCCCAAGCCTTAGTTTTTCTGTTTCTCAGCTCCTTCTACTTGCCTACCCTCATTACCCTCTTTTGTTCTTTCCCTACATACAGTTATGGTTGTTAAGCTATTTTATAAGCACAGTGCTGCAGAAATTGAAGTCACCTAATATTGTGGCAAAACAGAAAGATGACATCGTTCTCCATCCATTCTAACAAAAATAGTTTTCTACCTTTGTGCCTCCTTAAAATGATTTCCTTTACTCCACATGAGAAATTATCTGTAGTCAATATGTAAAAACTACAGAATATATGGTCATATGAGTTTATGCAAGGAAACTTGCAAACAATGGATTATTGACTCAGTATGTATGCAAACAAATTAAATAAATAAAAGCTTATGACAGCTAATTCAGACAAGGGTGAAAATGGCTGCAAAATGTTAAAAACTTTACTGTACTATGATGGTTATGCTAATAAATGAAAAGTTCAGCTGTCCTGATTTTGGAGGTGAAATCAAAGCTAGTGCAGATTATTTAAACACACTATTTGGCTCAGGCTTTTGGCAAGTTATTGTTAACATGCAGCAAGTTACGTGACATCCTAGGGAAAATTTAAAAACACTGTCTAACATCCCATGGTTCTTCCCCCTTGGGACTGAATCTACTGGATTTTATACTAGGTTTGCAGAAGCACTAATACAGAAATATAGCAATGACTGTAGAACACTTGGTTTGGATGGCCTTTTGCACCTCTCAGTGGTGTTTGTACTGTAGCTTAGAATGTGTTTCTCAAGCTAAAGAGGATTTGGGAGAAATGATTAAATTTAGATGCTTTATATATTAGTTATTTTTCTCAGTGTTCACACACAGTTCTGAGTAATACTTCCTCTATCCAGCACAGAGAAAAGAAAAGTAAAGCAATAATGAGACCTCAGTAGCAGCCTTGCCGCCATCAAATGAGAAAAAAATCTTAGAGAAAAGACAGACTTATGATTAAGGTACTGGACTAGGCCTCAAGAGATCTGGGTTGAGTTCTGAACTCTCTATTAGATTTTTTTGTGTGGCCTTGGATAAAGTCACTTAATCTCTCTGTGCCTCAGTCCCCCATCTGTGAAACAGGGATGAAAACATTCCTTCTTTGTTTAGACTGTTAAACTCTGAGGCAGGGGCTAATCTTACTATGTGTCTATACAGCATAAAGAATAACAGAGCCCCGGTCTTTGGTGTTTCCAGATACTGTTGTATTAAAAATGGTAAAATAAGTGAGAACACTATTTAAACTTTCCTATAAGATCTCAAAACCATATAAAGAATTTTCTTTTTTTGGAAAGCTTCCAAGAATTGGAGAAAGAGTTTTAAAATAAAACATGGATAATAATAGGCAGGGATCTACATTTTTCCTTTTCCTTTGGTCAAGGACAAGTGCTAGAAAAAGTGTACACCTAGAAAGCACTTGTACTTTTTTGCTGAAGTATTTCTATCCTCCCTTTTTCCAAGATATCAACCTCTCTGCCAGGTCATGCTGCTTACCATCTTACATTTTCAATCCCTTCCCTGCAGTGATGAGAGCTCTTGATATTGCACTGTTATTGCCAAGTCTGCTCTTGAAGTGTTTCTTGCAATTGGTTCTTCTTTCTCCACTTGCCTCCAACATACTGAGAGAAAGGAGCAGAGGACCACAAGAAGTACACCCAGCATCTTACCAGCATGAAGAGCACTAGTAGGACTGTGGGCAATATAAATGGAAGGGGCTATTTCTGGTTCAAGACTTCAAAATATTTGCAGCTAAGATGTTTGAGAAATAAAGGCTTTGAGGAAGACTAAGAGGGAAGATGGAGAGATCATGGGGTTCAAACTGCAAAGGGCTATCCAGACTTCACAATGTCCATTGGTTCCAGAAATCCTCTTGGTACCACAGCCAGGTTTCCTTGCCAACAATTCTATTCTACCCAACAATCCTAGAATATGTAAAAACTTTGCCCTCACCTCCAACAACCTGAACAGCATAATAAATCCTGAGTTTGCAGCTCAGGTCAAAGTCTGCTGCATCCTGCACAGTATTAGTTAAATGATAAGAAATTGATCAGCAGCACATTACACTTGCAATATACTTTTAGACACCTTAACGCATTTTCAAGGTGATTTTAATTTTGTAAATGGACTGGCTGTGTTCTCTTTCTGAATAAAAAGACTGTAGCTACTCAACATGGCTAAGTACCTTTAAGCTCAGGAAACAGCCTATTTTCTTTTTTAAAAGGAAGAGAAATGGGCAGAAAAATGGCATTATTTTAGTTGCTTATTTACAGTTCAAATTGTTTTGCTTTTGATCAGTGATTGGTTTACGAAACAAAAAAAATTCTGCACGGGTATTCTGAAAATAAGACTTCCTTTCATAAGCCAAAGATACTAGCTCACACAAGCTGCAGTTCAACCTAGCTCAGCCATAGTAGTTGCAAAAGTTCTGTGCCTAATGCATCTTCCTTCAGATATCTCCCTAAGCTATATGTTCTTGTTTGTTCCTATAGGCCCCAGTTCAGCAAAACATGGAATAAATCATGCGCTCAAGTCCGTTTCTACTCAGAAAGCAAGGTACTTAAGCATGTCTCTAAACCCTTGTCTGTATTACAAAATACTATCAAAAGAGCTTCCCTGGGTATGTTGTGTAGCTCGAGCAACAAACCGCAGTGGGAATGCAGCTAGGTATTCCAGTAGAAGGCAGATTGTGCCAGCAGAGCTTCTGTTATTCAGGGGTGCTTGTGTAGCTCCGGTGACAGAAAAACTCCTACTTGCACCAGAAGGCCCTGATGCTGGATTGCTGCATCCATATTTAAAGTAGCAGCAGATCCTCTAGCATAGACTGAGCCAGTATTCCAGCACACAAGACCTATTATGTAAGCAGATGCCTATATGCTTTGCTGAATCTAGGCCATGGTGAGCATGCCTTAAACATAAAGGTATACTTCAAAATATTCTGTAGACTGACTGATGCACTTTTCCTGTTGTCATTGCAATTTTAAAGAAGAAACTCAACTAATAGTCTCTAAAAAGGCTGCAGCCATAGGACCCTTGTATTTACTAGGTCTCCCAACTTTGCTAACAACTATGGTGCTGTCAGCAAAGTACCAATATAGGCGAGGCCTGAAAGATAAGAGCTTAAGTAACTGCTTCTTAAATTCAATTTCACAAATCTTAAAGTAATAATTTCTCATAAAATGCCGTTTGCCACTTGGCTCTGGAACTCAAGTTGTCCCTGAATTGAGGGGCTCTGTGCAATTATTCTCGCTCTTTCCAATGGGCTTAGTCAGTCTCAGATACAGTCTGTCTTGCCAGATACTTTTTCACTGAAACAGTTAGTAGTACGATTATTTCTATTTAAATGTTTTCTTTCTTCCTTACATTTCATTTTAAACACTGTCGTCTTAATCTTCCTCTCCCATCCCCCACCCCATTTACACTAGTCCTTTTTTTACACTTCTCCCAATATAAAAGGGCTTTAATTAAACAACAATTTTCATGTTTTTATCAGACAATTTGTTTGCTTCCCTCTCTTCTTCAGACATTAAATGATGGGCTGACAATTTTCAGATTGGTGGTGATAGCACCCACTTTGTATTTGGCCTAGACTACATTAGAAAATGTTTCCCAGTATAGCTATCCTGGTAGTTTGTGTACACGTTGCTTATATTGGCAAGAAAGTGTTGTTTTCTAACATAACTTATTTTGATTCCCAGATAAGCACTTTTATCAGTTATAACTGCTTTTATACTATAACTTTTGCTGGTTTAGAAAACTTTGCCAAAAACGGTACCTCTTAATCAATTTAGTGCACTGTAAAAAATATCTAATTTAAACCTGACATTGGATGAAGCTAATATGAAGGTGAGAGTAAAAAAGAACACTTTCTCCTGATGCCCATTGCCCACGGTTGTGTATTAAACACATACTTTTATAATCTTGTGGTTTTTTTACTGTGAAAATGTTTAAGCTTGATTAATGATGAAAATTGTACCATACCTGAAAAGTTGCAACAATGCCCATTCCAATACAGCCTAGCAGTCCAATGCATAATGTAATTAAGTTAAATAAAGAACCAACAAAATCTGATGACTCTTTTTGCTTCTCTACTATTAAATATCTGATGTACATTGTAACTGCACCTAAAACAGAAAAATACACCTTTTATTCAATAATCATGTAATTCTGTTATATTTAACATTTTCTGTGAAGAAATAGCATATGAAAAAAAATTAACTTAAAAACATTATATACTGAGATGCATCTTCTGTAATTCAACTGGGATGAGGATGGGGAATATTTAAATTCTTTATTTCAGATACTACCCTATTGCTTCTTTAGATAGCTTTGAAGCAGTTTAGGACAGGGGGCCATTCCCATCCCATTATCATCAGGATTTCAGAAGCAGGTAATGTTGACATGTAAGCATTCCACATCAGGAAAGGTTATGACAGAGCTATGAGCAGTAAATCAGGGGATTTGGCATTTGTTCTGAGCTGAGAGATACCTCTGGGATCTATGCTGCTTTTAAACTGACGTCTTGACTAGCCCATACTTTACTGGATGTGAACAGAAAAAAAAAAACATGCCCAATTACATTGTTAGAAATTGTTATTAACTCTGCACGCCCAGTTCACCCAGGTGCTGGCCCCAGTCTCCCCTACCCCACCCAGAGCAATTTGCCAAGTGCTAGAGTGCATATATAGGTGTGTTCCCTGGGGACAACAAGCAGTGGCACAAATATGGGCCACAGCTGGTTGTCCCCAGGGAAACGCACATGCGCGCTTGTGGGGATGTGCCCTCAGAGACTGGTCTCTACAGGAAAATTGACTGCATCAGAGGATTGCTTATAACGGAAGTCTCACAACATGCTACAAATGTGACCCTTTGAAGAGTAGCACTATAACAGTTTGTTCACACGAAAGAACAAACCATATAACATTTGTGGCACTGCTGTTACAAACAATCTCCATACACAGTCAACTTGCTTCTGCTCACAGGCCTTTAGAGGAAGTATGATATTAGAAGGTTGTGTCAAGTCACAGAGTCAGTTGGGGACCAGGCATAATCAAGGTTCACTTCATCATTCCTTGACACCACTGAACCCACACCCAACCTTCTTCCCCTTATGCCAGTGATATCCAGGAAGCGCAGCTATTCAGCCAGAGCAGGGGTCAGCAACCCTTGGCATGCGTGCCGAGCACGGCACATGAGACCATTTTGTTCAGCACGCCACCGCCAGCCTGGGCTCTAGGCATCTGCTGCAAACCTATAGAGCCCAGGATGTTTGCAGCAGGGCTTGCAGCTGAGCCCACCTAACTCCCACCCGCTCCGAGCCCAGCCCTGGCCCAGCCCCCCACCAGGATGAGGCTGGTGCTGCCTCTTGCCAGGAGCACTGCACCTTTTGTGGGCTTAGCTGTGCAGGGTGGGTGGGTGGTTGGGCTGATGGGCAGGCTCCAGGCCAGGGCCTTGGCCAGCTGCACTGCAGCCTGGGGACTAGCTCCCTGGGGAAGCACAGGGGGTCTGGCAGGACCAGGGCATTGTTGGGTCAAACTTGGTCTAGTGGCCCAGGAGCCTGGCTCCATGTGTCCACACATCTGGTTCTGTGTGTTTGTCTGCCTCTGCCTTTGTCTGCACACACGTGTCTGGTCCTGGATGTGTGTGTGTGCATGTCTCTGTTCTGGGTGTGTTCTGGTTCTCCGTGTTTGTGCACGTGGTTCTCTGTGTGCATGTGCATGTGCATGTGTCTGGTTCTCTCTCTGCTCTCCTTTTACTTTCTCTCTCTTTCTCTCTCTCCTCTTTCTCTTATTTGTCTCTTTTTTCTCCCTCTCTCACTGCAACGTGCTCAACAAAAAAGGAATACACAACAACAAAGGCCACATTTATGGTTATTAAATATACTAATATGCAGTGTGTCATGCCACGTACCCCTCCTCCTCCCCTCCCCCCGCCCTCATTTTGGCTTTCTGGCATGCTGGCACTCTGGCAGCTTCCAAGGTGAACAGTGGTTTTTTTGGCACTCCGGCCAAAAAACGTTGCCTACCCCTGAGCCAGAGTTTTGGTAGCTGACAGTTTTCTTCTGTTCACCTTTGCAGTTGTATCAAAAGTGTTTTGCATGGATTAAGTGACTTTAGGAGACAGGAGAACTGGCCCACTGTCTACTCTCACTGATCCACTGATCATATCCTGTAGTTCCCACTCTGGCTGTTGTTACCACTTGTGGAGTGGCCTTTCAGCAGTATTTTGGTGGGCCTGGTAGAAGAGGAACCAACATCTTTCAGGCATCCCATTTTAACTCCAGAAGCATTTTTACACATGCTTTCATGAGGAGGGGGATCTTTAATTAGAGCGGCTCCAAGAGGCAGTCTAATTAAAGCATTGCAGCATCTCATGTAGCAGTGTCCCTGCACTTCAAAATGGCAGCAGGGGTGCTTTAACTAAAGGTTCTCAGATGAGCTTTAGTAAAAGCACCCCTGCCACCATTTTGAAGCACAGGGAAACTGATACGTAAGACGCGGAGGCTGGCTGCAACACACTAATTAGCACACTCCGGCCCACTCAATTAATTAAGTCTTCTCCAATGTACTACAACCGGCAGTGTGTAGGAGCAGCCTCCCAGCACGTGTACAGGTACCCCAGGTTCTCTAATCTGTTCAGACCAAATACACTAAGCATACCTAAAAGTGCTGAAATGTTAATCATAAATCCAAAGATGCCACTCTCTGGAGGTTTTGTTCCTGTGTCACTGAAACAAGAGGAAAAATAAGGTAACTGACAGTTGCAAGATTTAATCTCAAATGATATACAAAACCCTAGCGCTTTATACAGATTACATGTCTGTGATTTCAAGCGATAGTCATTTAAACATCAACATGTAATGTTTCCTGTTGCCTGCTAATGCTCTATTTGTAGGATTAAATCTTTATTTTTTGGTGGAAAACTATTGCTTTAGTCATAAAATAGTTTTTGACCTGTATCCCTCCCATAATGCATTAGTACTTGTGTTGGGTAGTACTATCCTACGGCACAGTTAATTAGTTTACTATGGTCTAATACCACTGCACAACTTATAGACATTGATCCTTTACTGTTGAGCTAGTTAACTCTGCAGTAAAGCACATGTATAAATGCCACCAAAGAGAATCAAGATCAAGGTGTATTGTTAATATTCAAGCCTAACAAGTTGAAACTAATATTCCACCTGCAATTTTTCTTTTTTTTTAAAGTATAGATAGCGTTTCATTTTTCTACCACAAACACAAGGTGTTTGATTTTCTAACACATCTGCACAAGTGCTGTGAAAGCTGGCATCATGGGCTGCTAAGAGATAAAAGTCAACATCTCAAAAAGGTGTAAGAGGTGACCACTCTAGGACTTCAAAATACAAGGCAAACAGGATACATTTGATGAGATGGCAAAGGAGCTGATGTATAGATTCCACTGGATGAAAGGTGTAGCTGCATGGATGAACTGGAAAACCTGTATCTTAGAAATGTTATGTAAAAGAATCTGCAAGACCTAGAGTTAGATCCGGACAAAGAAAACTACCTGAGCTATACAGAATGGTGATATTGTCCACAGTACTGAGAAAGCAGGTAACAGATGGGGCTGGAGGTGGAAAATTATTGGCTCTGTTAATCATATTTATCTTGAGTAAAAGCTAGACATCCCTGGCAATGTTTCAATTTATATAGAAGGAGGCACGTCTAAGAGACTTATGCAGGGATGGCAATTCAATTTGTTTGTAGATGAAATTGTACACAGATACAGTGTAAAGGCAAGAAAAACGGATTGAGAAGCATGAATTGTGACTACCTGAAATATAAGTAAGATTAGCAGGTTAGCTGTACATGAACCCAATGTGAACAGAAGACTTACAAAAATTGGTACAACTCTAAACTATGCAAAACTTTAAATGTATAGCAATGTCATCTTGTGATGGATTTTATAATTATCATGTATTTGGATCTATTTGAAGGGAAATACAAGTATAGCAAAACTCAAACTCTGGTCTGTACAATTTGAATACAGTCAATAGAAGTTTTCCACTTATGGAAATCAATGCAGTATCAGATTCAGAATGAAGTAATAAAATATACAGAAAACAGTAGAAACATCTTAAAAATAGGAACTGAGTTTTCTGTCTTTATGTTTATGTAGAACTTTTCCTCTCTATACCAGTGTCTCCGGCAGGTACAGAGAAACCCATAAAACTACTCCATGATAATCAGTAGAACATTACCTTCTACTTAATAAGAAAACCAGAAAGATTTCAGTCATTCTGATTATAAAGATACTCTGTATATTCAAAGTAGCTGCATTCATTATGCAATGTGAAATTCACAACCTTTCAGGAAGAACTGTCTTGTCATAGAGCAGGTTAAGCTTTAAAAAGTAATTTGTTAAAAAGTAAATTAGAAAGAATATTTTCATTAAAATAATGATTTTATCCAGCAGGGCGACAGCTACAGCTGAAATCAACAGGTGCTTTTTAACTGTAAACTTATCATAGAATAGTCACAGTAATCAGATAATAATACATGAAGTGTCATGGAGCCACACGCAGAGATACTCAGAGGATTCTCTAATTCCCCTGAAGGTAGGTACCTGTGTTTGGGAAGGAGTGAGAGAGTAAGGAGAGAGAGGGCTCCCTGTGAGGATAGGTGGACTGAAAGTCCCTGGTAGAGGAAGCTAACTGGGACTGAGAGGAGGCTGGCCATAGAAACATGACAAAGGCTAGCGGTAGTCTGAGGGTAGGGTAAGGATTTTGTCAGTTTTGTTTTACCATATTCTGGTGTCAAAGCATTTGATCGCTTTTTCTTTCCATGTAATAAACTCTTTATTTCACTGGAGTGCTTGTAAATTGTGATTTCTGGTCAAATTAATAACCTGGGCATACCCATTTGGTGGAACGGGGGACCAGTAAGCTTAGATAAACCCCTGGTGTGTGTATCTGGGAGCACCCCAACACCCCAAGGTTTTGTCACAAATGGCACTGAAGCTTATTAAGAAATAAAATGAGAAGACATCGCCCACCACAATGCACTTAGTTGGTTCTTAGTCCAAGATAAAACAACGTCAAAGATGACAAATATGTTTAGTAAAAGGATTTTTTTGCAAGAACATGACGGCATGCTATATCCACAGACGTCTTATTTTGAGGAATACTATGGTAATCATAATGGCCAAAATACTAACTTACTTTCTAAATTTCAGGAATAAAATGTAACATACTATACACAGTAATTAAATCTGTGGTTGCTTCAAGCTGGACAAAGAGTTCTCGTCAGTGATATGCATCCATCGCTCTCTTTTCACCTTCCTCAGGTTATCCTTTTAAAAGAAGTCACCAGCTCATTCACAGAGAACTTTTGGAAGAGTTTATTGGTATAATAAATACTTTCCTGTACCTCAAGGCAGAAAGACAAGGGGTCGGTCCAAAACCCAGAAAAATTAAATAAAAGTTTGAATCCCTCTCAAATTGCCCTACACTGCCACTTCTAGTTATTTACAATTGTATTTCCAAAAGCAGTCATTTAACGTTGGCTGTTTCCAGTGTTTGGATACCTCAATTGGATGATTTTTTTCAGAAATATGGAGCACCTCTAGTTTCCATTGATTTCAACTGAAAAAAAGAAAAAGACGTGTAGCACTACTGCAGAAACTCAGGCAACCACAAAACAAGGTGCTCCAAGTCAGTAGCCAATTTTTTTGAAGAAAGTTTGGTGAAACCAGGAATGAATCAGAAAAGCACATTTTTCTTTGTCTGCAAAGAGTTAACATGCTATGGTAGAAGTGTTTGACTAGTCACTTCTTTACAAATTGGCAAAAATGAGAAAGATTTATCTCAGAGCGTTATTTAAGTCCTCATCTATTTAAAGAAAGTTGTTGCAACCAACAGTGAAAATTCATTGCCTCCTGACATACATGTTTGCAAACTCATAGCAATCAGCAACAGCTTGAGACTGCAGCATTTGAACAAGTTTCTACAGATTCTCAGAACAATGCTCTATTCTAATCTTACTCTCTCCTTGGTATGCCTGGTGAAGGCCTGCTACAGCATTTTTTTATATTATTCATATATTCCCATTTTTAACTTATCCTCATATGCCAGGAACAGTTTAATAAAATTGACAGAGGACATATTTCCCAAGTAAACCACTTGTAATGATTTTGAAGGACTTCTGCAAATTGGAAACTGCTCTGTGTTAAGTGCTGAACTGGGATCACTTCAAAGGCTTTGAAGTGCTTCAGGTGAGCAAAGAATGTATCTGCACACATGAAGAAAGAAGCAATTTGAAGTTCTGGGAACACTTTACATTTAAGAGCAATCCAAATAATTTTAAATTGCACTGAACTCCATTCATTTTTGAATGAAAGCTTTTTTTAAAGCAAACTTTTATAGCCGAGCTCCACTGTTTCAAAGAAACTCAGAAGATTATAATAAAAAATGTGTTTAAAAATACTATAGGAAGTACAATACTAGATACCTGGGTATAAAATAAATGAACTTCATACTTATCACACTGTATAAAAATTAATGTGAGATGAAAACTAAAACATAATTGCTGTCTTCAGGGTCAACAGTATCTGTACACAAATAGTTAACATTTTGGAGTTTTTGCTCTGGAGTTTTATTTTAGAAGTGCATTTTATAGTAGATATTTTTAATTTTTATTAAAAGAACATGAAGCATGTAAAATAAAACCTCCTATTCATTTCATTTGCAATAATTCACAGATAAAGACAACCTCTGTCAATGAGTTGAGGGAACCAGAGAAAAACTATGATATTCTTGTTAGTCTGGCAGTCGGAACTCTGTTCAGTAAAATATTATTTATAAAGAGAAGGCAATGATGTAAGGAAGCAAGAGAAGGAATATTTAAGATCTGAAACACTCACTGTCTTAAAATGGCTTAATGTCTACAGTACAATTAAAATGAAATCCTAAAGCGTATCTTAAGTTGGCATGTTGTGTATCTCAAACAATGCCATTCATTGTTCTAAAAGTACAACTAATGGCAATCTTATTGCAAAAAATATCCTGAGGACTGTATCATTACAATTCAAGCCACCAAGTTAAAAAAAAAAAGCCATTCAAAGCTTCAATCCAGTGCAACCTACTGGGTGATTTCAAAGTCTGTAAAGATCATCTTGGATGCTGAAAAAGGTAAGGAAAAGAACTCACCCTTGCATACACAATCTCTGTTTTAGGTCCCATATACATTAAACATTGATAGTGGGGGATTTTCCCACAAAGTACTTTTTGTAAAGAGTTTATTTAATTTTTTAAATAATTTTTGTAATCAGTGTAGGCAAAGACTCTGGCTTACTGTGATAATGGTTACATCATAAACCAGTAGCTCTCATCATTTGTGGGATGCATGCCCCTTTTGAAGGAATAGTTCTACATATGTCTATAATTCTGCTATGGATAATTAAAACGTGACACATCATTACAATTACACTGTAATCTCTCAAATGACCTAAGAAATACTGCAGAGTTGTTCTTAGTAATTTTTCCTTTTTCCTTCACTTATATTTCTGCTTTCCCTTCTGCTTTCTCATGCCTTTGTCTCTTGTATACTTGAAAAGTACTTTCAAAGGCATGCATATCCCACTTTAAAAAAACAGCCATAAAAAAAGAGAACTGAAAAAGATGTGATTGGGCATGTATGGAGAATCAAAATGAACATAACTGCAAACTTGAATTAAAATTTCCAATGCCTTAATCTAACTGGAACTCTCCTTGCTAGAAATTGATTTCATTTCTTAATATCCTGCAACTGAACCATGTTTGACATACTGCACAACGGAAATCTTGCAACATTCTTCCTCTTTCTTTTTAATCATGCAACAGGCAAGGATTTTTTAGGGTAGTATCTTTTATTGCTTGTCTGACACTATCCCAACTATGCAATTGGTCCAATAAAGGATATCACCCTAAAGAATCTTTGCCTCTTGCATAGTTTCTAGACCGTCATAGATATAACATCACTCTCACACTACCATATACCATCGCTATAGTGATGAGCTACGGTGGCATAGCTCATTGCTACAGCAATGTAGCATCAGCGGGCATTAAATGTGACGCCACCACTGTCATTGTAGTGATGAGCTATGTGGCCATAGCTCATTGCTATGGCAGCATAGTGTCTAAAAATGACTGTGCACCACTGGGACTGTGCAGTACCTGCCAGGACTGTGCAGTCAGGGGCACATGTAAACATGCCCAGACAACAGGAATGAACTATATTATTAAAGAATATAAGAATGTGTTACAATTGCATAGCAAGAATCATATCATGAGTATTACAGGCTCTATCAGCTTTCTATTTACCATATTTCCCAGAATCCAGGACAACCCTAAAGTTAAAATAACCCCTCAATAATTAGATACTACACATGAAAAATGTATACATTTGTTATAATTCTCCATGGCTAGAATCTAATTATTGAAGGGTCATCTTAAATTTGTTCCACCCCCCAGGAAAACAGTGGCAGGAGCAGGCAGTGGCAGGAGAGAGTCAAGCAGTTTGATCCCTGCCCCCACCACTTGCTCCCCATGCCTGCCCGCCTCTGTCCTCCCCCTTTTCTTTTCATTATCACTCATTTATGGATTAATTTAGATATAATGCTAATTTTATTCAATAGTATTTTGTGACAAAAATCTTACAGGCAACTTGCAAAGTATTTAAAACACATTAAGCTTGGGTCTCTTTTGCTTCTAAAGAGGGCTCAGAATTTTCTTAATGATGATTATTTATATTTTTCCAATTTTTCCTGCTTCGTTTTACCTAGCTTTAGAATTCAACAATTTTTCTCTCTCAGGTTTTATTGGAAGTAGGTTTTAACACATCACAGCACCCTTGAAAGGGTGTCACAGCTCTGTGGCACCCCGCTTGAGAACCACTGTTCTATACCAGTGATGCTCAGTCTTTTGGCCCCACAGGTCAAAAGAGTAGGATGGGGTCTGTTGGTGGGCCAGATCGGGCTAGGCACACCAGGACTGGGGCCCATGCTGCCTCCGCCCCGCCAGCCCTACACTGCTCCCACCTCCCAGGATCAGGCTCCACACTTTCCCCACCTGCTGGGATTGGGCCCTGAACTGTCCTGTGCACCCAGTGCAATATACAGGGCCACTCTATCCAGCCTGCGGGCTCCCCACAGGTCCGGAAATTTGGCAGCATGGGAGTTGGTGCCACCAGTCCCTCACTGCCAAATTGGGAAGATTTGCAGGCCAGGTGACATGGCACTGGGGACTGGATTTGGCCCACAGACCAGTGGTTGAACATCCCTGGTCTACACTCTTGCCAGCACAGGTTCTTGGTTAGGAGCATGAAAAGACCCAGACTTCTAACTGGCCCAACTATGTTCTCAATACCGTACTGCGGATGTAATCATATTGGCAAAGAAGTTCTCTGCTGGTATAGTTTATCTGATGAACCAGTTTAAGTTCTGACCAGCAAAAGGACTCTTGACAGAATAAACTGTCTCCCCACCAGGGATATGCAGGGCAGACAAACCCCTAGCGTAGAAGCAGTTTTATCATATAGGTTAATCTCTTAATCCATTCAAGGTTATAAACACTGCACAAGTTGTACTGTGCACATGCTGGTGGAATCACTTTAAATACAACTGGTATAGTTAAAACAGTGCAATGTTTGCATCTAAAAATGATCTGAGGTTTTCCTAATTCAAAACATTAGTCATTGACTAAATAGTTGTAAATGCATTAAGAATGTGCTTTAAATGGTGAATATATGTCCTCTCTCACCTTAAATTTTTATGCATTATTTGACTTGGAGTAGTTCCTAGAAGCCCCAGTAAAAGGACAGGGCTCCACTGCATTCTGAATTTCACATACTATCGGTAATTTAAAAACAACAACAAAACAGCCCCTGTCCAGCTCACTTTTTTGATGTTATCACTCTGGGGGGATGCAACGGGGTGAAGTGACATGGTCACATATCTGCCCCCCCACACCCTCCCACTGCTTCAACAGTCTAGTTCACCCTCTTGCCTAGCAGGGGATACCCAGGAGCAACAAGCAGAAAGCAGGTAAGGAAAGGGGGCCCCGCCTGCTACTGCTGTTGTCCTTGGCTGATCCTGGGGTGGGGGAAGCCACCGGCCACTTGTGCTCTGCTTCAGTAGGGAGCAGCTACATGGAGTGCTGGGCTTGGTGGCAGCAGCAACAGCGGGTAGGTCCCTGCTTCTTGTTCTGTGTGCCTAGCTCAGTGGTTCCCAAACTGTGGGTCATGGCCCCAAATGGGTTTGCAACATCAGCAGATGGAGTCACGGGACAGCTCCTGCACCACGTCCTGCCTGCTTGGCTGCAGAGGCTCAGGGAAAGGGCAGCAGGGTGGGGATCTGCAAGCCCCCTGTGGGCAGCCTGCATCCCCCTCCCCCACCATGGGCTCCACTCCGGCCCTGCTGCCCATGGTGGGGGGCAGGATCTGGGCTCCATGCTCCAGCCCCAGGAGCTGCTGCTTCCTGTGTGCAGCAGCCAGAGCTCAGGAGCTGCTGGGGTTGGGGGGCAGGAGGCTGCAGGGCCTGGCACTGGGGCACCTGCGGAATGTGGGGGTCTGTGGATCGGGAGTAAGGAACACCTGGAGAGGGTGGGCTGCAAGTTGGGAGTGAGGGGCCATGGTGAGGAAATGGGGTCATAAATGGGTTCATGCCAAGGAAAAATTTGGGGAACACTGCCCTAGGTTCTCTAGCTGCAAGAAGAAGCTACACAGGGTGCCAGGCTGAGCTGGGGAAGGTGGCATCAATGGATGGTCCCCACTTCCAGCATCTACTCCCGGCCAATATGGAAACACGAGGGGACCAGACAGGGTGCACATGCTGGGAAGGGGGACCTGCAAGCTGCTGTCCCTGGTTGAGCCTGGCACCATGTGCAACCGCACACCACGCCCCCAGCTGGAGCAGCTCTGGGGCTTTTCCCACCCCATGTCACCCAGGGATGGTGGCAGTGGTGGATGGGTCCCCCCCTTCCTATGCCCAGAGGCACCCCTACTGGAAAGGGGGAAATGGGAGGCACAGGGCCCTGAGCACAGGATGTGAGGGGGTGCCCAGAGTAGGGTAGGGCAGGAGAGTCACACCTGCTTTGGGTTGTGGACAATAGTGGAGCTCATAAGTCTGAAGCCAGAGCATGGTCTTTGCCAGGAATGATAGCATCTCTTTTTGCAAATACAAGTAGCAGAAAAGTGGCTTTCTGATTAACTGGAATCATAGTCTGAGAAAAATACAGTTGTAGGAATCTTCTTAATTCTTTATGAAATAAATATTAGATATGAAGAATTCACTTGAAAAACTGTTTCTCTTCCTAGTCTAACTTTCTGTCTGCCGCTAAAACACACACGAGATTCTTCACAACTTAAAAATGCAGATGAAATTTATTTATAGGAGTTAGGTGCCTCTAGAGTTTGGACTGCTGGGTCAGCTATACCTATGTGCTGCCTGATTGACTGGGAAAGGCAGTAGATCCTCAACTCTTACACTCTAGATTCAGTCACGTTATCAACTTGTAGTAGTGCTCTGGGCATGACCACGGCTTCCACTTATGCATATGAGAAAAGGTGTGAGGAGTCATTATGAACATGAGGAT
>NW_017729022.1:72667156-72668042 GCF_001723915.1 Gavialis gangeticus
GACTGCTGGGTCAGCTATACCTATGTGCTGCCTGATTGACTGGGAAAGGCAGTAGATCCTCAACTCTTACACTCTAGATTCAGTCACGTTATCAACTTGTAGTAGCGCTCTGGGCATGACCACGGCTTCCACTTATGCATATGAGAAAAGGTGTGAGGAGTCATTATGAACATGAGGATTTTCACACGTTTGCAGGATTGGGACCAGGATCTTCCAATCTAAGCACAACTTAAAAAAAGGCAAAAATAAACCTTTACGTATGCACTACCTGCTACAACTTTTAGGTCCTTTTTACATATCATAAAGAAAAAACCCAAAAAGGCATGAAGCCATTTTTCTCTTTTGTGGGTCACTTAATCCACCAGAGGCCAAAGCATAATCCTCTGCTGTTCCAGTAGAGAGTCAATGCTAAATATGGACTGTCAAAACTAACAGTAGTGTTTATACTATTGCACATGAATAGTAAAGTTACAGAAAACAAAGGACAATAATAGTTAGGGGCAGATCAGCCCTGCTTCCCCAGAGAAGCTCCTGCACATCCTTTGCTGATGTAAGTGACTGACACAATACCCACCTTGGAAATCCCAATTGGCAGAGAAAGAGATAAGCAGGTTTTAATCACGGTTTTTGCTTATCTCTTGTATGATTAGCTAAGCCCGGGATCTAACACAGTGAGGACCAACCTATTTGGCAAGACAAGCCGCCAATTAAACCCTGTGCCCTCCCCTAGATCCCCTTCTGCTGCCCTATCCGCTGCTCTGCTTTCTGCCCCTGTCCAGTCTGCTGCTCTTTCTGCCCCCTAGCTGTTTTCTGCCCTGCTTTCTGCTGTTGTCCGATCTGCTGCTTTGCTTTCTGCCCCAGGCCGCCCTGCCGGGCGCCGCACGCG
>NW_017729022.1:72668561-72670638 GCF_001723915.1 Gavialis gangeticus
CACCCGGCGTCGGCGTCGGCGTCGGCGTCTGCCCCGCCAGCAGCGGCTGCAGCCCGGTCCCGGCGGGCATGGGCATGGGGCACGGGCACAGGGCAGCGTGGCCGGGAGCGGCTCTGTGACGGCGCCGTGAGCTCACAAACCGCCTCTGCCGCCCCGCCAGGCTCCTGTCTGCACGCGGGTGTCGCCCGCGCCCCGCCGCGCCAGTCCCCCGGCCGGCGTCTCCTCAGCCGCCGCCTTTCACTTTCGTTTCCACGCTGGAAGGGCAGCCCCTCTCTCTCGCTTCCCCCGCGGGGTTTTTCTTCGTCGGTTTTGTTTCTTTTCAGCTCCGTTTGGGGACTGTTTCCCCCTGTCAAGACCAGGCAGTCCCCACCGGGAGGCGGCGGCTGCAGTGGGACAGCTGGACGGGGCAGAGCTGACCACTTCCACCCCCAGCTTCCCCCGCGCAGCCGTCCCTCCCTGCCCACGGCCCTCCCCGGCGCTTCTCGCGGCGGGCACTCCACCTCATTGCCCGGTGGAAAAACAAATCCGTTGTTTCCCCTTCAAATTGATGAACCAACAGATGTCTCCAACAGTGCAGTTTTGTGGGGTTTTCTTTTTATCGTGGTGGGACCAGGGTTTTTTGACAAAATGGTTAGTGGGATGTAAGGTGCAAAGAAAAGGTTGAGAACGGCTGGCCTAGAGCAGTGGTCTCCAAACTTTTTTGATCACGCACCCCTATCAGTAAAAAAATTTTGAGCACGCACCCCCAATATATGTATATTTATTTATTTCTAAATTATATACATGTACTACCGTACTAATATATTATGTACATTATAAAACATACGCAAAAAATAGAAATTAAATCATCATTGTTTTTACCTCATAACGTGGCTGACGAAGAGGTCGTACTAGGAGTAGGAGAAGTGTCAGCTCTGCCATTTTCTTGTTGTTCGCTTGTGCTCACGTTATTAGTATTATCTTCAATCCGTGGTTTCTTTGCAGGAATCTTTTTAAACCACTTGTCCATTTTGTGAGGGTTAGTTTAGTTAAAACTAGATAATATAATCTGTAAATCCACTTAATCCGGCACACGTAAACTGCAATACGTCGCAATATGCTGAAAGCAAACGAACGCTTCTTCCCTCAGGATACTTCATGTACCGTACATGACACGTGACCGTCCGACATACGGACTGATTGAGGCCGCCAGTGTCAATCTGTATATTAAATATTAGTAAAGCTTAATTTCTTTCTTATTTTTTTAGATAAAAAATAAAAATACAAGTTCTAATATTTTCTTTGCTCACCCCCTGGGGTGCACACACCCCACTTTGGAGGCCACTGGCCTAGAGCACCGGTTCTCAACCTTTTTCAGACCAGGACCCAGTGGCAATGTGTAGGGGGTGCACTGGGTTACATATGCATCCCCCGAGAGCACCAATACACCCCCTGACCAGCCGTGCTCACTGCTTAGGCGACAGACGGGGGGGCAGACGGGAGAACCAGTGCCCTCCCTGCAAGGTTAGGAAGCGGCTGCAGCGGTTGGCTGCCTTGCATTTGGCCACGAGGGATCCCACCCAGTCACTGAGATCAGCTGCAGGGGGACCCACCCTCTGGCCACGGGGGGACCCCCTGGTCACTGGCTGATCGCTGGGAGGTGCCCTCCCTAAGGCGGCACTAGTTGCCCATGCCAGGACCCATTTGTAAACGTCTGTGGCCATTCCCCACCTGGTGCCCCTTATGTTAATAAGTTAACATGCCTTTTTTCTTAGTGATGACAAGATTTAAGGTGCCTGAAAATCAGTTCTAAGCTCTGGGTATTTCTGTGCAGCTACGCAGGGATACCTCAAGAGAACCAGAAGCAGTAGAGCTGCATTACTACAGCATTATGGTTATAGGTTAGGGGCTGACCCTCTCGGCAGCACAGAGGCAGAGAGGGATCTTAGAGTCAGGATTGACTCCAGGATGAATGAAAGTTGCCAATGCGATGAAGCAATAGGCAGAGCCAACCGCACCCTGTCATGCATCAACAGGCGCATCACTAACAGGTCCAGAGAGGTCTTGCTCCCCCTCTGTGCGGCTCTGGTCAGGCTGC
>NW_017729022.1:72675638-72678807 GCF_001723915.1 Gavialis gangeticus
CTGAGGGAGGATAGGTTTAGGTTAGATATTAGGAAGAACTACTTCACTGTAAGGGTGGCCAGAGCCTGGAATAGGCTTCCCAGAGAGGTGGTGCTCTCACCTTCCCTGGAAATCTTCAAGAGGAGACTGGATAGGCACCTGGATGGGGTCTTATGACCCCTGCCACCCCCCAGTGCTCCTTCCTTCCCACGGCAGGTGGTCGGACTCGATGATCTGTCTAGGTCCCTTCCAATTCATTGATTCTATGATTCTATGAAAAAAAACAAATATGCTCTCTGTCCCCTCCCTAACCCAACCAAATTTTACCTGCTCTTGACCTGCTCTCTGAACATGATCACAGTTAACATATATTTCCTTTTTTGGATGGATCTTCCTTTGACATTTTGTAAACTATTTCTCATTTCTCCATCCTCTCTTTTTATACCTGCACTTTTAATCTAATACACTTTGATGGAAAAAAATATATGTGCCTCTACTTTCTTTCTAGTCTGTTCCTTTCAAAGACCAGTGGGAAAAACAAGTGTACATTAGCCATGGCTTGTTATATAGCATCAAAGATATGATTTGTGTTTTACAGACACAAAAGAAAACTCGGTCAGTATCCCAAAGAGCTTAAATCTAAATAGATAACATCCCAGCATTTGAGATCTATAGAAGTAAATTTTTTCCTGTGATGGTCATTAGGGCTAAGTACAGAAATTCAAAAAGTCCAAGGCTGAATCGATTCAGCCTTTGCAGTTTAGTCTAAACTGCACAGATTAAATTGCAACAGAAGTGAACAGACATTTACTTTTGATTCAGGAAATGCAGCCACAAGCCTGCAGTGGCTCAGGCCAGAAGCCAGGGGGTGCTGGAGCACAGCTGTCTGGCTGTGTGTTCACTTCCTCTTTCTGCTGCTCCTGAGGTCTCTGGGATTTGCAGTCCAGAATTACAGCAGCAGGAATCTGCAGGGTTTCTCATCACTTCCTCTTCCTGCTTCCAGGTGCCTCTGGGATTTCTAGTCCACACTAAGTTAAGTGGGTGGAAGGGGTGTTTAACTCCCCTCCCTGGCCCCAGACCCCAGTCAGGGTTTGCCTGAGGGGGCAGTCCCCACCCCCCATAGACTGGCCTGCATCCCCAGCTGGGCTTGCCCCCCCATTTTGTCTGCCAGCCCTCACTGCTCCAACTAGGGAGCAGAAGAATGGGGCCAGCCCTGCTCTCTGGAGCAGACAGCACAGCCCAGCTTTGGGCTGGAAAGCATGCTGGGATGCTGTAGGACTCTGATTTAACTTGAATCAGGAAGGGATCTGGGACAGAAGTTTTATAAACTGGTTTGCCCCAAATCATTTAAGTCTGATTCAACTAGGTTTATCTTAAAACCAGTTTCAGCTATTTTGAAACTGGTTTATGTGCACTGAGCTTCTGTTCTGTTCCAGGTTTAAACCATTTTCTCATCACTTAAACTATTTTATGTGTAACTTCTGTCCCTAGCCAAATCCACAGAGGGAAAACCTGGCAGCAGTGAAGTCAGTGGGAGTTTTGCACTTGATTGAAGTGTTGTTAGTATTCCACCCATCTATTTTAAGGCCAGAAGAGACCATTACAAAGTTCTAGTCTTGTTGCATAAAGAAAGTCTTGTTAGAGTCATGGTGTGCTGTGACTTGGAGCTGGGCTAACTGATTATGAGCTAAGGTGTAAGGGCAGATGTGGAGGGTTAGAGGTAGAATGTTTGCGAGTATTTACATGAAGGACTTGAAGCAAGAAGGCCACTCTGGCTTGGCACATTGGATCAGGAAGACTGTTCCAGGTTTAAGGAGCAGCATGAGAATTTGTGACTGAGAAAAAGTAGTACACTAATTGAGGTTTCATAAGACAGGAACTGAGCAGTAAGCAAGGGTGGAATTTTGCCTGTTCTTGGAAATAAGGAAAAGGAGTTTGTAGCTGATAAGTGAAACAGGAAGCTTGAGAAGACCAAATATATGTTCAGATTAATTGGTTAGAATCATCACTTAAAATATTCTCGTTTTATCATTGGAAATATACTGTGAACTCATGATACTTTACAACAAAGGGTTGCTCAAAATTCTGATGGTTTACTTTAATACCCTTACTGCTTCACAGTAAGGGTGGCCAGAGCCTGAAATAGGCTGCCCAGAGAGGTGGTGCTCTCACCTTCCCTGGAGTTCTTCAAGAGGAGACTGGATAGGCACCTGGCTGGGGTCTTATGAACCTTGCCACCCCCAGTGCTCCTTCCTGCCCATGGCAGGGGGTCGGACTAGATGATCTGTCTAGGTCCCTTCTGACTCATTGATTCTATGATTCTATGAATAGCTAATCCACTTCTGTTCAATGACCTACACTGGAGCAGTAAACAACAAAAACTTCTATGATACCACTCTAAAATAATTGTATTTTAAATACAGGAAAAACAAATGGTTAGGAAGAATAAGATGTATAATCCTGCCAAAGATAGTTTGCCTTGTAATGAGTCTGGTGGGCAGGCTTCAGAAATAATTTGTTCCTTTTTGGGTGCGCCTACACGTAAGCATGCATGTCTACATGTGCACGTGTAGATGCTTGTCTGGGAGCATTTACTCGCGAGTAAGCTGTTCCTGGATCTAATGCACCTTTAGACACACCCTTTAGGAAAGAATGTGAGTGGACAGAGACAGACGATTATTGCCCTGATGTTAATATTCATAGTTCCATAGTTGTTTCATAGTTGGTAGGGTCGGAAGGGACCTGAGCAGATCATCAAGTCTGACCCCTTGCCGTTGCAGGAAAGAGTACTGGGGTCAAATGACCCCAGTGAGGTGTTCATCCAGCCTCCTCTTAAAGACCCCCAGGGTAGGAGCCAGAACCACTTTGCTTGGAAGTTGGTTCCAGATCCTAGCCGCCCTGACAGTGAAGTAGCGCCTCCTGATATCTAGCCTAAATCTACCCTCTGCCAGCTTGTGACTGTTATTTCTAGCCACTCCTGGTCGTGCTTGGGGAACCAGGGACTTCCCCAATGCCTGCTGGTCCCCTCTGACTGGTTTGTAACAGGTCACTAGATCCCCCCTCGGCCTTCTCTTGTAGAGGCTGAACAGGTTGAGGTCCCGTAGGCTGTCCTTGTAGGGACTCCCCTGATGACTCCTGATCATGCGAGTGGCTCTCCTCTGGACCCTCTCCATGTTGTCCACATCCCCCC
>NW_017729022.1:72684296-72684625 GCF_001723915.1 Gavialis gangeticus
CCTCCAGCCAACTAGTGACCCATTTGACTGTGGAGGTGTCGACACCACAGTCCCCTAGTTTTTTAATGAGAAAGGGGTGAGAGACAGTGTTGAAGGCCTTCCAAAAGTCCAGAAAGACTACATCCACTGCTAGACCTGTGTCTAAGGATTTTGTGACCTGGTCATAGAAGGCCACCAGGTTGGTCTGACAGAACTTGCCTCGAATGAACCCGTGTTGATTGCCCCTAAGCACAATCTCCCCTGCTGGCCCCTCGTGGACATGCACCAGGATAACTCTCTCAAAAAGCTTACCCAGGACCAAGGTAAAACTGACTGGCCTATAGTTTTCT
>NW_017729022.1:72689625-72691072 GCF_001723915.1 Gavialis gangeticus
TTTTTTTGAAGATGGGAACCATGTTGGCCCTCTTCCAGTCCTCTGGCACCACACCAAAGCACCACAAATGCTCATAAAGCCATGCCAGGCTTTGACCTCAGCTAATCCCTCAGCACTCTGGGGTGGAGATCATCCAGACCAGCTGATTTAAATGCATCCAGTCCCTCCAGAAGTTCCCTGACTAGATCCTCCCTGACCCTAGGCCAGGGTGTGCCTCCCCTGGGACTTACGGGGGTCCCGGTGTGGGGGGTGACCCAGTCCCTGCTCAGAAAAATGAAGACAAAGAAATTGTTAAATAGGTTAGCTTTGGTGTCTGGTGTGACGACCAGATTTCCTAGCATGTCCAGCAGAGGCCCCATATTACCCAGTACCCTCTTTTTACTCCCTATGTATTTAAAAAAGGACTTCTTGTTGTCCTTGATCTGGGTAACTAGTCCCAGTTCCATCTCCGCCTTCGTCTTCCTAACCGACCTGCTACAGCCCCGAGCAACCGAGGTATAGTCCTCCCTGGTGATGGTCCCTCCCTTCCATTACGTGTATGCCTCCTTTTTAGCTAGGAGACATTCCTGTATGCTTTTGGTGAGCCATGGGGGCTTTTGCACCCTCTTGCCCCCTTTGATCTGCATTGGGATTACCTCCCTTTGGGCTTGGAGGATCGTCTCCTTAAGGAGCAAGTACTCTTCCTGGACACCTGGCTCCCCTCCCTTCTGGGACCTCAGTGCCTCCTCAACTATTCTCCTTACCTCATGGAAATCCACCCTCCTGAAGTCCAGGGCTGCTGCCTTGCTGCAGGCTTTTGCCACCTTGCGCTGGATGGTGAATTCCAGCAGGCGATGATCGCTATTGCCCAGGTGGTCGAGCACCCGCAGACCACTCACCAGGTCATCACCCATAGCCAGGACCAGGTCCAACAAGGCATCTCCCCTGGTGGGGCTGTGCACCTCCTGCGTTAGATGGAAGTCCTGTATCTTGGCTAGGAACCTGTGTGAGTGGTCAGACTTGGCTGATTACTCTTCCCAGCAGATGTCTGGAAAGTTCAGGTCACCCATGATGACCACGTCCTTTAACCTAACTACCTCCGTGAGCTGACTTAAGAATTCCTGGTCTAGCTCTTCCCCTTGGTCGGGTGGTCTGTAGTAGATCCCCACCGTTGTCTCTTTCCCCTTGACTGCCTTGTATTCAAACCCAGAGCACTTCAGTGTGCCCCTCCTCTGACCCAGTGCCACTTGTTGAGAATGTGTATTTCTCCTTGACATAAAGCACCACACCCCCACCTCTCCTCCCTGTCCTATCTCTCCTGTACAGCCTATATCCCTTGATATTCACTGCCCACCACGTTTCGATGAGCCCCACTATGTCTGGGTCAGTGTTAGCTAGCAGGAGGGTGAGTTCCTCCTGCTTGTTCCCCATACTACGAGCACTAGTGTAGAGGCATTTGAGGCCTCCT
>NW_017729022.1:72691264-72694056 GCF_001723915.1 Gavialis gangeticus
ATCTTCCTCTTCCCCCAACGAGCCTAGTTTAAAGCCCACTGGAGGAGATCAGCCAACCTAGAAGAGAACACACGCTTACCTTCAAGCTGTTTTAAAACATATTGACATTTTTAAAGTTGTTTTGTAAGTTACCTCCCAGTAATCCAGGCTTGGAGATAAAATTATCAATTTCTGTTCAAACATTTTCATCTACCAAAATAAACTGCAGCTCTTTGGGCACTTGTACACGTGACGATTGTCACAATGTACACATAATGAAAATGTCATTTGTGTGGCTTAAAGGCATCACACATTACACATACACCAGTTCTGGGGGTTTTAGATGAGTTTTCATCATTGCAAACTAAACTACATCTGGATGTAGTTTATTGTAAACTAAACATTGCAAACTAAACTACATCACTGCTTCTGCTTTCAACAGGTGCCTACTGAAGGCTTAAGTGGCAAGGGACCCAATCCTTTTTTTTTTCTTCAGCAGAGCCTGCCTGCCTGCCTCTCCTGCAGCTGAAAGGCAAGCTGCCAGTGGGCCAAGTGGCCCCTGAGCTGCAGGAAGCCCTGGTCCTTCCCACCATGGCAGTGGTGCCCCCCAGGGCTGCCCGGGTGGGCTGCTAGTGGGCCAGGTGCTACCGCAGCTCTGAAGCACCACCCAGCCTGATTCAACTTACCCAGGCCTACCCACTGGAAGCCTGCCTCAGGCTCTGGCTCTGACAAAAAAAAAAAAAGGATCGAGGCCCCTCACTGTAATGTGATGGAAAAATTAAATTTATGGGTTTCAATTAAAAACCCACTGTTTCAATTTAGAGGACATAAAATGAAACCCTGAGGATTAAATCCCCATCACATGTACAAGTGTCCTTCTTGTTTAGGGGTGTGCTTGGTAGCCGTGTTAGTAGTACACCACTGAAACATGGAAGATGCTGAATTTTAGCCAATTTTGGATTTTAAACTTCATTGCAGAACAACAAGGAAGTTTTTTTTACCTCCCTGCCTGCCATCTGGCACCTCCAGGGAAGGAATTCTACCTGATCAACACATCAAAAAGCTATTCGACACAGCTCACAAAGACAGTTTCATGGACCCAGAGTGACAGCCTTCCATCTTCAGTGCCCTCTGTGCAAAAATAAAGTTTATTTTCCACCTATGGGGACTTTTTATCATCTTGTACCATCTACACTTTTCCCAGAGCCTGACATAGGGACTTTGATCCCGAAAGCTTGCAGAAAAGGACAATTTTCTTGCCATTTTCCAGATGGTGTAATAAAAGGTATAATTTTGGAACCAAGAGTTCTAGTTTTTTATATATCTTCTTGTTTAGAAAATGCATAGGTCATTGAACTGGCCTGAAGTAAGGATTCTGTTCTGTCTGCATTAACAGCAAGTCGATAACTGGAACTTCTTTCTCTCCCTCAGCAAGAGAAAACTAGCAGTGTTTCTCCTAGCTCTTGGTGCAGTGTAGAAGAATAGGTTCATTTTCTTGTACTGATGAGTAGAGTATAAATGGATACAGGACTAAAAAGCAAAATGCAAGTTTAGATTGCAGTGCTGCCAACATTTAGGCATTTTTAAGAAGCTTACACACGTAAGTAATCCCACTGACCTCCTTGTTAGTAAGAGTGAATACTCAGTTTATTTGCCCCATCACAGTCTGAACTTTAATGGGAATCAAAAAAGATGAGAGAAACACAGGAACACCAAGTCATTTAGAGATCTGTTAGACTTTGTTCTGCAATGTTCTCTGTTGTAGTTGGTCCTTGTCCTGTTCTGTTCAGTTCAAGTGACAACATGAATTCATATTTTTCTTCTTCTGATTTGCTGGGAACAATGGTCTGTTGCCCTGTAAATATTTAATACAACCCACCCAAGACTTCCTTAGACTTTTGCTTTACTTGGTACCCAGTAGCAACGTGCTATTTGTGAAATGTGACTTTGAACTTTGTTGGATAGTGAAAGTGGCATTCATATTTTCCATATTTGTTTAAGGGTTGTTTCAGGACACAAAGGGCACGTCTACGCGAGGTGCCATGTCTCTTCGTTATGGTGACATAGCATTGGCAAGCATGAAATGTGATGCCGCTGCTACTGCACAGTAGCAACGAGCACAGAAACAACCTGTGAAGCGTCAGAACCTGTGCAGCATCAGCACATGTAGATGTACCCAAAGTGTAATAGACTTAGGCTACCCATAAATATTTTTGAGTCATGTATTTCTTTATTGGATATTAAGGTAATAACATTTATGAATGTGACATTTCAGATCAAACTTTTTATTTCAGTTAAGTGTTTTGAACTGGTTGTATTAAAATATTGGCAATATAGTAGAATATAAAGTATATAAATAACTGCAGTTTCTACTACAACTACATTGTGGATGCATCTACATGGCGCTGTATGGCAATATTGTTACTGCACTGTGCTTTAGTAGTTTCTTTTGGCTATTCCTTTAGTACTTCCAAAAGGAAGTACTAAAACACAGAGCAGTAACTGCCCATTTTGCATTGTGTTCATGGTGCACAGTTCGTTTTTGCTGCTACTTTGCCATAACGGCGCACTAAAATGAGGGAGTGCACTATTATGGTGAAGTAGCTGCTGGTCACGTGTTGACCCATATCACCCTACATCACCAAAGCGTCATTACAGCAACATAGGGTGACATGTAGACATGCCCTATATTCAACAGAGTATGACCAGTATACTTGACCTGTGAGTTTAAAAGTTATTAGAATAAATTTGTGCTTGTTTATGTAAAATCTTTGCATTAGAATTATTACAAAAATATATCAGGCCAGAACGTA
>NW_017729022.1:72699056-72701491 GCF_001723915.1 Gavialis gangeticus
ACCTTCGTATAGTCCATCACTAAAGGCCATGTTCCAGACAGAAAGAAGATCATTGAGAGCTGGAATATTAGCACCTCCAGTATCAGGCATCCACCACTGCCTATAAAAAGTTTAAACATGGCACAGTTTGTTAGTATGTGGGGGAGTGTACACTCTGCTCAATAACAAATGAGGCGTATCTGCATGATATCCAGAATTCACTAAAACAAAAACAGAAGCAAGAATGTATAAGTAGTAGCATAATTGCATGGGATTATATTGAAAAAGTCAAAACATAAGGGTATAATCTTAGAAGATTATCTGTAGCCTTTTATTGGAGTGGTAGCTCCCTGCTTCTCTCCTATTCTGTTCATAATCTTATTTCCAATAATCATGTTCTGATTTTGTGTGAGCACTTTCTTCATGACTACCATCTTAGGAAATTCCCTATCACTTAGGTCATTTTTATTACTGTGATTTGGTTTCCTTATCACTATATTTGACCAATGTTATTTAATCTTGCCTTGTGTAAAGTGTGTTTTTGAGATATACTGTGGAAAGTGCTACTTATTTGCTAAGTAGTAAGTTGTATCATCTAGAGCAGTTTTATCCTACTAGGCACACTTTGTCATTAATTGATAATTCTTTTCTACCCATTTGTGCCTATGCCTGTAGTGATGTTCTCAACCCATTGGCTCTTATTAAAACTTGTACATTAAATTCCCCCATTTTACTGTTCAATGCTAAACCTTCAAATTCCCAGCCCTTGTCATGTTATCATGTATTTGAAAATCTCATCAGATAATCTACTTTTGTGTCTTCTATGTTGAAAAGTATAATTTCTACTCCTTTCTCATTTACGAAGTGGTAGGACTGCAAGGACTTGGGACTAACTTTAGTGCCAAGTCCAGGGATTTGGGATGAACTTTAGTGCCAAGTCCCTGCACCTGCCAAAAATTGCTTAATGCACATTAACTTGATAGGAATTAAATTTAGTCATGCTTAAGTGCACATGTAGACGCGCCCTGTGTGTAATAAAGCTGGCCTGCACTATCCTAAAGCAAACAACGTTGAAAATGACGTACCACAGTGACATCATTATCACCAGGGTTACTTCCAGAGAGCCTTTTTACATGGATTGTGTGAGGGGTTCTAGAATGGGGGCATGGGCTGGTAGTAGGGAGAAATGGCAAGAAGTTCATTTGGGAACCGGGCTGAAGACACAACAGATGTGTTTGCTTATGAACTCAAAGAGTGAGATTTAGTGTAGGAGTTATCAACAGCATTTCCCAGAATTCCTACACAAAATCCAGGCAGATGAAGGCTCTTTGAAGAAGGCCTAGTCTGAACAGCTAAAGGGCTGAGTAATGCCTGGAAACCCAACGTACTGGTGATGCAAGTCTATGTAAGAGAATATCTTCTACATCTAAACAGATAACATTAGAGTAAGGTTTGCATATGTTGCTTATCTGATATTTGTATGTGACAAATTTAGACTGTGTTTTTCTGTTGTACTCAATGAAATACTTAAACTGTTATGTGGGAGGACATTTGGACTGTGTCTTTCAGACTAGCTCTTCAGCTGTGCCCAGCTTCCTCTGACTGCAGCTGAGACAGATCACAGAGTTGCTAGTTGCAGCTGTGTCATTCAGGGGCTGGACTGATACTAGTCCTGGCTGTGGTGTGCAGTAGAGTAGCACTATAATGTTCCTAAAGTACTCAAACTAGTAACAACTCCTGTTGGCTGCCTGTCATCTGGGGACTGCCTAAGCACATATGTGCTGTGGCCATCTTCCCCCTCCCCCCCATCTTGTCTATGGGTAAGAAGGTGGGGTGTATGAACCAGAAATAGGAGCCAAAGTTATTCCAGCTAGGAAGATCTGGTGATTCTTGGTGCCATTGTGCCACTCAGGCTCCTTTGTACCCAGGGGACAGACAGGTTCTGAACTGTTGACTCATGATGTTAGCCTTTACTGTTTATAAATGCTGATATACATAAGTCTCTTCTGCCCTGTTAGCCATGTAAGTTATTTGGAAATAAAAGGAGGAAAAGGATTGACATACCCTAACTGGACCTATCTTCTGAGAAAGAAGGAAGTCATAACATAAGCAGATGCTGGTTGCAACATATAATCAAACTTGCTTGTTACAGGCAAATTCTGAACAGGGTGGAGGAGAGGATTCATAAAAATGTACAATTTTTTTCAGATGTGACTCAAATATATCTTTGCTTCTGTGCCGTGTAGAAACAAGTCTTGTAGTGTTGTTCGCTTTAGAAAATAGGTTTTCATTTCCCTGTTTTTGCTGAAGCCCTGAATGACTGAAGAACTACTGGAACTGATATCATAGAAGCACGAGCTATTGAGAGGGGCTGGGGTTTTAGTCCAACTCTTTCAGACCTTCTATTTGGTTACTAATGCTCTAACACAAAATACACGACAACCGGTGGGAGCAAA
>NW_017729022.1:72706491-72720749 GCF_001723915.1 Gavialis gangeticus
CAAGGTGTTCATCTAACCTCCTCTTAAAAACCCCCAGGGTAGGAGCCTGCACTACCTCCCTTGGAAGTTGGTTCCAGACCCTAGCCGTCCTGACCGTGAAATAGCGCCTTCTGATGTCTAACCTAAATCTACCCTCTGTTAGCTTGTGACCGTTGTTCCTGGTCACTCCTGGCTGTGCTCGGGGGAACAGTGACTCCCCCAATCCCCCCTGACCAGTCTGTAACAGGCCACAAGATCCCCCCTCAGCCTTCTCTTGTGGAGGCTGAACAGGTTCAGGTCCCACAGTCTCTCCTCATAGGGCCTTCCCTGCTTTCTTTAAGATTCCACATTGCTAACTCTTAAGTTGAACACTAAGAAAGTTCCCATTCCATTTCTCCACTCCTCTAAGAAGCTGTCCAGTAAATACAAGAAAGAGAATATTGTAAATTGAAAATCAAATAGAAAATGCCTTCCAGGTCATATTTTCTGCTTACCACAAAGTCAAAAATATTTGCATGCCTCCTGATTCTGGGTAATGGGCCTCTGATCTCTCAGTTCTAGTGAGGCAACACATAGCCATCCTTGGCAATCTTCCAAGACAGGGAGCCATATCAGGAATTGTTTTCTCTGGCTCTGGGCCAGAGATAATGATTCCTTGCACGCCTTTCCAACACCAGGACCTGGAGGCAGAGTGTATGGGGGAGCATGCAGTGCTCCAGAGGGAGGGTGAGGTGGGGAGCTGTCAAAGTGTCCATCGGTCTGTGGCTGAAGCATTCTGGTTCTGAAGGCCTTTGAAGCACAGCCACATTTGAAGCGCTTCAAGAGTTACATCTGTCTGTGGCCTATATGTCACAGCCCCTATGCTATAATCATGTAAAAGTGATCTCCCCCTTTACTTCAGCTGATGGAGGGCTATCCTTCTGGAGTAGGAATATGTCGTATCTATTTGTACTGCTGACATGAAGTTCAGAGTGGCAAGAATAGCCACTGAGTGACAACCATGAAGACGTATGTGTAGTACATTTGTTCCATTTCTGTTAAAATTTACTGGTCAGTAGCTTAACTGTAGTAATTTTGTACAGAATTGTCAATAATATTCAAAAGAAAAAACAGCTTGTTTCTTTCAAATGTTCTGTCTCCCTCTGTTATGGGCTAGATTAGACTTCCTAACCATTTCTCTTCACAGGACTCTCACCTGTCAAAAATAATGGGCAACCTTCCAGCTGAGGAGAAAGCAAATTCATGGATTTTTGTTTTCATCCCACAGGAAATAATCTACTCCGTGTTTGCAGTGTATATGGCTATCACCCAACAATGCTGAGATCTATACTACTTAATCCCCAGCATTTCCAGGGAAGTTTAACCCTCAAAATATACATTTTTACCCTGATTACCTTCTGATTTCAGTGTGGTGCTCTTCAAATGAGGGAGATCAAAAGGAAGGATTTAATAAGGTAAATCCTTTTCCCTGAGCACAACTTAAAACTAGTGAAGTGCAGATCGGGGTGGGCAATGGAGGGCAATTAGGAATGGTAACTTTTTGGCGGTTGTGTAGCTCCCCTACTCAGGGTGGACTAACCAATGTGTGAGTGCCTCAATTCCTGTACTGAATTTGGCCCCATGGATCTGAATGATTTTGGTAATCTTTTAGCTTTAGCACCAAACTGACGGTTAATAGACCTTTGGAAAAAATATTGTTTAGGAAGAATATTTTTTTTTATACAACCTCAGCTACTCACTTAGCGCTAAATCATATTTTTGGGCTGTGTGGTCTGAAGGAGGGAGAAAGAAAGAAGCCTCCACATTTCACATAGCACACACAGAATGGAGCAGAACTGTTTTTAAACTGCTGCTCAGCTTACTGGAAAATGAGCCCATCAACAGAACCGGACTCTCGACTAGGGAGTTTGCTGAAACTTGTGAATAGGTCTCAGTGATTATCTGTTCCCAGTGCGGCCTGGCAGTCTCAGGAGGAATTAGCCAAAACTTCCAAAAGTGACTAGTGATTCTGAGTGCCCAGCCTGACACATTTTAAGAAGCTCAGTTTTCAGGAAATACTGAGACCCATCATCTGAAAATCAGATCCCTTTTGGGCATCTGAATTTAGATTCCCCATAATTAAGGAAGCCCAAATCTCTATTCATTCTTTGAAAATCTTTGCCATTGTGCTTTTATCACAGTCTAGGCCCAGAGTGTCAAGTGCAAATCAGTTGGCAGGCCACATTCGCTGTCAACACCCAGAGAGTTAGTGCTGCCACCACTACTGCTCACCCCAATTACCGACTACTGCCAATTTTTGTTGACAGTGGCAATTGAAAATAGTAAAATAGTAAAAAGCTGACAGTAGCACAAGTGGAAGTGAGAAGGTACCTATCTCTGGTGGTGCCTAGTTTAACTTAGTAGGTGCAGGCCATGCCAATGTGGTGGCTCTGGCAGCTAGGGCCAGAGGAAGAAGCCCCATGGGCCAGATGGCATGGCTCTTCAGGCCATATCTAGCATGTGGGCTGTAGGTTGAGCACCGCTGGCTTAACCTACATAAACAGTTTTCTGTTATTTTTATTGTTTCTGTTTCTGGTCACCTTCAATTTCACATTCTAATGCATTAAAATGAAGAAGGCCAATGTGGTGCCTATCTTCAAGAAAGGGAGGAAAGTGGATCTGGCAAACTATAGGCCCATCAGCCTGACCTCTATCCCAGGGAAGGTCTTAGAAAAGTTTATTAAAGAGGCCATCCTTAACAGACTGGCTGACACCAACATCCTGAGGGATAGCCAGCACGGGTTTGTTGCAGGTAGGTCTTGCTTGACCATTCTCATTTCCTTCTACGACCAGGTGACCTATCACCTGGACAAGGGAGAAGAGATTGATGTCATATATCTTGACTTCAAGAAAGCCTTCGATCTGGTATCCCATGATCACCCCTTGGCAAAACTGGCCAATTGTGGCCTTGGGTCCACCATGATCCGCTGGCCGGGAAATTGGCTCCATGGCCCAGAGGGTGGTAATTGATGGAAGTCAATCGTCATGGTGCCCTGTGACCAGCAGTGTCCCCCAAGACTCTGTCCTTGGACCCATGTTGTTCAACATCTTCATTAATGATGTGGACACTGGAGTCAGAAGCAGACTGGCCAAGTTCACCCATGACACCAAACTTTGGGGCAAAGCATCCACACCTGAAGACAGGCGGGTGATCCAGGCTGACCTGGACAGGCTCAGCAAATGGGCGGACAAGAACCTGATGATGCTTAACACTGAAAAATGCAAGGTTCTCCACCTTGGGAAGAAAAACCTGCAGCATCTTTATAGGCTTGGCAGTGCTACGCTGGCTAGCACTATGGATGAAGGGGACTTGTGGGTCATCATTGACCACAAGATAAACATGAGCCTGCAATGTGATGCTATGGCTACTAAAGTGACCAAAATGCTGGCTTGCATCCATAGATGCTTCTCAAGCAAATCCCAGGACGTCATTCTCCCCTTGTACTCGGCCTTGGTGAGGCCACAGCTGGAGTACTGCATCCAGTTTTGGGCTCCACAATTCAAAAAGGATGTGGAGAAGCTTGAGAGAGTCCAAAGAAGAGCCACGGGCATGATCAGAGGTCAGGAAAACAAATCTTACAACGAAAGGCTGAGAGCCAAGGCTCTTTAGCTTGGAAAAGCGCAGGCTCAGGGGTGATCTGATGGCCACCTATAAGTTTATCAGGGGTGACCACTAGTGTCTGGGGGAACATTTGTTCACCAGAGCACCCCAAGGGATAACAAGGTCGAACGGTCATAAACTACTGCAAAACCGTTTTAGGCTGGACATAAGGAAGAATTTCTTTACTGTCCAGGCCCCCAAGGTCTGGAATAGCCTGCCATTGGAGGTGGTTCAAGCACCTACATTGAACACCTTCAAGAGCAAATTGGATGCTTATCTTGCTGGGATCCTATGACCCCACCTGACTTCCTGCTTTTCAGGCAGGGGGCTGGATTCGATGATCTTCTGAGGTCCTTTCCAGCCCTAATGTCTATGAAATCTATGAGAATAGCATTGCAAAGATCAGGTTGTAAACACCTTGGGTAATTTATTATAAAACTTCTAAATTCATGTAAATGCTTTCATTATCTTAAGATTTAGTAATAGCTAACATGAGTCAAAACCAAATATTACACCAAATCTGCCCTAAGGACGTGTTTTTATGGCACATACATGTGTTAGATTTCTACCAGGAGAACTGCCGTTTTCCTGGTACAAACCACAAGTATACAAATGTTAACACTGTTTTTACTGAACCAAAAATAGCGGTCCTAGGAGAAAAACAACCCAACTCCAACCCAACAGATGTTGCTCCCAGGGGAACAAATGCTTATACACTTCCCTGCAGCTTAACTTCTCCCCAGGACCAGAAGGAGTCAAGCAACAATGAAAGACTCCCATGCCTTCTGGAGATCAGGGTCATCTTGGTTTGGAGAAGGTGCAAGGGGTAGCTGCTCCCATTCTTCTTGTAGACCGGGAGGAGAGGAACAACCACCATCTACTCTCTGTGGGCTGTTCATACACTGGGGATTCTAGCGTGAAAAGCAGGCAGGAGACTTTGCTGCATTGCTCCATTTTCTTGACTCCCAGGCACTAGGAGGCTCCAGTGTAAGGAGTGGGTAGGGGCTTTGGGAGGACAGTAGCAGGCACTGCTCCCCACAGTTTCCCCTGTTCTTGGAAAGGCTTCAGGAGCAGGGAAGTACTAGTTACAGGCTGAACCCTTGTACTGCTTCCTCTCCTGGAATTGTTTCTAGCACTGAAAATGTTCCACCATTAGTAATGAATGCTTCTTTGTGGCCTTAGTTATAATGAAATAGGGTTTTTTTTGTTACTTTTGACCTTTGTTAATCATTTTTGTGCTGTTCTACAGTAATGTCTATGCTGATACCATTTTGAAGCGAGCGCAATAATCCCTATGTGAAAAGACACAAGTAAGTGCCCAGCTTTATAAATGTAGCATCTGACTATGGGTACATTGCTTGAATTGTAGACTTTATGACTGAGGTGAGAGCAGAGTACTACACTTATTTTTCTCTTCAATTCTACATCAGAGAAAAAGCTATGACACATTGTAATCTAGAAGGAAAGATCATAAACTCTACTACATTTTTGCCTCTGACAGATATCTTCCACTTAGGAATAACACTGTACAGAGATATATCTATTGTTTGGGGGTTTTTTAATATAAACTTTGGCTTAAAGGCTGGTCTGTCGTCATCTCTTAGGAAGTGTTCTGTATGTCATTTGAGGCTATAAATGTTTGCTTTGGCTCATGGAGGAACATATGGATGGTTTGAATTACTGAATATTTCACTACCATCAAAGGTGTTTTTTGTAAGCAGGACAGATTGTAAACTTTAAACTCTTTTAATTCAAAATGGCATAAAATAGATGTACATTAATGCTGTTGATAGTGGAAATGGAAAATGCAGATAGCATGATTCTAGCATAATCTATTACTGAGATAGATAGCTTTAGTTAAGTAGAACTTTGAGAATGTCTGAAGAAAAAGAACCCTGTACTTTAGCCCAAGGCTGAATGTAATGCATCTCCCTTCAATAGACTAGCTGGTTAAGCACCACTGTAACATTGGCACCACCTACTGATCAAATCATGTAACTGTATCACCTTGGAAAATATTTGGGACATCTTTGCTGGCAGAACCCTGGAGGTTTAAAATTCTTTGGGCAGTTGTGGAGCTCGTAAGTCTGAAACCAGACCATGGTCTTGCCAGGAATGGTAGAATCTCTTTTTGCAAAAGCCTGTAGCAGAAAAGTGGCTTTCAGATTAATTTGAATGATAGTTTGAGAAAAATACAGTTGTAGGAATCTTCTTCATTAATTCTTTATGACATAAATATTAGATATGAAGAACTCACTTGAAAACCTGTTTATCTTCCTAGTCTAACTTTCTATCTGTCAGTAAGGCACATACCAGATTCTTCACAACTTAAAAGCACAGGTTGAAATGTATTTTATAGGGATTAGGTACCTCTAGAGTTTGGACTGTCAGGTCAGCTATACCTGTGTGCTGCCTCTGTGTGCTGCCTGATTGGCTGAGAAAGGCAGTAGGTGCAGGGCGCACAGTTATTTCTGGTGGAGGGCTGCTTAATGAGTTTTAGTGAGCTGTCAAGGGCTGTGCGGGTAGTCCCACCCCTTGACAGTTGCCCCATCCCCTGGTCGCCATCTTGGGACCGAAAGTCCCACCTCCCTAGCCGCTGACTTTTGCCACCGGAAGTACCTCCCTTGCACCCCAGAAAGACTCCTTTAGGGAGGGGAGTTGCCATCTTAGAACCAGAAAAAAACAAAATCATACACTCAAAGTGAAACACCTACTAGAACATATTTTAATTTCATTACAAAAAATATTTTTGTCATGATTTCTGTTGGCATAGTCTATATACAGGGGATTGCATAATAACTCAAACATAAATTCTTAGTCTTGTATATTGTGGGGTGTGTGTGTATGGTGGCGGGGGTGGGGTGTGCGGGTGTGTGTGAATGGTGGGGTGTGGAGGGGGTGTGGGTGTATGGTGGGGTGGGGGGGTGTGGAGGGTATCTGTGAAGGGGGTGTGGCATAGGGTATATTAGGGGGTTGTGTATATGTCAGATGTTGTGCGGGCAGGGTGCGCATTTGTGAGGTGTGAGAGAGGGTAGAGGTGTGTGGAGAGCCCTGCACTCCCCCCATGGCATAGCAGCAGCAGGCGGGACACTCAGGGCTCTGGTGGCCAGCAGGGTGCAGCCCCCTGCTGGGCTGTCTGTATTGCCAGTGCTCCCCGCGCTCACACAGCACAGGAGGGAAGCCCTGCACACTGGAGCTGGCAGCCTTCCCTGCCCCCGCAAGAGAAGGTGCCTGGGACTTCTCTCCTGTGTCATGCAGCCCCAGTGGGGAAGACAGCTGGCTCCAGCTCACAGGGCTTCCCTCCCATGCCAAGTGAGTGCAGGGAGCACTGGCAATACAGGTTGCCCACTGGAGGCTGTGCCCCTCACTGTGGTGTGCAGAGTATGCCATGCCTGGCACCTGCACCGGGCACAAGTGCCCCTGCCTGCTGCTGCAGGCACTGTGTGCTGGTGCTGTGCACCATGAGAAGAGTATGGGGAGGCCCTAACACCCCTGCCCCCCGCACACTGCCTTACACTTCCACACTGCCCAGCCAGGCTCCATGCTGCCGCTGCCCCCTGGGCACAGGCTCTGCACTGCTGCCAGCCCCAGCCCCATACTCTGTGCTCCCGCCCAGCTGCAGCTTTGCTTCACTGCTTTCCTACCTGCTGTCCAGAGTGAGCAGGAGACTGGGGAAGTGGAGCAGGTCCCCAGGGGCTGCAGCAGCAGCAGCCCTGCCTGGAAACTGCCTGCTGGCCAAACTGGCTGTTCTGCCCATGAGAGTGGGAGCAAGGCACAATAGGGTATGTTTGCGAGTATGTGCACACATGGGCACCTCGCTCCCACCCTCAGCTGGGCAGGGTGCAATTCATTGCAAGGTGCCACAGGTCAGATGAAAGTGCTTGGCAGACCGGATCCAGCCCACAGGTCATATTTTTCCTGCCCCGGTTTAGATACATTTCTCACCATGGTTTGTTTCTCTTGCTGTCCTCAGTATTGCCAGCTTCACAGATTTAAAGATCAGGTGCTAGGCCTGATAAACTCATTTAGTTGACTTAAAGCAATGCAATATTTTTAAATATAATGCTTAGGGTTTTTTAAATTTCCCTTGTTGCTCTTGAACTTTTTGGGCTCATATTTTTCAAAACTTTCTCTGCAAACATATTGCTAAAATATATTGTAATGAAAACTGAGCTTCTCAGGTGATCACCTGACTCCAGAAGCTGAAGCTTTAAGAAAAAACTGCTAAATATCACACAACTCATGAGATGTGGCAACGCTGTCTCATTTGAGTAACAGCAGCCATCTGTTGTCACTCCTCTGCTCAGATTTTAATACAGTAAAATCTCTGTTATCCAGCATGAGTGAGGAATGGGGGGTGCTGATAATCTAAAAATTCTGGTTATCTGTTATAGTCAAGGAAGATGGTGCCATACATAATGTATCATGCATTGGTGGTTCAATGGTAGAATTCCTGCTTGCCATGTAGGAGACCTGGGTTCAATTCCCAGCTAATGCAGGTGCTAGAGGTGAGTACTCTGCATATATGAGCAGCTTGAGGTAGTCTTTGACATGCAGCTCTTTTGGATAGGGTCATCTGACCCCAGGACTCTTCCCTGCCTAGGTAGGGGTTCGGACTTGATGATCTGTTGAGGTCCCTTCTGACCCTAGCATCTGTGAATCTATATGTGTAGTGCAAATTTTCAAAGAATTAGTGTACAATACATTAAAGTATAACATGCCGTATAAAGAATAAAATAGTATACAGATAAAAATGCCATTATAGTCAGCCACTCCAAATGCCAGGGCAGCCCGGCTGCAGGCTGCTGCAGTAGGGGGGAGGGGCGCGCACACTCAGATACGCTACGTGGGTACCTGCAGAGTGGCACATCAGACAGGAAAGTGGTGCAGCATGATATGCGTACTCAGATACTCACAGAGAGGCACAGCAGAGAGCAAAGTGGCATAGTGCCATGTGCGTTCTGCTGCTGAAATTCTGGTTAAGTATTCTGGTTAGTTAAATGCCAGATAACAGAAATTTTACTGTATTAGATTGGATCTAAACAACCTGTATCATGCTGTCCTTTGTATTTCCTCTTGGATGTCTTAAGTACACTTTCAGTGGTTCTGTCTATTTTATCAACATCATATAGAAAGAATTCCTTCTTTAAAATAGCTCTAAACCATGTAGTATGTTTTTCCTCATATGTTTTTTCTTTCTAATTTTTGTTTTCAGGTATGTATACAACCTGTAACTTTAATGAGGCTTTGGTTTTAAGTAGTATGATTACTGTTTTCAACTGTAATTTTCTTTTCCTTTCAGACAATGACTGACTTCTTTGTAAAATCTCACTGTTTATGAGATGTAGCATCACAGTTCTGTCCCTGCAAAGATATCAAATGTTAGTTATATTGTATACTGATTGCTGTTACTTCATGGTTCAAACGCAAGAACTTTTCTACATATTTAGGACGAAGTCTTGTATGATCCAGAATCAGCTTTCTCCAAAATTTGTTTGGATAGTCAGTCTTATTATATTTGGTAGCTTTCATCTTATGAATCAGTAATTGAAACACTCCTTTCTATGGTCCTGACCAATGCAATTCTTTTTCTGTCCCTCTGATGGCTGCTACTTCCCTATCACATCAAACATAATTTGTAAGTTACTTGTCTTACTTTCAAGATAGTTTACAACCTGTCCTCGCTTTCTGTCATTTCGTATTCAGTAGAAAAAGGCCAACTCCTAACTTTAATCAGCTCATGACTCCAGCCTCCATTGCCCACCCATTAAACTGTCAAGTGTGTGTCATAACCCTTTCTCCCATTTTGTCCCTTATACTTGGAAAGAGCTCCTGGTAAACATCTGTATAGCTACTTCAACCTCCTTCAAGTCCATTCTTAACATTCTTTCTTTGGCAGAAATGCTTACAAAAATGTAACAACAGCTGGGCTACCCACATGCAGAAAACACTTCCCATCATGCTGACTAGTACTGTTTCTGTTCTTTGTACTTCTTCTACTTGTTTCTGTCTATTGTCTTTGGTCTTAGATAGTCAGTTCTTTGAACAGGATCTGTCTTTGTTGTTCTCTGTGTTAAGAATCAAGGCAGGAAGGCAGACTGATTAGTTCTCAACGGGCCCTGACTTACCCAGGTGGGCCTGGCTGCTGGCTGCTTAACTAATTCTAGCCAGTTAGTGAGGTAGGTTGGGTAAAGGTATGGCTGCCTGCATAAAAGCTCTCCTTCTTCCAGTAGTCTTTGGTTACTCAGTTTTTCACACATGCCTTTTTGTGTCCTGCCTAGGCCCTAGTTTTCAGCTGCAGTCTGAATCATTGTGGGCATGAGACATTTATTGCGCAGTAGACTAATTAGCTGTGCAGTAAATGGTTTGGTGTTTACATGTGCATCCATATTAGGGTGGAGTAAATTAAATTCAAGTACTTTCCTGCTGTGGAGTAAAACCCTTCACAGCAGCATTTATGTAGACACTGCCCTATCTGGCTGGGGCATAAGGGTGCTTCAGTGCAGGGGCTGCCTGGTGGCTAACCCCATGCTGAAGCACCCTTGTGCCCTAACCAGCCTCTCTGCAGCACACTGATCCAGGGGCAGCAGCCCCAGGCTGGCAGGCTGACCCCCCTGCGTCCTCTGCCAGCTTGGACTGCTCCAACCCAGCTCAACATGGTGCAGTCCTGGGCACATATTCAAACGTCAGTAAACACCAGAGTTTATTGTTCTGAAGTTTATTGTTCCTGGGAGCATGTTCAAATGCTGTGCCCGGGAGCAATACACTCTGGAGTTTATTGCTTCCCATTAATTACATGTGTAGATGCACTCTGTTTTGACCTGACTTGGCTCTTGACCCCTGGTTCCCAGCCTTGACTCTGGTATAAGTTGGCATACAGTGGCTATGTCCCTGACACTGTTTCTGCAACACCTTGTGCATCACAGATTGAGGGTAGGGGGAGAGAGGTGGCTGCTCTTCAGAGGTACCAAAAGTATAGTTTGAGAGAAGCTGTGAAGAGAGCAACATAGGGAGAAAAGCTTCCAAGAAAGGAAAGTACAGAGAAGATAAGAAGCAGCCCAAGGAAATGTGATAGTGAGAAAGGAACAGATCTCTGGAGGGTCACTGGACTAGAACCTGGTGAGTGGGGCATAGAGGAGCTGCACTCCCTTATCTCTCCTCCTTTGCAGAAGACAAAGTGATGGCTCTGGAGGTAAAGAGGACAGGGAATAATGAGACTCAGCCTGGCATGCAGAAGTGCTAGGGGTGCAGGCAGCACCTGTGGTTCTGGCCCTGACCCAGGGTTGAGGCCAGAGTTGCAGCAGCTACCTACCTACCCCTGCTTCCCTTAGAAAAAATAATTATTATTCCTAACTCAGGGTGTCCAAGCAGAAGACATTATTTCTCATGTTTTGACCAAACCTGCTGTAAAAGATGCCAGGCAGACAACTCTTTTGTGACTAAAATGATTACAGTTTAACATCTTTAACAAACTTTATTTGACCTTCTCATCAACGTGCAAAGTGGGATTCCAAAATAGTTCCTGATGCAAAAGTAACTCCACTGAAACTGGTAATTGTAAACACATGTTCTGGGATTTGTCTGATTATGTAGATATAGAAATTACACAAAAATACATTAAAAATTGAATGGATAACTTTAATTCTGGTATTTTGGAACTGTTGAGCTTGTAGCCTTCATTTTTTGACATGTTTGTGTGTGTATGTAATTTCCTGGTATTTTAAAAAAGCAAACTGAAAAATCAGAAATCTCATCATGTAACATTATGCAGACACTTATGTGGTCCATCGTTCGAAACCTAAGATACACATCTTTGTTTCTGTGCTAACAGCCACTGACACTACCAGTAGGCTGTCATCTACTATGTGGTTGGAGAGTGATTGCAAAATTAATTGGTTTTCAGAGGTTTTTTTGCTGACAGCAAAGAAATGGTGAGACTCATGAATGCTGTGTTCTGTCCTGTGGCCCACAGTGGAGGGCTGGGTCAGGAGCATGGCTTGCAGTGGTGAAAGGTTGCCAACCCCTGCTACCTAGAGAAGTTGGGGAATCTCCACCTCTGGAAATTTTCAAAAGCAGGTTGGCTAGACACTTGGCTGGGATGGTTTGGTCAGGAATGAATCTGCCTTGAGCAGGGAGCTGGGTTACATGATCTCCTGAGGTCACTTCCTACTTTCCTATGATCCTACAATCCTAGCAAGCAACTAACAGAGTAATTTGGATGGAGACCTGTCAGTCTTTTCTCTTAGCTTTTCTGCTTTGCATAGACTACGTACATCTTCATCAAGAGAACTTGGTATAACTCTAGAAAAACAACACTGTGAGGCACCTCCTGGGTCTTTGAGTTCAATCCCCTCCTATCATAATCAGAGCTCCATCTTAAAAGTTGTTGTTCTTTTCCACACAGTACTTCTAGTGGAAGGCTGTTGAAGAACATCATTTCTTGAATGCTTAGAAACTTTCCTTTAAATTTCAGAATAAATTTATTTATGATCATTTTATATCAATTCTTTCTTGTTTCAACACTATTCAGCTATTTTCCTTCCCTTCAGTGATTTTTATTTCCCAATGTATGTTGTAGAGAGCACATCATTCCATCAGCCTTTGCTTTCCTAATTAAATAAGCCAAGTGAGCCGTTGTAGTTTCTTTCCATAAAAGAAGCTACCCATTCCTCTGATCATACTTATGGTCCACCTCTGCATTTTTCCAGTTAGAATCTCTCTCTCTCAACCATGTGTGACCAGAATTGTATACAGCATTCCAGATGCCTTTTTCATGGCTGAATCATATTGGATCAGAGTCACTTTGTGATCAATCAATATACCCATGCCTTTCTTCTTTTTGCATTTCATGTTTTCCTTTTTTTTCTTTTCTTTCTTTTTATATAAATGTTACTTATTAATGAATCCAACTTATCAAAATAACAAATGTAATATTTAAATAAGCATCCAGTCCCCTAAGGCAGTGGTTTTCAACCTATGGTCCATGAACCCCTGGGGGTTCGCAGACTATTCTTAAGGAGTCTATGAAAAATGACTATGATCAATCAAAAGTATGTGAATACCCACACTTAAAATTCAAAGGGGTCTGCACCTCCAGTAGAAATTTTTTAGGGATCAACAAATGAAAAAGGTTAAAAAACACTGCCCTAAGGTATACATAAAATAGATATTTATCTTCCTTCAGCAGTAGTCCCTGAACCCCAATCAATGTCCCCAGGAGAGTCTTGTATTTCTCCTCTCATTTCTAACTGAAAAACTCCTGGCTTGTTGCAGAAGTTCTTGTTATTAGTCCCCAGGTACATGACCTAAAGCATTGTGCTATTGAATTTCATCCCGTTTCTCTTACTTCAGTAATCAAGATCATCCATTTCTGCCTATAAGATACATCAGTCCTCCTCTGTACCAATGATGCCTCTCAACTTTATTTTGTCAGCAAATTTCATTTACATAGTCCTACTTTTTGTACCAGGATTATTAATGAAAACTAGCCAATTGCCCATCAAGAATGATGAGGGGGCGGGGATGGAGCCCCAGGCCCCACCCCTTCCGGGCCCACTCCCCCCTTCCCTTCTGCTGCTTGGGGTCTGGCCAGCAGTGGGGGGGGGAAGGAGGGAGCAGGCCCGATGTGGGGGAGGACAGGGCCTATTGTTGGGGAGAAGCCAGGCCGCCGCGGTGGGGGGGTGGGGAGCAGCAGGCCCAGGCCAACCCGGTGGTGGCAGGAGAATAGGAGGAGCAGGCTTGGGGCTGACATGGTGGAGGGTAGGTGGGATGAGTAGGCCCAGGCCCAATACAAAGAAGTCGGGGCCGCCATGGTGGGGGGAGCAGCAGGTCCGGGCCAACGTGGTGGCAGGGGGGACAGGAGGAGTAGGCTCAGAGCCGATGTGGGCAAGAGTGGGGTGGGAAAGGAGTGGGACCAGGCCCGAGGGGAGAGGAGGCCTGCTCCTCCCCTTCCCCTGCTGCTGCTGTATTGGCTCGGGCCCACTGCTACCCCCCACTACCCTGTCAGGCCAGCTTCTCCCCCCCTTAAGCCCAGTGCCACTCCCCCTCGACCCCCCACTCTCCCTCACATCGGCCCCAAGCTTGTTTCTCCTGTTCCCCCCTGCTGCCAGGTCAGCCTGGGCCCGCTGCTCCCCCTGCCATGGTGGCCCAGCTTCTCCCCACCCGTGGGCCCAGTCCTCCCTTACATTGGGCCTGGGTCCACTCCTCTCCCCCCTCCACTGCCGCCACTGTGGCGGCACACCCGCTATTCACCCTACTGCCATTGCATCATCCCACGTTGGGCCCTGCAGGCAGCAGTGATGACAAAAGGAGAGAGGAGTGGGTTAAGGCCAGCACCAGTGGCCTTGCCCTCGCCACAGCAACCCAACCCCACTCCCCCCCATGCTGCCTCCACCTCCCCCCTGTCCCATGTCCCCCCATCATGGCAGCACCCCACTACTGCTGGCTCCTGTTCAAATGCTTGTTCACACTCTGATTGTAACTCTGTAAAGTGTTACAGACAGACTTAGGCTTTTATAATATTAGAATATTAGCCTCTATTGATCCCAAGACTGATCCTTGAACTCTACTGTTAAACTCCCATTGTCCTAATATTTCTCCTTTTGTAGTGAAAATAGATACTTTTCTCTATGTTTCTTTG
>NW_017729022.1:72721724-72723577 GCF_001723915.1 Gavialis gangeticus
AGCCTCCAGGGGATAAAATCAGCAATTTATGCAACACTTTCAACACTAATTTTTCCTTCTTTAGCCAGTTCTTTACCTATCTTAAAATTATCATACTGATCTCCATCTTAACTAATTACTTCACAAGTGGCACTGTATCAAATGCTTGGCTGAACACCAGGTAAATTAGTTGTTTTGCGTATCCTTTGCCTGGACCAGTGGTTCTCAATCTCTGGCCTGTGGGACAGATCTGTACCAAAGAGCCATGTCACCTGGTCTGCAGGGCTCCTCACAGGTCCAGAAATTTGGTGGCATGTGGGAAGTGGCAATTACCACTGCCACTGCTTCTCCGCCACCAAATTTCTGAACCCTGTGGGCCAGATGACCTGGCATGCTCTGGTGTGAGACCCAATCGGGCAGCAGCAGAAGTTTAGGTCACAAAATGTCACCAGCAGAAACTTAGACACCAAGGGTGTAGATCTCTCTCCTGTCCAACCAGTGGCCTGCAGGGGTTAAGTTGCAGCCCCTGAGCCAGTAGAATAACGAGGGTGGGTGAGCAGGGCACCAGCCCAGGCACTGACTAGGGGGCACTAGAATCCGCTCCTAGGAGGGTTTGCCACAGCACGGGCAGCCCTGCACTGCTCCTGCCCAGTCATAAGAGCTGGGCACAGCAGTGCAGCACCTAGCAGTATATCTGGCAGGGGGCAAGCGGAGTGAATAGAATGGTGCTTCTCTACCTCCCTCTGGGAAGCCTTTGCCCAGGGCAGGCACAACCCTTTACCTGATATGTATGCATGGGGTGGGAGGGAGAGAGTAAATGGGGAACCAGCATCGGCTCAATGGGAGCCTCACCGCGGGGCTTCTGCTGCCTGAGCAGAGCTAATGCTGCTACAGAGTAGCAGCAGCCTGGGAAAGTAAGCCTTCTCCTCCACTCACCCACATCCCATTCCCCACCCCTGCCGCCCTGCAATGGTCAGCATTCCCCCTTGCAGCCCCACCACACCAGGTACTCGCTGAATTTGCTACACCTCTGACCCCAGCACACCTATATCCATTCTTCACAATCTCCCAGAGTCCTCCCAGTCTCTCTTAGCAAAGGGAAACAAATTTGCTCTGCAGTGTGCCCTGAAGAGCAATAAGGCAGGATTGTCTTGGTCCATGAAAGATAGTGAGTTAAAAGGTTGGTACTGTATGGTGGGTCAGCTCAGGGACCATAGGACAATTCTCCTGACCAACAGTATGGTGGTATGTCACAGGCAGATGTTTTCTTGCAGGGAAGTAGGTCCCAGCCATTTAAGTCTTTGTAGGTGAAAAGCTTAAAATCCCACTCTGTATCCAGTTGATAAAGGCAGAGGCAAAAATACTAGTACCGTGCTTCTCCAAATATACACCGGGCTATAAACAGCCTGCCAAATTGGCCCCTGCTTTCATGGTCCACCTCTGTATTTCTAGATTGGTTTACAATCACTTAATCTGTAGGTGACAAAGGCATGGGTCCGAGACCCACCTTGGAGGGTGTTTGGTCCAACATCCTGACCAAGTGAATGGCAAAGCCAGGTGGGAGACAGCTGCTTCTTGCAATTCTGGGAGCAGCTGGGAGTGGAGTCCACATGAACTCTTCCATTGTCACCCATGGGTCCGGTTTTCTGCTGCTCTTGATAGGAAACCCGACCCCTTTATGTCCTCTGTTTTGCTCTTCAAGAGAAAAATAGAGGACATAAAGGGGTCGGGTTTCCTATCAAGAGAGGATAGAGGACAACCGGAGTGTCCTCTGTGGTGGCCACCCTACGCACGGGCTGAGAAACACTGTCTGAGAGAAGCAGGGCTGCAAGGGACCTCTGCCTGGGGCTGGGAAGGGCTTAAGCGCGGTGTTG
>NW_017729022.1:72728577-72728862 GCF_001723915.1 Gavialis gangeticus
AACCGGAGTGTCCTCTGTGGTGGCCACCCTACGCACGGGCTGAGAAACACTGTCTGAGAGAAGCAGGGCTGCAAGGGACCTCTGCCTGGGGCTGGGAAGGGCTTAAGCGCGGTGTTGCAGCCAGGCTTGCTGAGGTGAGGGGTGGGCCGGCTGGACCAAGCGAGTGCAGCAGGCGCTGCAGCCAGCCACAGCCGCTTCCTCGGGCTCCCAGGCAGCGCCTCCCCCCATCCCGGCGGCTCAGGGCTGCGGCCGCCGCCGCGTGCGTCCCGCTAGGTGGCGTCCGCG
>NW_017729022.1:72728919-72734069 GCF_001723915.1 Gavialis gangeticus
TCGGTTGGGCTGTGCATGGCGGCGGCGCGGCGGTGAGCGCGGGCCGGCCATGCTGCTGAAGCTCCTGCAGAGGCAGACCTACACGTGCCTGTCTCACCGCTACGGGCCCTGCCTCTGCCTCGGCGGCGTCGTGCTGATGATCGTCTCCGCCCTGCAGTTTGGGGAGGTCGGTACCGCCCGGTGCCCCCACTGCCCGTGTGTGTGTGTGTGTATGTAGGGGGGTGTATTTGTGTGCGCTGTGCCCTAGTCCCACCCCCTTTGCCCCGTGTGTGTGTATTTGTGTGCGGTGTGTGTCCTAGTTCCACCCCCTTTGCCCCAGGCACGTGCCTGGCTTCTACTTGCACTGCCCCGCCCAGGCTGGGGGGTTCCCCCTCTGTGCTCTGGTTTCCTCCTGGCAGGACCAGGCCCAGTAGCCGGTGGTTGTGCTGTGCCCCAGGGTAGCCTGTGTTCAGGCGTCCACCTGCCAGGACCACAGCAGCCCCGAAGGAGAGGCATAGCTTGGCCGGTGTGGGCAGGAAGTGTGTGTGCGGCGCAGAGGCTAGCCAGAGTGGATTTATAGATCAGGAGGGAGGGAGGCAGAGAGTGCCAGCTTTCATGGGCTGAAGCTTGCTTCGTTGGATGCCACGGAAGGGCCTGCCACAGCCTGTGGATGGGCTTTGAGGGGGAAGGTCTGGCTCCGCAGCCTCCAACCTGGCTCCTGTGCCTCTGCGGCACCTGCACAGACCCACCCCCTGTCCTGTGCGGTGCCTGTCTTCCATGCTGGACCTGGGCGCTCATCTCTCACTCATGGCACTGTGTCTACCACTGCTCCTGTAACGTTCGTGCCCCATCCTATCCTGCTTGCAGCCCTTCAGTGCCACAGGGGTTCCCTCCTTCCCAGGCATTTCTCACTCTCCCAAGTGTTCCTGTTCCCTTTCTGGCCTTTCCTCCCTGACACTGCAAGGGGCACACAATAAGGGTTTCCAAAATACTAAATGGCAAAGAGAATGTCATTAGAGCTTGATTGTTTATTCTCTCTCGCCAGACAAGATCTAGGGGGTCACAGAATGAAACTAGTAGTTTAAAACTAACAGAAGGAAGTTTTTTGTTTTTTTGTTTTTTTCACACAGCATGTAATTAAAGTGTGAAACTCATTGCTACCAGATGTTGTGGAAGCCAACAGTTTAGCCAGATTCAAAAAAGGATTAAACAAATTCTTGGAGGAAAGGGGCATCAGTAGTTGTTGAGCACACGAGTTAGGGGTATAGCCTCTGAATCAGAACTTACTGCACCTTAATGTTGGAGGCTGCAGGCGAGAGAGGAATGGTGGGGAAAAAAACCCTGGTCATACCCAGTTCACTCTCCCTTTCAGCATCCGCTGTCTACCACTGTGCCCCAAGACACTGGGCAAGATGGACCTATGGTTGCAAAGAAGGCTAATGGCATACTGGGCTGCATCAGTAGGAGCATTGCCAGTAGGTCTAGGGAGGTAATTATCCCCCTCTATTCAGCACTGGTGAGACCACATCTGGAGTATTATGTCCAGTTTTGGGCACCCCACTATAGAAAGCATGTGAACAAATTAGACAGAGTATTAGACAGGGCACTAGACTTCTGAGGAGAGGCTGAGGGAACTGGGCTTATTTAGTCTGGAGAAGAGAAGACTGAGGGGGATTTAATAGCTGAAGGGGAGTTTCGAAAGAGAATGGAGCTAGATTGTTCCTTGTGGGGACACATGACAGAACAAGGAGCAACAGTCTCAAGTTGCAGCAAGGGAAGGTTAGGTTAGATATTAGGAAGAATTTTCTTACTAGGAGGGTAGTGAAGCAGTGGAACAGGTTACCCGTAGAGGTGGTGGAATCTCCATCCTTGCAGGTTTTTAAGACTCAGCTAGACAAAGCTTTGGCTGGGATGATCTAGTGGGGGATGGTCCTACTTTGAGCCAGGGGTTGGACTAGATGACCTCCTGAGGTTCCTTCCAACCCTAGTTTCTGTGATACTATGATATAATTAGATCCAGTAAATCGCAATTCGTATGTTCTTATGTTCGAACCTTTTCCATTTTCTGTTGAAACAGCTGTGCTTGTGGGCAATGGGAAGTGGAATTCCAGTGTATTTGGTAGCTCTTTGGAATACAGGGCTTAGTATGAAGCGTACATGGGATCCTCTCAGCTAAACAGTGTACCAGACTTGTGTAATTGCAGAACAGTTGTTGGAATTCTGGGTCATACTCAATGAGATGGTCATGTTTCATTTTATTTTTGGTATCTTACTGAGCTATTTATAGGGCCCGCTTATGTCCCCAATTACATTTGTGCAACCCACTGAAGTCACCTCAGTGAAAGTGTAAGCTAAAGCCTGGTTTGGTTCTACATATGCTGCCTCCATTCTTTAAAAAAAAAAGGGGGGGGGGTCTGATAGCCCACTTACGGAGCTTTTATTTGGCAGCTAGCTTGAATGCATTCTTTTGAATGCGGTAAAAAAGCAATTAAGTGATTATTACTTTTCTCCGTGTGTATGTCATGTTGCTTGTAGTTTAATTGTGTCCAGAGGTCTCATGTGAGGTCAGGGTCCTCTTCATTAAGCATGTTACAAACACACAACCTTGTAGTCACCAAAAAAACCCCCCTTTTTTTCTTTAAGAGTTAGGTAACATTTTAGCTAAGAAGGCCCCCACTGAAAATTTACTTTGAGCAAGTGGCAGTTGTTTAAAACAAGAAGTGCTTTGTCAATACAGATATCATTGTGTTCATTTGTTTAAAAAACATCAGTCCAGATACAGCCATGGTGAGATGTCCCCTGCCTAAACAAAGTATATTTAGACTTAGTGGACAAGTGGGGGACAGAGAGAGAGATGAAGCAGCTTGACCAGTCAGGCAGACCTTTGTCAGTAGTAGTTTATTAGCAGCTTTCACTAAACAATACAATAACATTACAATAAAACTATATACGACTAATAGACAGTATGGTGTAGGATCTCTCATCGCTATTTTTGAAGACTGGGACAATTCTATTTTCTTTCCATTATTAGGATAGATGTCTTCTAAAATAATTATATTAATTTTTTTCAACGTTGGACGCCACAAGTCAATAAAGCCCTTGCAGATTTCTTGGGAAGAAAGACAAAACTTTCCATTACTCAGTTAGCATCGCTTATGATATTACTAAGCAGAATTTTGTTAGATTCTGCCTGCTTTATAAATTGGTTTACTTTTTGTTTTAATTTGATAACAAAATAAAGTGAAGGAAAAGATGTATGATGACTTTTATATTATTAGCAACAAAAAATGAATCATCTCTCTGGGAGGGATGCAGTTCTTGTTGCCTGAGATCTTGTGATATGATGACCACAGTTTAAAGGGCGGGGAAGCACTCCTCATGTATGCTGTGACTTATATTTTAAGCATGCTTAGCATCTCCTGACTGGACCCACCATTTGACTAGCACTCCTGCATTATGAAAACAATTTTGACTGCTCTTTAATATTTTGAGCCAAAATGCCCCGGGGATTTTTGAAAATCTTCAGGTTGCTTCAGCCTAGTAACACGTACAATTTAGATTTGGTTTGCATTTGTAGGTACTACGAGGTTTGGATTTGTAGGTACTGCGGAAAAAAATGCTGCTCTTTTTCTGATTCATGCCAAAGATAGACTACAAATACTAACTGGCAAGAGCAAAAGCCCTTCAAATCCAGCCTGGACAGCAGAGGGCCTGGGTAGAATCCGTATGCTTGTTTTCTTCTGTAATGTCCTCCCTAGCTCTTCAACTGATGTATCACTATCATTTTTTTAACTGAGCAGATTGATCTGAGTTCTTTTTTGAGCTTTGGGCAAGCTGCTTTTGAATAGCAAATTGTTACTAGAATAAGGAGAATCAGAATATGGGTTGTACATATGCAAATAATTCAGTTCAGAGTGTTTATGAAAATATTGTGTGTATCTGTGTCTCATAAGAGTTCAACAGAGTAAAAAAAACCACACAAACTTTGGAAAATGACACCTGCAAGAGAAGGAGCTCTGAGATGTAGTAATCCAGAAGGATCAGAGAGAGCACTGGGCTGCAAAAGCAAAATACAAATACCATGAAATTTTACAGATCACAGTTGTTTGGCAGTTTTTTGACGGTACCTTGCTATCCATTTGTAGGGTTTTTAGGAAATGTATCTGGATATTTATCAAAGACTGTTTCTAGATGTGAAGTGCATAAAAAAAGTAAAAGGAAATGCATAAAAAAAGTTTGAACTGCTAAGTTGTGGGGTGCTGGAATTCTGTCATGTCCTTTTAAAGCAGTATCTTTAAGTAACATTAAATTTCCTTTCTTAAGGAATTGACCAGCAGTTTTGCAATATATGTGTTCCAATGTCCATTGTAACTCTCTTGGAGATGATAAAATCATATCTCAGAGTAAACTAAAGTGTTGCACATGTTTGCAATGATAAAGCAAACACCTAGATTTTTCTGATAATAAATAAAAAATAATCAGTAGTAAGATGAAAAAGAATAATTCTTTTTAATGGAGGAAGATATGTGGGGAGACAGAAGAAAAGCAAGGGCAACATTGGACCCCTGCTAAACCAGATGGGACAATTGACAACTGACACCTAGGAAAAAGCCAACCTATTAAATGGGTACTTTGCGTCGGTCTTTCATCAGTCCCACAAGACCCCCCTGCCCCACTATGGGACAGGGAGATCCCCTGCCTTCCATCAATGCTGACCTCATGAAGGAACACCTTGAGAGACTGGACATCTTCAAGTCAGCTGGCCCAGACAGTTTACACCCTAGGGTACTCAAGGAGCTGGTGAGCATCATAGCCCAGCCCCTGGCACGGATTTTTGAGAACTCCTGGTGCTATGGTGAAGTGCCTGAAGACTGGAAGAAGGCCAATGTGGTGCCTATCTTCAAGAAGGGGAGGAAAGTGGATCCAGCAAACTACAGGCCTATCAGCCTGACCTCTATCCTGGAGAACATCTTGGAAAATATTATTAAAGAGGCCATTCTTAACAGACTAGCCGACAGCAACATCCTGAGGGATAGCCAGCGTGGGTTTGTTGTGGGTAGGTCTCGCTTGACCAATCTTATTTCCTTTTACAACCAGGTGACCTGTCACCTGGATGAGGGAGAGGAGATTGATGTCATATATCTTGACTTCAAAAAAGCCTTCGATCTGGT
>NW_017729022.1:72739069-72741909 GCF_001723915.1 Gavialis gangeticus
ACGACAGGCTGAGAGCTATGGGACTCTTTAGCCTGGAAAAGCACAGGCTCAGGGGTGATCTAATGGGCACCTATAAGTTTATCAGGGGTGTTCACCAGGATCTGGGGGAACAATTGTTCACCAGAGCGCCCCAAGGGATGACAAGGTCGAACGGTTATAAACTCCTGCAAGATTGTTTCAGGCTGGACTTAAGGAAGAATTTCTTCACTGTCCAAGTCTCCAAGGTCTGGAATAGCCTGCCACCAGAGGTGGTTCAAGCACCTACATTGACTACCTTCAAGAGAAATTTGGATGCTTATCTTGCTGGGATCCTATGACCCCAGGTGACTTCCTGCCCCTGGGGCAGGGGGCTGGACTCAATGATCTTCCGAGGTCCCTTCCAGCCCTAATGTCTGTGAAATCTATGAAGTAATCTTGGATTAAATTCCATTAAAATCTTTAATGTTAAAAATGAAACAGTTAAACACTGAACAGAAAATGCTAAAAATGAGGCTGGATGTGCAGTTTTCACTCCTCCCACTTCATTATGCTTAATGATATAGTCTCTAATAATTATATAAATATAGTAAATTCAATTCTGTTTTTCAGTGAGGCAATATAATTAGGGTTTTTCTTTCACGGGTTTATGCATGCGCATAGCATCTTCCACTGTTGCCTCAATGCTGTTTCTACATTGAACAACATTTTTAATGGTAAATTCACAGCATTTCTTTCAAGATATGCATTACAAATCTGTAGAAAAAGTATGTTTTAGTAGACTTTTACAGACAATATGATATCAGGGGATTAAAGAATGTACTGTCATCTATATTCAAAAGAGGAGCAGAATTAGACTTGCACATGCAATCTTTCCCTTGACATTTCCTGATTTTGAGCATTCTCAAAAGAAAGATTTGTTCTACTGTGAGGAACTTGAGATTTTTTTAAAAAATAAAACGGAATCTGGAACTTCCATTATTTCTTTACTATTTTGCTAAATACCTGTCAGTGCATATCCTGATCTCTACATAGGTCTGGTTGGCTGAATTAACTATGTAATACCATTAGCTGCCTATGATATTATGTGATACCATTAGCTGGAATGATGTTTTTTGGAGTACTGTGTCCAGTTCTGGGCGCCACACTTCAGGAGGCTGGAGAGAGTCCAAAGGAAGGCCATGTGCATGATTAGAGGTCTGGAGAGTAGATCATACGCGGAGAGGCTGAAAGACATGGGACTATTCAGCCTTGAGAAAAGAAGACTTAGAGGGGACTTGGTGGCAGCCTGTAAGTATATACAAGGTGTACATCAGGGCCTGGGGGAACATCTGTTCACCAAGGCACCCCAGGGGATTACAAGAAACAGTGGACACAAACTGACTTGAAGATCACTTCAGATTTGGATATAAGAAAATTTTTTTTACAATTTGAGTGGCTACCTACTCTGGAGATCTTTAAAAAAGTCTTGATCTGCACCTTGCTGGGATCATCTGACCCCAGCAGTCTTTCCTGTCCAAGTGCAGGGGGGCTGGACCCGATGATCTCAAGAGGTCCCTTCCAGCCCTAACTTCTATGAATTTATGAGTGTGGTGAAAATTTAAGTAAACTCCTTTGACTTTAACTTGATAGAAGTATGAAATAATTGCCATTTAGAATTCTGGTAATACTGGATAAAACATAATGCAAACTGTACCTGACATCTGAAACAGGCTCTTTTACTTACTGCTTGTCTGAGTCGTGACAGATTTCCAAGGGATCATTCAGAGGCACTGTTCCTCACTGAAGGCTGTCTCAGTGCCAAACTTTAACTCACTCTCTCTGCTGTTTAAATACTAAACCTGTTTAGAAGTAGTCATAAGTAGAATTTTATAATAGCAAGAGTTTATTTCTGTTAAATATGGCTACATCATTTTAGAGCAAATATTCTAAAAACAGTTTCCCCTTTGACAAAGAACAAGCCTAGGAAAGAGTAAAAAAGTAGGAGCAGCCAGAAATGTAATGATGGACCTTTTACCTTGGCTATTGGTTGTGATCTAGCACAAAAAGGCAGTTGGCCTTCCTAAAATTTTAGTACTGATAACACAAAAATATCCAAGCAATCTTTCTTTTTTCCTTGCAATGAGTTATGATCCAACAAAGCCATGTCACAAACAGGTAAATGGCTTAACATGGGGCTTGTGCAGATAGGTTTTGAAGGATGGACTCCACATTTTTATTAGAGGGCTGTGAGAGTAGTATTTAAAACAAAACCAAAAACCTTGGTTGCACTTAACTAGGTCACGTATTTCTGTGTCTCCTGCAGCACCCCATATCAGGGTGAGGCTTCGTGTTCTGGAGCTTATCTAGATGGGCCTCCCTGAGATAGCGGTCCTCCCTCTTTCCTTCTTTCCCCCTTGAATTGCAGCCCTTGTGTTTCTGGTACACTCCCAATGTGACACCCTCAGTTAAGCAAAATTGTGCCTCTTCTTTGTAGATCCACTGTTAAAGGCAATAGCACTGTACATGTGCTTAAATGGGTAGATCAAGTTGATACTTCAAAATTAGTATTTACGTACCAATAGTAACAAGATGTGAAATTGTGGTGTGAGTGCATAAAGTCTCACCTGTGAGCTCAAGCCCTGTGCTGGTAAGCACAATTTAGACTTGTTTGCACAAAAATTTGTTACCATCAGCTTCAAAACAGTTAAGTTTTAAATGCGTTTCTGTTGGTGCTCCACCTTTGTTCAAAACCCTGTGTAGAGAGGGCATGAGAGAACAGCTGTAGCTGGCAGTAGGTACATATTTTGGAAGTAGAAGCTGTTCTTATTTTTTAGTATAGCAGCATGGGCGACTGGTGCCTCCCGAGTCTGGGTGTGGGGGGG
>NW_017729022.1:72742411-72750696 GCF_001723915.1 Gavialis gangeticus
ACGAAACATGGATATTATCTTCCATCAAGGTTTGCTTGCAGAGATATAATGGTACTAAGACTAAAATCTTTAGTTACAAAATATAATTCAGAATGCAGTTTAGTGCATCTTAAGTTAGGGGATGTTTGGTTGGAACACTGCTTGATCTATCTAGCCAGGTGAATGCATCTTATCATTTTCTTTGTTCCCAGTCAAGTGTTGTGCATAGTTATTTGCATCACTGTTATGATTGAAAAGAGAGAAAAGAATCCAGAAACTTCTCTCGGCCCCTAGTTTTGCAGTTAGCTTCTTAATACGTTGCTTTTAAAACCTATTAAAACAGGTTTAGTGAATCTGGAATGTGCTGTTCATCAGTCTTATTTATTTTTGTAAAGTGAAATCAGTGTATGTCCTTGTGGTTCAAAAGAAAAATGTAAGTAGCTGGGTATTTTCATACTTTACCCTTTTCCTTCTTAAAATTCAGTTTATAACAAGGATTGAAAATTAATTGTGTTTCTCATCCAAAGAGATTCTAGAGTATAGTGTTTATGTGTAGAGATATTATTACCAGTCATAATATCTTTATTGAAAAAAATAGTGTATGCCATCTTTTTTTTCTTTGTCATGGCAGGGAAATTAGCATATCTGTGTAGAGAGACAGAGAGGTGCCTTGCATTTGAAGGACAGAGTTGTCTGACTTGTTTTTAAAATAAGCCATTATTCACCTTGACAGAAATAATAGCGAGCAAATTACACTCATTTTGTACATTCTTAATTCATGTGGTAAGGGAATGAGAAGGGACAAGTGGTTTTAGCTGTGAAGAACCTCTTTGCCAACTTGGAAGGAGTTTTTCGATTTCAGCAAGTGAATTATCAGGCACTTGCTATGCCTTATTCCCCTATAAAATACCTTTGCTTCATTGTACACTGGTGTAGGTATGTGCTGTAAAACTTTTAGGGTCAAAGGAGTAGGGAAAGTTCTGATGATTTTTTTTTCTCCCTAATGCTTAAAAGTACATTTGGGATTTTTCCAGAGCAACATCTAATCAAGGACTGGAGAAAAGTATTTGCTGCTATGATCCTTAACTTGGATTTTCTACTGCTAAACATAGTCTCAGCAAGTTTACCTCCTGGTAAAAAACTAAAGTGCCGGGTTTTCCTTTTATTTTTCACCTTGAGATTTCTCATGCTTATTTATTATTTTGTGGTACCAAAGCAAGAGAAACTGGTGAGTTTAAATTACCTCAATGATAAATATTCCTTGTTTGTGAGAGAGCTTTTAATTTTAGTAATAAAGATGTGAATATTTGCACTTATTTTATGTAAGCTAGTTTTTTACACAGATGTTATTGGATTGGTAGATAGCATAAACTAGTGTTTTTCTTCATTAAGAAGCCACTTATAAAAATGTTGCTTAGTCTAATTAACAAACATCTGCAATGTGATAAGCAGTGAACAACTTTTAAGTTGTTAGTCATTCTAAGATGCAGGACTCATTGGTATGTTTCATTTGTTTAAATGCCAGCAGAATTGCACGTGATAGAATATCAACGTATGCTTTGTGGTAGAAGCCAGCTTCTAACTGATGAAGGTTTGGGAAAAATAGATACTCTATGGGCAGGCTACTCCATAATTGTCCACTGTTGGGTTTCTGGCCACTGACAGCAATATATTGTTGCACTGGGTGGATTCTTAGCCTGATCTGGTATGGCAGTCCATGTCCCTTAGCTTCATTGACAGTCTGTAAACTTGCCTTTTTTCATGTTTGGTTTAGGGTGACCTGGTTTTCAGGTTTTTAGTTTCTTTAGAGACTAAATGTGACATTGTTATGTGGCTTAATTCCCAGTCTGTATGTGTTAATGTGCACAGAATACTTTAATTAAATGTACACTGCTAAAACTTTTGAAGAAAGAGAAGTAGATCATCAGTTACCTGTTCAAAAAGGTGACACCAAGTTTCTTTTCTTTACAGGTTGTTCTGGAGTGGAGTCGAGACCAGTATCATGTTTTGTTTGATTCTTACAGGGACAACATTGCTGGAAAATCATTTCAGAATCGGTAACTATTACTCTCAGGGTATCAGTATTGCGCATTTAGCTGGTACGTGTACTTGTCAACATTCTGTGTAGTTTTATCATTTTCTTCCTGGAATTTAACCTTGTACTTCACATGTTAGCTCTGAAAACATCTGTAATTGGAAGTGATAGTAACACAAGAACTGTGTCAAATTTTAAATTTGTATGCTATCAAGTTTTAACATTGCAATCTGTTTGAACAAGTTAGTCTTTTAGCGTTGCAAAGCAGGCAGCATGACTAATTTTGCATATTAAAATATATTTAGCTAAATATACAAGTGCATTTCCAATTTGGTTTGTTTTACCATATCTGGAAGATTTATTTTTTAAATGTTGGAAATTTTCCTTGACCTCTTATGGAGATTGCTATTTAGTAGAAATTAACAAGGCCAATGGGGGGAAAAAAGCCTTTTGAGTGGATTGATTGAAATTGGAGAAGCTGATCACAGGAGTTTGAAGCCTAAAACATGTCGATCATTTTATGCTGCAGTTGTGTTAAATGTTAGATGGCTTCTTGTGGTTTTGGTGTAGATCTTGAATAGTCATAGGATCCTGCTGCTCAGGAAACCAGTAGGACTGTGGGCTGCAGTGTGGGAGGAGCTACTTAAGGTAAGTCATTTCATTTCCTTTAGCGTATGTACACTCAGCTGAAAAAAAATAAGATCTCACTAAAACCTCAGTGTGGAATCAAATCATAGACATGAGAGTTCAGGGGGAAATGCTTGGATTATCTAGTCCATTTGCCTGGTGACATAAGATAGTCTTGATCATATTGCTGTACACTAATGTTCTAAACCTGCTTTACTCCCAGTATTCTCTCATCTTCTCACCTCCCCCCTTGCCAAGCAGTAATGGGCACATTAAAATGGGTGTTCATAGCTTTCAGATGACTTTTTGTGAGAATTGTAATGCTTCATAGAACTAAGCAGTTGAGCATGCTGCTCTGTCCTGATCCATTTCTGGAATGGCTGTCACTATGGTAACTAAGCATGGATTTTTGTAAAATAGTGGGTTCTGTCCAAAAGGGGTATCTAAATCTTAGTGCTGCTGTGGGTATTGTCACTGTTTTATATATTACAATATGCAGCCTTATTCTTTTCTGCTTTAGTTCTTAAGGGAATGCTTTAATGTGGAGGTGAGCTTTGCCATGTCTGAACTGAAATGTTCAGGAAATGTATGGAATTAGGGACTGTTTGGACAAGTCCTAATGCTTTTGCAGAGGGTGCTAAAGTCAGGGAGTAGGTTGAATTCCTTACTAAGTTTTTATATTCTGTCAGGTTTGATAGGAAGGTATTAGGTGATGTTTGTCAGGAGATATGCATCCAACTAGTTGTCCTTGGGGTTGTCTTTAATAATTGGCATAGAACAAAAATCTTTGTTTTAATAATCTTTTCCTTACATCTGACACCTAAGATAACAGGAGCTGGGTTCTTCTGTACTGCCAAATCCATGCACCTTGTCAGGCCAGACCTGTCTTGGTCTGCTGTCTGTTACCATGTAAACCAGTATAGCCTGTTCCATGGTTGGGTTGTCAGCGACTAAACTGGAACTCCCATCTGGCTTGGCTGGACAGCCAGCAGGACTAAACAAGAACTGTTAAAGCAAAGCAGCTCAACTAAGGAGGGTTGTTACAGCATCTAATGTGCCCCAGTGGTCATGACAGCCTCGGGACTGACTTGACTTGAAATCCTGGCAATGTGATGAACTGGATATTCTTGTAGTATAAGCTGAATGAGTTAATGGAATCTTTGAGAGACAGAGGTGTGCCCTTGGCTTTCTGCATAGCCTGTAGACACAGGATTTCTGTTTTTGATACTTTCTAGAATCTAGTTCACCCTAAGCTCTGGGATGAAGCTGCGGAGAAGGGACCAGAAATAAATGCGTCTCAGGAAAGGCTGGTCCTGTGAAAGTAAACACATCAGTGCAGGGAAAGTAAAGCATATCTCCTTGTGGTATCAAGTGATTAGGCAGTTTACTGTATGAACAGTTTGGGAACCTGCCTGTAGAGTTTCTGTTTTGATTATATCTCTGGTGTGATGCCTTTTAGAGACATTACACGATAACATTTTTGTTACCATTACAGATTATATATTTTATGTGCTCTTTATAACACATTAAAGTTAAATTGGCTGATGCCTGTGGGCATGCAGGATTTTAAAAAACTTGCGCGAATCTTAGTTTATGAATTATTTTAAAAACTTGCTGTTATGAAATAGTTATAACTGTTTAGCATCACTGCTTGTAAGGCTAAGAAAAAAAATCGTGTTCTACATTTAGGTGCTAACCTTAGGCAGCTTTGCTTTCATTTCCAACTCACCTCCTTCAGCATTCTCCACTATCTTCTGTACCAGTGAAATCTCTTAATTGCCTTTTCTGCCATTTTGGCTGTTCAAGACACGTAGACTCCTTATCCAAAAGCTCTTCAGCATTTCAGTTCTTTCCTCACTCAAGTTCTTTCTTAAAGGTTTGCTTCAGTCTTGCATTAAGAGAGATGGAAGGAAATAAAATTAGTGGAATCAAGATTTGTAATTGCCTTACGTGACTGTGGTGCAATCTTAGTTTTGCCTCACTTTGTGCAACGTTAATTTTAAATTGTGTGCTGTTCTGGAATGAGAACAAATTATATTGGAGAGCCTACTGAATGTGCAAAGTACCAAAAAAATCATTAGTAAGTAGACAGATCTTGCCCCAGAAAACATGCAATGTAAATTTAACATGGCACAACAAGTTTGGACCATTAAAGAGGTGGAGGAGGGGCAAAAAAATGAGGCCAGGAACAAGAAAAGAATCGGGAGATGGAGCAGAATAGGGTAGTGGCTATAGTAGTACAGTTGTAATCAGGGCCTTCGGAGAGGGGAAGAAACTGGAAAGTTATGGGAGAGCAGTTGGAGAGTGTAGTAGGTCTATGTCAGGAAGTAAAGGTAGTTAATGATGCCTGAGGAGATTTAATGTGTATAGTAGGGGGGGGAGTTACAGGCTGCTGTACCCCTGAAGAATTATCAGCACTGACATTGAGGCTTCCCTGCCTGACTCTAATCTGCTGTCAGATTCCACATGCATAAATAGGCACCAGATATAGATGCTGCTGGTGGGATCAGGATCCTCCAGGGAAAAGGCAGAACTAGCAGGTCCCTTTTGGTGCAGCCCTTTTTGAACTGTCAGCTTCCAATTTTTGCTTAAACAGGATTGGACCCAGTGTTCCCAGATTTGAAAACTGGAAATACTATATGCGACCCCCAGAGTTATTGATTTTAATGAATTATTTTGATCACCATCGCCTCTTAGGATTTTAAGTTATTTAAATTCCTATTTGGAGTCATTATCTGCTGTTACACACTCACCTTTACAATCAAAATCACATGCATAACATGCCTTTTGACATATCCACATGCATGTGGCATGATGCAAACAATTAAGGGGTGGTTAGTCATTAGCAGAAAGTAGGGTAGGGTCAGGGCTGGATTAAGCCTTTAGTGGGCTCCAAGAAAACAGTACTGTATATTTGTATTTCTTTTTTTCACTCAATAATTACAATATGTAAAATAAACACAACTGGGCTCCTTTTTCACTTTTAGCCCTAGGCGTGTACCTAGTTTACCTATGCGTTAATCCAGCCCTGGGTAGGGTAGTACCTTTGAGACTAATTGGTTCAGATATGCAGGAGCTTTTGTCGGCAACTTTGTCAGATGCTAGGAATAGATCAGTGAATAAAAGGTCTGTTTCTGGCATCTGACAAAGTAGGTTGTTTCCTCTGAAAGCTCCTGTGTCTCTGAATCAGTTGGTCTTTAAGGCAGTACTTCTCAAGCATTTTAGATTTGAGGCGCCCCTCAGAAAATGCCAGCTCTTTTTGACTGCAAAAAAAATAACATAGCAGGGGATTTTTTTGCAATGAATTCAGAAAGACCACAATTATGGTTTTCTGTTTGAAATCTCTGTATGCATCTTGTGAATCGTGTTTGTAAACCTGACCGTGCTAACTTGATGTAGCACCTCATAGCACCCTGACTGAGCATCACTGCTCTAAGGTACAACCCTAGCCTACCTTACCTTCTGCCAAACAAAGTTATCTAAAGATTGAAAAACTGGTTGAATATGATTTTTTGTCCTAAATCAAAACACTTTCTGAATTAGCTTACATTTTGTCTACTTTTGAAATTACCATATGTGGATTGAATTAGCATACAAATCTGATTATCCTACATGTAGTAGCATTGATCTCACCTTTATCTTTTGGGCCTGGAAATTGATAGTGGGATTCTGTTGGAAAGAAATCATAAATGTTAAAAAGAAAAAAACCCTGGTTTATTTGTTTATTTTCTTGAAACCCCCAGTTTCAAAGAGTTGTCTCATATTAAAATCTGTCAGATTTGAAAGATGAAAATCTTCATATAGAAGGATGTTACAAAATGCCTACTTACCAGAGTGAGGATGCTGACAGCTCATTTTGGAGTTCAGTAATATACCTGTGTGATACCTGAGCTGAAGAAGAAATATGTCAGTCTGTGTAGAAAAAAATCATTAATATCTGAAGGCAGAAAGATATTTTCTATCCTTATTAGGGCTGTGTGAAGTTTCAGTTGCTGATTCGATTCAGAGGAGATTTGGCCCAATTCAGTGGCCGAATCTCCGAATCCAAATCGAATCAGGAAACCCATTAATCTCTTTGAATTGAATTGGAACTCTTCAGTCCACTTCTGGGTCTGCTGCTGAATGCACAGGGAGGATTTTGCAGCACTTTGCACTTGTCCTTGTTGAACCTCATGAGATTTCTTTTGGCCCAATCCTCCAATTTGTCTAGGTCACTTTGAATCCTAGGCCTACCTTCCATCATACCTACTACTATGCCCAGCTTGGTGTCATTTGCAAACTTGCTGAGGGTGCAGTCTATGCCATCTTCCAGGTCATTGATAAAGACATTGAACAAAACTGACCCCAGAACCAACCCCTGGGGTATTCCGCTTGATACTGGCTGCCAACTAGACATTGAACCATTGATTACTACCCACTGAGCCTGATGCTGCAGCCAGTTTTCTATCCACATTACAGTCCATTCATCCAGCTCTTACTTCCTTAGCTTTCCTGTGAGAATGTTGTGGGAGACCATATCAAAAGCTTTGCTAAAATCAAGGTATACCACATCCACTGGTCTCTGCACCCACAGAGCCAGTCACCTTGTTGTAGAAGGCAGTCAGGTTGGTCAGGCATGACTTGGCCTTGGTGAATCCATGCTGACTGTTCCTAATCACTTTATTCTCCCAGTGTTTAGAAATGGATTCCTTGAGGATCTGCACTGTGAAGATGGTTTCTATTTCTACTACTCACTGTTTCACACTCCTTGTTAATGAGCAAACTTGATAAACTTGTGTTACCAATCAGTAGACATAACTCTGACTACAAAAAAAATAGCCTTAATTTTTTTGCTTAATTTTAGCTCAAACATTATCAGGTTGTGGTTGAATCAACACTACTGTAATTTTATATCTTAAATGTAGAAACTTATATCATCAGCTTATACCTCTTGTTAATATGGTGTATTATTAATAAATGGCAACGTGGAAAATAATCCAAATTTAACAGAATTGAACCTAGCACTGAGCATCTCCCATAACCAAGAGAGTCAGAATTGGTATTCTTTTATCAGAGTAGCTTCTCAAAAGAAGCTTGACTAAATAAGCATTGCACTCTGCTGAGAAAGTTAATAGGTTTGGCATAGAAATAGAAGAAAATTTTGGTGTTCAGGCATCCCTTCTCTCTGTCTGGTCTGTTGCCCCCCCAAACCCGCCTCTGACCAAGTCTTACTGTAAGTGTAAAGCTATGGGTTGTCAGTCTGAATGACATCTTTACTCAGCCTTCTGTGTGACTTCAGACTAACATGACTCACTGCGTTTCTGTACTCATGACTGATTATGGTGAAACGAATAGAGCTCTTGTTGCTACAGATTTTAAACCACAGAGGACCTTGATAGATCAAATGCACCTTGAATTACATTTGTTAACAGGTGAGAAGCTTATATAATCTCCTGCAATAGTTTTTTTTTGTGTGACAAGTGACCAGCTGTATTCCCCAGTGAGCTTTCTGTGTTTGATTTCAGGGGAGCCTCATGTAAATTGCAGCGTAGTGACAAAGGCAGTGATAGCTGTGGTGAAACAGAAATCAAAGAGAAATCATTGCAATGTCCTGGAAGCAGCAGAAAATCCTAAAGTACACCTTTTAGGCTGTACGTACTGTTCC
>NW_017729022.1:72751600-72752291 GCF_001723915.1 Gavialis gangeticus
CTGTGTTCCTCCATGCTATGCTCCCCCCGCAGCCCCTAGATGAGCTGCAGCTTCATCCTGCCCCAGTCCCTGTCCCTGCCCCATTCGCTCCCTCACTGCGAGGGGTATTGATTTGCCCCCACCACGCCTCTTCCCTCCCCTAGCCCCTCCACTTCCATCACACCAGACATACCAGCTGGATCCAACTGTATCAGAAATCGGATCCGTATTGGTTGATGTGCCGCCTTAAAATTTGGCTATTGGTATTGGCCCCCAAAATCTCTGTTGATGCACCCCTACTAATTAAAGTGCACAGGGACCACGCAGCGCTGGACTGGCTCAGGCAGCTGCCCCCAGGCTAGGGTTGAAGGGCAGGGACTGCAATTGGCATGGGGTACTGTTACATGTGCTTTGGGAGAGGGAGGTGGAGGGTCAATGTGCCCAGTTTCCCTCAGTACCAACTCTTTTTAAGGTCATGGTGGGCCATGACATGGCATAGAATTTGACTTCCTCTTCTCTCCCACAGGTGAGCTGTGCCTTTCTTTCCCATTTCCAGAGATTCCTGTTTCTTCAGCCTTAAATGCCTGGCAGACATCCTCCAGCGGGACCCCAAACAGTTCACCCAGAATCCCTCTGTGGGCCCCCTCTCAGTGTGTCACATATGATCTATAGTTTGTACTATATATAAGTAGGTGCCAAAGTGCTGCTTAAA
>NW_017729022.1:72757291-72758380 GCF_001723915.1 Gavialis gangeticus
ACCCAAACCCGCCTCTGACCAAGTCTTACTGTAAGTGTAAAGCTATGGGTTGTCAGTCTGAATGACATCTTTACTCAGCCTTCTGTGTGACTTCAGACTAACATGACTCACTGCGTTTCTGTACTCATGACTGATTATGGTGAAACGAATAGAGCTCTTGTTGCTACAGATTTTAAACCACAGAGGACCTTGATAGATCAAATGCACCTTGAATTACATTTGTTAACAGGTGAGAAGCTTATATAATCTCCTGCAATAGTTTTTTTTTGTGTGACAAGTGACCAGCTGTATTCCCCAGTGAGCTTTCTGTGTTTGATTTCAGGGGAGCCTCATGTAAATTGCAGCGTAGTGACAAAGGCAGTGATAGCTGTGGTGAAACAGAAATCAAAGAGAAATCATTGCAATGTCCTGGAAGCAGCAGAAAATCCTAAAGTACACCTTTTAGGCTGTACGTACTGTTCCTCCAACTGGAGGAACAGTTAAAGGAACCGTTATTTGTGGGGTGTTGATTTTTTTCTTTTCTTTCCAGCATGATGTGTGTCTTAGCTGAGCTTCAGCCAGGTGACTTTGATTAAAGCCTCAGTCCTCATCACACACTAGGAAAACCAAAGCAAATTAATCATTCAGGTTTGATTAAACTGAGACCGAGAACTGAGTTTCATGAGCATATTGGTAGGACTACAATCAAGACAGACGTTGAACAAAAGTGACAGAATAAAGCCCTGCAGTACTTCATGTGAATGTTCTTGGGGAAATTAATCAGCTGCCCAGTACTGTCCCCTACACCCTTTAGAATACTTCTTTCTTTTTCAATCCATCTATCCTTGTTGGTACCCAGTCCATGTTCAGTAGTATTAAAAATGAAGGACATGCCAAAAGCAATTTGAGAGGGAGGCTATGGGCAGGGGATACTGCAGCCACCCCAACATTTGCCATAGCTCCCCCTCCCAGTCCTGCCACCTCCTGCCCCGAGTGCAGCCCTGACCCAACCTCTGCGTCCCCCTCCAACACACACACCGGGATGACTCCAGTGCTGCCCTGGCCCCAGCCCACGCCACCCTGCTTCATGCAGATCTAGGGGCACCTTCC
>NW_017729022.1:72763380-72767794 GCF_001723915.1 Gavialis gangeticus
CTTTCTTTCCCATTTCCAGAGATTCCTGTTTCTTCAGCCTTAAATGCCTGGCAGACATCCTCCAGCGGGACCCCAAACAGTTCACCCAGAATCCCTCTGTGGGCCCCCTCTCAGTGTGTCACATATGATCTATAGTTTGTACTATATATAAGTAGGTGCCAAAGTGCTGCTTAAAAGTGTGTTTATAGAGTACCATGCTAAAACTTGCAGCATATGATCTGCTGGCAGTTTAAAGGAAGTAATTATTCCACTCTGTTCTGTACTGGTGAGGCCATATCTGGAGTACTGTGCTCAGTTTTGCGCCCCCCATTATAGAAAGGAGGATGAGGACAAGCTGGAAAGAGTCCAGCGAAGAGTGTGCAAAATGGTTTGGGGGTTGGGGCATGTTACTTTTGCAGAGAAGCTGAGGGAACTGGGTTTATTTAGTCTGCAGAAGAGAAGGCTGAGGGGGGATTTGATAACAGCCTTCAACTACCTAAATGGTGGTTCCAAAGAGGATGGAGCTAAGCTGTTCTCAGTAGTGACATTACAGAACAAGGAGCAATGGTCTCAAGTTGCAGGAAGGGAGGTTTAAGTTGGATATTAGGACAAACTTTCCCTCTAGGGCGGTGGGGAAGCACTGGAACAAGTTATCCAGAGAGGTGGTGGAATCTCCATCCTTAGAAGTTTTTAAGGCCCGGCTTGACAAAGCCCTAGCTGGATTGCTGTAGTTGGGGATGGCCCTGTTTGAGCAGGGAGTTGGATGAAATGATCTCCTGAGGTCCCTTCCAGCCCTAATCTTTTTATGATTCTAAGATTCTATGATTATTGTGGCCCTGCTCTTCATAAGATGAAGCCAGACCATGTTGCTCTATGCCTCATTTGCCTATAAATTTTTGGAGGATCACAGGATTTATGACCAGGTTGTAGGAATTGTGTTGCTAATTAGCACATGGATCCTTTTCGGGGGGAGGTATCTGGAGTATACACAAATACTGAGCAGTGTTGAGATGTGGAACCACCATGGCTTGAAATGCTGTTGACTCTTCTGGGGCCCAGCCCAGTAGGCTATAAGGTAAATCATGAGCCTTTGGCTTTGGACTAATATCATGCCTAGTTTGTACTATATATAAGCAGGTGCCAAAGTGCTGCTTAAAAGTGTGCTTATAGAGTACCTGTGCTAAAACTTGCAGCAGTTTAAAAAAGGTAAATTGCACCAATTCTGGATGAACTAAATCTGTGGGTGCTATATGCAGATGGATAGCTATACTTGTTTCAAGGTCATTGTTTTCAAATTTGCTCCTCACTTCCATATGCTCAGGGAGACCAGGGTCTGACAGTAAGGATGGTGGGGAAGGGGCTGCAGGGTGATGAAGCTGGGTGGGAGGGGGCAGAGGGCCAGGGTCTACCCCCCCCTTCCCCCAGATTTATTTTCCCTGCTGTAGCAGTGAGAAGGGGACAAATTCAGGACAGACTTTCAATAATTAGGCTTAAAACCTGGAAAATTATAATAAATATGTATGCATTTATCCTTATATAGAATCCAACTGTTAGGGTTTGTCTTGTATTCAGGGTCATCTTTTATTTGAGAATATATGATACAAAGGTTGGGTTCTATATGCTTGCGTATTACTAGATTTAGTACATCATTCTGCTTCTTTCCAAATGCAGAACAGAACTTTATTGGACGGTTCTGATAAGCCCTCACAAGCACTGACAGTCTTAAAGTTGAGTAATTGTGTCTCACGTTAAGATTTGCTAGGTCTCCATTTCTTCATCAAATACTACATATTAGTTGTCCAGCCTTGGGCCAGTGCTATTGTCTTTTTGGGGGGCAGGGAAATGGGGAGGGGTGGAAAGTGCCTGATGTCTTCTTGCTTGGCAGGAGATAGAAGAGATATTGATATATAATATATGCCTGGTTTTGAATATACATGTTTACAGCATGATCCCTCTTCACACTTGGGGATACACTGTTGTAAAACTGACTGGCTTTGTGGACCATAATGCAAGGAAGAATGGGAAACTTGTGGTTTCCTGAAAATCTCCTTTTTCTGAGTAATGCTTCCACAGTTCTCACACATGATGGAAACAAATGAATCATCCAGAATAAAAAATGGAAATAGACATTCAGGCATTTGGGTTTACAAGGTGTAGTTTAACATCCTCTATAGTAGGATAGTTTGTGTTTTCCCTCCGTGGTATTTTAACATAATCTTTCTTAAATTAAAGTAGTTTTGAATTATCCTGGCTTTTGAAGTTTTCAGTTTGAAGGAACTTCAGGAGGTGGGACATCTTCCCCCTGCTGCTGATGACTGATTGTATAATTAGGAGATAATTAAGGTGTAGCATTTTTTTTGTCTGGTTTATAACTAAGGATCTACTGAAATGGCAATAGGCTAATTAAGCCATGATTTTGGACCATGTGGCAATCGCCAAGGAGGGGTGAGATAGCTAGGGTCAATCAGGGACATGGGGGGGGACCACTGCACTCATATCATGAAAATGGCATCCAGCGCTGGGTTCTGCTCTCATAATCAGCCAGCCTTCTTGAATTCGGTAGACCCCTATTTATAATGAATAATCCATGTCCAGCAGATGGCTTTCTTTGGCACAGTTTAATCTATGCTACTTTCAAACACTGTAGAAATAATCCTAAACAGGTTATGTACCTTTCATTTGCTTTATGTAGGCTGTGTTTGCCCATGCCAATTGATGTGGTATACACCTGGGTGAATGGCACAGATATTGAGCTGATCAAAGAATTGCAACAAGTCAGGGAACAGATGGAAGAAGAACAAAAAATAATGAGGTAAGAATCTTAAGTGGAAGCAGAATTCCCTTTTTTCTTTAAGTTGCCTGCAGTAATGATAAGAGGATACTGTCCCTTTATTTCCCTTTTCCCCGTGTTGTTCTGTATGCGTCGAACAGATTATTTGCTAGTTTCATTTCCTTGTTCCTGTAAGTGTCCTTATTTTAAACTGAATTTCTCAATGCTACTTCCAGTAATTAAGTATTGACTAATGCCGATGAGTTTATTTTGTTATTCCTACCTTATTTTAATATTTTATCTTGTGGGGGGTTTTTTATCTTCGGTCCCCTGGGCCTTTTATGGGGAAGGGTGGCATACAAATCTAATAAATAAGTTAACACATTTCTCTGTTTAACCTTGACTTGGTAAAATCTTTTATTAAAATCTGTGTTACTTTGAGTTTTCTCTTTTTTAAGTTAAATTTTTATGATCAGAAAAGCTAAAACTGGGAGGAAAAAGAAACCACTCATTGAACTTGATTCTGAATTTAAATGAGTTTGCAAAATTCAGTTTGGTGTGTTTCAAGTGTTAACTTGTTTTGAATTTACCTGTTTTAGCTTGATTGTGCTGCAAAATCACCAAGCAGAGACTTAACTCTCTAGGTGACATGCTGTTTAGCAAACCCATGCTGCCTAAAGTGACTTGGATGATTCAGTTGCCTCAAGTGAATTGTTCTGGAACAATTGATTCAGTTCTTGATGAGTATCCCTCTTGGCTTGTCACATGTTCCATTTTTTCAAACACAGAATAACCTTGTTTGCTTATTTAATGCCATGATAGATTTTTTTAAAAGTCTGCAAAAGATGAGTTGATATTCTAACTTTAGAAGCAGCTAGATTGGTAGTTTTGAGTTGAATTGAAAAGGGAAATCAGGTTGACATTTTCATTTTTATGTATTATTGCTATTGTTGTTACTGTTATTTGTGTATGTGTTTATTTGTTGGCTTTATTTCCTTGTTCCTGTACATGGCTCTCTTTTAAAATTCATTTCTCAATGCTACTCCAAGCAATTAAGTATTGACTAATGCTAATCAGTTTGTTTAGTTTTTCCATGCACGCATTTCTTTCAATGTATAGATACAATATCTGCTCTAACAAGTTACTTGTTAATCTGTGCTTCTCAATAATTTATTTTTACAAATGCTAATGAACATTAACATATTACGAAGGTAATTCTGTTATGTAAAGGTGTAACTATTTCCACACGTAAATTGAATGCTAGTATAGGAGTATTGAAGCTAGTATAGGAAACGTGTAACAAAGTTTGAGGTGAAGTCCTTTCATCATTGTCCTTTTCATGTCCTTATTTATAAAGATCTGAGTAAGGAAATAACTTTTCTTTCACATGTGCTGTAATAATGACAGTGGTGTGTTTTATTATGGAAAACATTCCATAGCAAGAAATAGCTATATCAACATTCAACCCAAACTCTTTATTTCTGACTTAAGAGAAATTTAAAGTTGTCACTCTATTTTTCTGTAGGGAAATTCTTGGAAAGAATGCAACGGAACCAACTAAAAAAAGGTAACTTTTTTTTTTTTTGTCCTGAATGTTTAAGTCAAAATAAGTAAGAGATGAGTTGGGTCTTTGGTTGGAATCAAATTTAGATGATGGGACCTACG
>NW_017729022.1:72772794-72776587 GCF_001723915.1 Gavialis gangeticus
TTTTTGTCCTGAATGTTTAAGTCAAAATAAGTAAGAGATGAGTTGGGTCTTTGGTTGGAATCAAATTTAGATGATGGGACCTACGTTGGTCTGCTGTGACCTGTTCATATTTGACATTTGTATCTTTTCAAAAAAGTTAAAAAACAAGATCTTTATATTGGACAAAAATATTGGGAATCTCATAGAAAATGGGTTCACTTTAAAACTAAAAATTGATGAAGTTTAGAAGCTACTTGTCTATTGTCATGCACAAAATATTTTAGATTCTTTAAAATTATTGCTTACATGCCTGATATCACGTAGATGTGGCAGCTCTGTAGGCAACTATATGTGCTTTGCATGCAAAACATTGCAGTTTCTATGTCCCACTTGATTGTAAATCTCAGGGCCCATGAAAAGACTACCACAATAATCTCTTTCTGCAGCCAGACAAAAATCAGAAATCAAATGTAGCAGGGATGTGTGAGATTTTGTTCTAACTGCTTTATAATATGCTTATGTGTGAAAGTTTCAGTCCTGGCCTGAGCTTGCCCTACTAAGAATGTTCTCTCTTAAAAAGGATGTTTCTCTTGAAAAGGAGCTCAAGCCCACAGCCTGTCCCCCATACAGATCTGGGGGCACAGGTCTCTTTTGCCCCCTTTCATTGAAAAACACTGAGTGCCTGGCTGGCTCCATATCTCCCCACTCCCAGCTGATGCTTCCACATGTGGCTTTCCTTAAGAGCTGCTAAAGCTACTTCAGTTTCACCTGCCCCCAGCCAGGCACTCTGACCATGAGCAGGGAGATGTGGAACCGGCTGGGCACTCCGTGTATTTCCCCATCACCTCCCTGCTCACGGCTGGAGTGCCTGGCTGGCTCCACATCTTGCCGCTCGTGGCTGAAGTGCCCAGCCAGGGATACATGAAACCTAAGCTGCTGTAGCATCCCTTAAGGGAAGCCGCACATGGAGGTGCTGGCCAAGCGCTCAGCGTATTTCCCCAACACCTCCCTGGTTCCTCAGCCCCCAACCAGCTTCCACCCCAGCCCTGCCCTGCAACCCCTCGGCCCCCTGAAAGCCCTACTTACCAGTTCACAGGCTCCAGGAGGAAAGCGAGCCTGACCTAGGCCTTGCAACTGACTAAAAGCTGCAGGCTCTGCCCTTTCCCCTCTGCCTCCCCCTCTCTCTGCCCCTCCGGGCAGGGTTGGGGCTTTCCCGCTCTTTTCGCACACAGCTCTTACAGTCTGGAACTCAGCCAGCCTGAGCGCTCTTTGCAAAAGAGGGAAATCGGTAGGGTTCTCTGCTAAAAGAGAAAATCTGCATGTTCTTTGATAAAACCAGGAAATCCGTGGTTTCTCCGTTTTTCCTTGGGAAATGGAAAACCCGAATCCCTGTTGATGACTTGATGACCATTTCATAGCAGCATTTTTCTTTTCAGCAGTTGGGCATCTACCCTGGAGTGTTGTGTTTTAACAGTATTGGAAAGAAAATGAGGTGGAATAAGTGGTTGATCCATCTGCTTCTTTACTGCCTAGTATTTAACTTTGCTGTTGGGTATTTCTTTTTTTAATGGTTCTTGAGGTTCTTTCCAAATTTCAACAGCAGTCACAATACAGCTGCAATCTTTCTGTAGTTTGTCTAAGGCTATGGAAATACGTTTTACATTTTAGTGTGTTCAGCATATCTTTTACATTTCTGTGCAGTTCAAGGTTGACTGTTTAGCTGTGATACTTCCATCAATTTTGTCACAAAACAAAATCTTTCTCACCCCTCACCCATCGCACCTCCTTCTTTGCAAAATCAAATAAAACCATCCCCTTAACAATCCATCATTTCTGCAGTTTGTAACCCCTTAGCCTCCTGTTAGAGACATGGATAAGAAAATTAGCCTTTAACTCCCGAGTTTTTAGTAAAGGCTCATTGACTCAACATACTTTATTTAAATTATTTTAATAGATTATACTAGCTGCGTACCATAGCTTGTGCTGTATTAAATTGAAATTTCATTTTAAGCTGGTGTATTTTTAGGAAAAGCTTTAATTATAATTTAAATGAAAAGATAGAAAACATTACATTTTAAATAAAATAATTCTGATTTTAAATAAACCTGATTACAAAAAAAAAAAAAAAACTATTATTTTTTTAATCTACCCTGTCCCTAAGCATTCAGCTGAGCCAAAACAGAGTCCCTTCAAGTCCTTCAGGTAAATATGGAATATTTTGCAAGGGGAAAGAAGCAGGGAAGAGTTGGGGCCAAGGGGTAGAGAGATTAAATTATCAATAATGTGAATGATTTAAGTGGTAGCCGCAGGTTTTTTTCTTTGTAGCAAAATAGTAAACTGTTTGCAGTTGCAACATCAATTAGATTTTTCAAAAGTATGGTCAGCATTCAGCAAAAACCTGCTAACACAGTTTGTCAGATGTTAATTTTCACTGGCATTAAATTTACACTTGATTTTTTTTTTTTTTTTTTCCAGTGAGAAGCACCTGGAGTGTTTACTGACGCGCTGCATTAAAGTGCCAATGCTTGTCCTGGACCCTGCCCTGCCTGCCAACATCACTCTAAAAGACCTTGCATCTGTCCATCCTAATTTACAAGCTGCTAACTCTGTATTTTTTATAGCAAAACCAAAAAATCCTTCTACCAATGTGACAGTAGTTGTTTTTGACACTCCTAAGAAAGGTAAGAACCTATGTTTTATTTCAACCTTCAAGAATGAAAAGCAATCTTTCCATGGAGTTAGGGTCACAGGGTGACCTTGTGCCTTAATCCATACAGCGTCTTGTCCCTTAGGTCTTTAGGCCTCTGCACAGAGCTGTGCCTACACAGTCATGCCTGAGTGACCTCTGTCTCCTTTGGTGATCAGACTCACACTGGTTCAGTTTGTCCCTAGTTGACCATATGTATTGATTCCTTGTTCTTCTGACCTCCATTCCTGACTGAAATTAGAAACAGCCTATGTTGAGCCTGTATATCCCTTAAAAGATTAGTCCTTTGTTACAGCATTATTTCCATCCTGAAAGCTGGACTGTTTCTCCTTGACTGTCTGGAGAATATATATACTACAGTTAGTGATACAGTAAATAAATGGTACTTTATGCTATTTAAGGTCTTAACCCTATTCTGCCTCAAAGAATGTCTTTGCTGCATCTAACCCCCAAAGTAAACTTCTTGTTTTAGGAGTCCACCTGAACTGCACCAGGGACTTGAAAATGTATAACTCTCGTTCAGGCACTAGGCAGTGGGCAGCTTCCAAGAAGACTTCCCTGTTCCACCCATAGCATTCCCATTCTCTCTGTGAGCAACCTTATGTGCCTTCATCATGCTGGGATTCAGCTCACTCAGGAGATATCTGCTTAAGGAAAAACACTGAATTCAGTATGTAAAGCAAGGGTCAGGGTGACAGTGAAGGTCATGCTGCCTACCTTCTGTCCAGTAACTATGGGTTAGGACATTCACCCAGGAAGTAAGACATCTGGGTTCTAGGCCCCACTTAGCTTGAGGAGGTTTGAACCACATCTCCCTCTTCCAATAACTACTAGGCTTTGGGATAGGGAACGTTGATGGCATCGGCCTGTACCCATTCTTTTGAAGCTGGGCCACCAAATGGACAGGAATGCAAGAGGGAGTCTAGTTCTGTAGCCCAGTGAGGGGGCGTTCCCCTGCGATCATGAGGAAGGAAGTCCTGGGTTCTGGCTTCTACCCTCAATGCTGTTTATGCATGCCAAAATCCACATTTTCCCATGATTAAAATGAACCCCCCCCCCCCCCACACCCCCCCCTGGGGGCGGAAAAGTTTCGGGGGGGGGGGTGGG
>NW_017729022.1:72776753-72801750 GCF_001723915.1 Gavialis gangeticus
CCCCCCCCCCCCAATGCCCTCCTGTGGGTGCAGAAATCTTGCGGGGAGGGCATGTGCTCTCCTGGTATATTGCCTGTCGTCCCCTGCCCCCCACTGTGTCGCCTGTGGCCCCACTCCCCACCCCCGTAGACTTATCTGGGAGCACATACTTTCCTGGAGGGAGCTGCTCTCCATCACCCTGCTTGGCTGTTATGTGCCTGTATGTGTGCGCACGTGAACGTCATGTCTCCTGCTCCCTGTGTCCTGCTCCCCCCAGCCCCAAACAGCCCCTTGTAGGCTGGAACTCTGCCAGCCTGCAAGGAGAAACCTGAGGTTTCCCACATTTTTTTCCTTTAAAAGGGAAAATTCATGGTTTTCTCTGCTAAAGCATAAAATCCACATTTTTCCTTAGCTAACAGAAAATCTGGATCCCTGATCATTACTTACCTTAAAACAAACGAGGCCTGTGTATTCAGTATTTACATAACGAATTTGTAGAGTAGCCACCTCACCTTTTGTTTATTTTTATATGTAGTGCCAAACCACTGTCATCACCTAACAAATACTGTAGTAATACAGATAACACTTGGCTTAGTGACCATTCTTTTTCTTTTTTAATGTCTTGAGCTTAAGTTTGCAAAAACTGAATTAAAAAATTGTTCTAGAAGGTGCCCACTGATTTTTAATTTGGATGTATTTATTTATTGCAGCTGAAGATGCTCATTCAGGGATGTTAAAAGAAAGCAGTAAACAGACAGTATGGAGGGGTTATTTGGTATGTTAATTTAACACTTAAATTAGCTATATAAATCTGTTCATTGGGCTGTTGAGGTGTAATATACATTTAACTACTGTATTTTTACTTTTAAGTATTTGTTTGCACCATTTCCTTAATTTGAAAAATCTTGTATTCATTATTATACAAAATAAACCCATATTCTAGCTTTGAGGTTTTGGGTTATGTGACAGAATACATCATTAACTCGCTGATCTGCAGAAAGTTTAAGATAGGGTGCTGTGAAATCCTTTTAAGTGTGTTGTGGCGTGCCATGCAGTATTAGCACTATTAGGTATACAGACACCTACACATTATTCACAAGATAAATCCAGAGATTTCAAATAGGAATCTCTAGTGTCAGAAACGTTCTACCCTGTTGTGGTCTTTCTGAGTTCTTTGCAACAGAAGAACTGCTCTATAATTTTTCTATAGTTAAAACTACTAGGGGTGCTTTGAGTTGAAAAATGTTGAGAACCACTGCATTAAGAGTTATTAGTTACTGTGGATTTTTTTTAAAGCCCAACTTGAACTTGCATTTTTCCTGTTATAGACTACAGACAAAGAAGTTCCTGGGTTAGTGCTGATGCAAGACTTGGCCCTTGTTAGTGGATTTCCAGCAACATTCAAAGAGACAAGTCAGCTAAGGACAAAACTGCCAGAGAACCTTGCCTCTAAAGTAAAGCTGGTGAGAGTCTGAAAGGGTGTACTTTAATTGCACTGTTTTAGAATTCCCTTTTTTGTTTTTTTGGGTTTGTTTTTTTTTGTACAGAGATGTCCTGGCCAGCATACTGGCAAAACTTTTCATGCATGATCCTGCAGTTTAGATTACAGTGTTGCTGATAATTGTCATTTTTCTCTCTCCAGGTTTGAGTTCTACTGTCTGTTTTCCTGTAGTAGTTACTTTCAAAAGACAAATCTTCTGTAACTGTGTTTCTGGTAGCTTTCTGAGCTGGGTTAGGTTTGCTACTGTTCAGTTGGTCAAGAACCAAAGTCCTAGCCCAGGGGTCTTCAGCCTTTTCAGATCAGTGTAGCCATGGTGGCCAGATGCAGAGCAGTATATCCCCAGTGGCCAGATGCAGAGCTGGGGGAGGGGGAGGTGGCATAAAACCTTCCCCCTCACCCAGCTGGGTGGGTGGAGCCTGCACTGCTGCACAGGTTGGTGCGTGGTGGCACTCAGTCTCCGCCCACCTGCGCATGTCCCCTAGGGCCTTCCCAAGTACCCCCAGGGTATGCATACCCGTGGCTGACAACCCCTGTCCTAGCCATTTGTATTCTCTGAGTTAGTGGTTCTCAACCTTTTTTGTACTGGAATAGTTTTTTGTGCGTACACTCCTGTGGGAGGCATAGCGGACATGTGCCCCCCCAGATTTGTGCTTGGGGTAAGGGCAAATGTGAGCTGCCTGCTGCGGGCTTGGGGCTCTCCGCCCTGCTGCCTTTGCCCCAGGAGCCATGCAGTGGCTGCATGTCCCCTGTCTGTCCAGCAGCGGTGGAAGTGGTGAGTTGTGCCTCCCACTGCCAAATGGGCAGGGGACATGTGGCCAGTACACGCCTCGTGGGGCAAAGGCAGGGCAGAGAGCCCCAAGCTTTCATTGGGCAGCCTGCATCTGCCCTTGTTCCGCTTGGCTCCAGTTACAAATGTCCCCATTCTTAAAAATGGTGGTGGCAGCAGTGCTTGAACTATAGTTAATTTGGCAAGCCTTAGTTCAAGGTTCCCCACTGCCATTTTTAAACGCCGGGCTGCTGATCCCCTGGATGAGCCATCCACAAGTCTGTTTCGCTCCCTGCCCTGGCCCTGGGGTCCCAATCACCAACCCTGGCTGGGCAGTACCCCCAGCATCTGCCACTGCCCCTGCCCCACTCCTTCCCTCACTGTGGGGGCCTCAGTCTGCCCCCCCGCGCCCCTCATCCCCTCCACAGGCTTACCTGCAGGGCACTGCCCTCCACCCTGCCCAGCTGTGCTCCTGCAAATCAGTTATTGGGTCAATATTGGCCAGTATGCCTGGTGAATAATCAGCTATTGATATCGGCCAAGAAAATCTGTATTGGTGCACCCCTACAAACAAGTATGGTCTTTAAGTCTATTCCTGAAAGATGAGCTCTCTCTCCCTCTATAATCATCCCCCCACCCGGCTTCCTGTTAGCACTATGGCTATGCAATTCTGGCACCACCTCCAGCAGCCCAAAAAGGATGGGGTGTAATGCAGTGTGTCAAGCATCTGTCCCACCTGCCTGCCGCAATGAGTTGCTGCAGCGCCACTAGTCTGTGCCAGCCACATGTGGGGGCTCAGCCTGGGGCAGCCACCCCCGACTTTCTTGGTGTGGCGCAGCAACAGCAGCTCATCATGGCATGTGGTCTGGACAGCTGCTTAGCACACTGCATTGTGCCATGTCCCGTGTGGGCCCAGCTGCTGGCTGTTGTAATGCCAAGTCTGTGCAGCGCCAATAGGAAGCTAGGCAAGGGTGGATACAGGGGGACAGAGGAGTCTGCATACTGCACAGCCTGGCCCTAGCTGCGGCAGAGCAGTGACATGGGGTGCAGCTCTCCCTCCACAGGCTTCCACGGTGGCCAGTGGGCCAAATAGGATCAGTTTCCCCTCTCCCCCTAACAGTTCACCAAAAATCCTCAAGTGGCCCTCTAGCACAAATAATTGCCCACCCCTGTTCTAATGCCTTTATTTTGATGCATGGGCCCCTTAGTAAATACATTTTTCTCGTTCGTTATTGACTATATCCTGTTTGCAGCGTGGGCTAGATACAGTCCAGACACCCTGCCTCACCCTCAGCACTCTGGCCTCAAGCTCCCCCACTCACTATGCTGCTCTGGTACTCAGGGCTGTGGGCTCCTTTGGGCACTGGGCTGTGCAGTGCTGCACCACCCCATCCTATAGGGCAGGGGCAAGAAAGGAAAGCTAGAGGAATGGGGAACCCTGGGACCCCAGCTGCTGCTGCAGCTGGAGCAATGTGGGGAGTGGTGGCCAGGTGAGGGAGCCTGGAAGGCTGTAATTTAACCCCTGATCCTAGGAAGTGTGTCCACCTAGCTTTCTTGTTCAGCGTGTATCTGCAAATTTTGTTCTCTGGCTTCCTTCTCTTCATCTGCCTCCATCCCCATCTGAACTCTACCTGTGTCTCCTTGTATCTTCTCATCTATGAGCTCTGTCAGGTGGCACTTCATGCATAAATAGATTTCACCAGGTACACACTCGAGCCTGTCGTATATCCTGCTGCATCTGTGTCATCATCTTCACTGTCTGAGGTTTCACTCTTTTCCTTGCCATTGCTTGCTTGAAAACAGTGAAATTAGGGTTGCTGTGCCCTAGAGAAGGGGCAGGGTTTTTGTGTGGGAGGTGACATGTCTCTTACTGCAGCTCGTTTCCCCTGGTAACATTTAATTTGCCCACACTGCACCCCCCACTGTGCTGTTTGGATACACCTGTAACAGATACCCACAGACATGAAAAGTGGGTGAATTTTGGGGAGTTTTACCAGCACTTACAGGTACCACTCAAAATTTGGTCTCTCTGTAGTTAGCACTGTGCATACATGCATATACATAACTAATGGAACGATTATCTCTTATTTGGAACTTACACCTAAAGGCTGAAAAGGACAAAACAGTGCCACAAAGTGGGTTGGAGGGCTTGTTTCCTGTGTGTATCTAAATTTTAATTTGCAGTAATTCTACTGCATTACCTTTTTTGCTGGTAGTTTTTAGAATCATAGAAAAATAGGGCTGGAAAGGATCTCAGGAGTCATCTAGTCCAGGGCTGTACAATTGATGAACCACATATGACCCCCAGAAAGGTTAATATATGGCCCCCACTGTCTGTTTTTCAGCCTTTTTCTTCCTGAGGCCCCTGCCCCCAGCATGCTATAAAAACTCTACAGACCGCCTGTCACTGTCCTTCACTCCTGACCTGCAGCTCCCTGGCCTTGCTGGTGTTCCCCACTCCTAAACCACAGCCCTCCAACCCTCCCAGCCTTGCTGGTACCCCTCCTGACCCACAGCCCCCTGGCCCTGCCGGTGTCCTTCACCCTTCAGCCCTGCTAGTGCTTACTTCTGCCTTGCTGCCCCAACCCCCCAGTGTGCAGGGCAGGTGGGTGTGACGGGGGTGGGGGGAAGGTGCAGGGTGGCAAGACTTGTTGCTGCTGCCACCAGGACCTCTGTGCCAGCTGTGTTGCCAGCAGCATGAGTAACTAACAGACTGGTGGGGTGGGGCTGTGCTGCCCTTACCTCCTTGCACTGCCCTCACCTCCTCATGCTGCCAGCTCCACTCCCCTCGGGCCGCCTGCTCTGCCTCCCATCCCACCACCCCTCCAGGGTAGAGTTGCAGCCTGGCATGCAAGTGGCTGGCAGCAGGAGGAGGTCATGGCAGTGGGGCCCCCGTTACTCCTTGTGCTGCTGGCAGCTCAGCTGCCACAGGGGTCCTGATGGTGACAGCGGTGGCAGGGCAGCAAGTCTTACCACCCCACTCCACCATCTTGCACTGGCTCCCACCTGCTAGGCTGTGGATGTGGCTCCTGCCCATGCCAATCTGCCCAGGATGCAGCCCTGTGCCTGCTGTGGGTGCACAAATCTGGAGGGAGAGGGGGCATATGTCCCCCTGCATCCCTGATGCATTGCTTTTTCCCTCACCCCTTCTCTCCCACCTCCTTGTCCCTCAGGCGCCGACCCCCCGAAACCTGGGGGGATGAGAACCGCTGATTTAGTCCAACCTTTTGCCTAAGGTACAATCATCCCTGTCTAAATCATCTCATTCAAATAAGGCTTTGAGATTCTCTGTTGAAAGGAGTTAAGTGTGTATTTATGTTCATGGTTCACTCACTCCCCTCCCCCCTGGATTCCCAGTAACTCCTCTCCAGTAGCTGTTTTCCAATACATTACTGCAAGAGGTGATTATAATCAAACTTAAATTACAACAAAGCTGCCACTAGGAAAGGGAGTTGGATATAAAGGTGGGGGGCAAAAAAGAGGTTGGAGGAATTTTTAAACAATGTCAATACATTTACACATGGTATTCCTGACTAGTCTAATAGCATCTTTTCTTTACTGTACATGCTTCTGGATGTGATGGGCTCTAAAATAGTTCTGAACTGTGTCTGTAAGATTCCTTGAAGATTGTCATGAGTTTTCTAAATTGTTTTGTACTCATGTTAGCTTAAGCTGAATTTGAGAAAATGACATCTACAAGGCAGTTAACTCAGTAAGGAAAATCTGAAATATAAAAATAAATTGCAGAAACAACTTGTTTGTTATGTCTAGATACTAGAAAATCCTGAAAAGCAGTATGAACTACATGGTTTTAGGAGAAACTCCATCTTGGCTTTGTCTTTGTATTGTGTGTCCTTGGACATTCGATTAACTCAGAGGTGCACAGTTGAAACTTTATTGAAGGCCACTTGCAAGATGCACTTTCCAGTGCAGGGCCACTGCTACTGGAATTTGCTTGTGGAAGCCCTCAACATGTTTGTAAGCTAGAAACTGCAAATGCAGCAACATTAGCTGATTAAGAAACTGCCATAAAGTGAGAACACAAGATGTGCTGTTTGTTTTTGAAATCCTTTTAATTTTGGGGTATAGAAAATTGTGTAATAAATATTTATGGGAGGCCACAGGGATTATCCTTGTAGGTCACGTGTAGTTGGCAGGATGTTATGTTAAGCACTCCCAGGTGAATTTGCCTATGTACTTTTTAAGCTGAAAATTGGGAATAATAATTTACCTGTTTCATAACAATGTTGTTGGGGTCATTTAACATTTGTAAAGGAAGCAGTGTTTTGATAAGTGGCGACCTTCCATGGTAAAAATACATATCTGACTGTTTGCAGAACTTCCATATTTAGCCTAAGTAACACGTTGGCAGTAAGTTTGAAATTATTGTTCAGCTCTTGGCTGCTTGTATTTTCACTGCTCATATTTGTTTCTCTGCTTTGTACATGTTTAGTTGCGGTTGAAAATAACTGACATTGAACTTTTTTGTATTTTCTACTATGTCAGCTGATGCTACAGTGTTTAACCACTTGATGGAGCCCTTACTCTTATCATTTAGTCTTCAGCAGTTGTTCTATTAAGGAGTTTCTTAAATCAGCATTTCTCAACCCGTGGGTTGCAACCCAAAAGGGGGTCACAAGAATATACAAAAGGGTTGCAAACAAACTTTAAAAAAGGATCCTCTCTTAAAGGAGAAAAGGAGAAACATGGTGGGGGGGTGGGGTAGGGAGGGGAGCCGGGGGCCGGTGGGTAACAGGGTGGGAGCAAGGGGCACTATGTCGGGACTGGCCATCAGATAGGTTTACAGATGGGTCCTGGTACAAAAAAGGTTGCGAAACACTGTCTTAAATGAACTGCCAAGATAATATATTGGACATTTTTTTCTTTCCAAAGGAGACCAGAAAAAATAGGTTTTTCCTTGTGTTTCTAATGAGAAACAGGTACCTTCTAGCCAGAAAAAGAGTATAGTGAGTGGAGAAATAATGATGTAAGAGCCAAAACATTGAATGGAGTGCCTGGGAGGGGAAGGGATTTTTTTAGTCAGACTGTTTAAAACCTAGAAGGTTGCTGTGTTTGCACCTGTTTAATCTAAGTAATTGGCAAGAATTTGAGGAAACGGAGGCTTTTTATAGATTCAGCACCCTCCTTCAATTAAAGTGTGAAAGCTTGCAGCACATGTCTGAAACCTATTTCTTTTATCAGCTGTAGTTTCTGGTTTGTTGCTATATATATATTTATTCCTGTTACTTGTTAGCCCTTTTCCTTGAAAGCAGTAGAACAGAACCCATGTACTTAAGTTATTTATAGATAGAAAACAATGGCAATGAAATCTCTGTATATTTGCTCCTGACAACATGTGTGCTACACTAATCCTTTTAGAAATTAATGGCTGTAATATGGCTTTTAATGGCATTCCCTTATTAAAAGGGATGATGATAATGTCAGTGGGTGCAGCAGGCAGTATCTTACAGGGATAGCACCTATGGAATCCCAGTTATATTGTAAAGACTTCTTTTGAGATGGTGGGATGGAAATCTTGTCAGTTCATCATGTGTGTGTAAAGATGACATATTCTCAAGGCTTGTATAACATTGTTGTCTTAAATAAAGTACATAGCTCATGGTGGCAGCTTTGTAATCTGTAGCTTTTCTGTACTGATATTTTTAGAGATTGCTTGTTTCAATTGGTAACGATACCTCAGCCACACAACTAGTGAAGACATCCTGTCATCAGTATGTTCGAATGATTCTCTGGAAGGTCCAAGATTTATCAAATTTTTCTAATGACAGACTTCATAAGTCAGATTGAAAGCTATCAAATAGCATATGAGTCAAACCATTGACAGCTTTAAAATGTCACAGGCATGACAGCTGGGCTTGTGTTTGACTGCTAAGGGATGGGGTGCTAACCACTGTGACAAGTGTTGTGTCAGAACAGGCAGAAAAGGTCAGATTTGATCAAAAATAAGAATTAGCCTGAGTTAGAAAGTTAATAAATAGAAAAAAATCTGGGATGCTTCAGCTGTTTTGTTGCCTGATACAATATTACTATACAGTATTACATTGCTTTTATAGATCTCTGTCAACCAGAAATATATGCAGTAATCCTGAACTCTTTTAATTAGCAGTAATGATTAATATTTTTGCATTGCACTGAGGACTGAAAGACAAATATATGCTACTGTCATATTTCAGTCTGTCTTTTAAATATAGATTAATTTAGAGAACTTGAGCATGATTATACCCTTTTTATTTGTATCCTTTTGCACTAAAATGTACAAATAAAATCCTTTGGTTGTGTTTTACTTTTAGTGAAATGTACAGCGTCCTGTGCTTTTGCAAGCTGTATTTGCTGTCAGATATAGCAGTTAGTAAGCCTCTTCTCATCCTGTCCATTATGAAATCTGATATCCAGAATAACTAGTGGCAAGAGATAAAAAAAGCAACCAGATCAAACAGTTCTGCAGTAACAAATGACCTTAGCAGCAGATTGGCAGTCATGGTTGTGGACTCAGAGACCCACATGGATTAGTTCTGGAGCCTTTTGTATCTCAAATTTCTGGACCTAGTTTGATCCTTAAACCATTCGAAAAATCTCATGCTGTTAACAGGCAGAGCTGAATCAGTGGCCTTTCATGCCAATAAAGGTGTCACTAAAAAAAATAAGGTAGGAGTCCTTTAACCAGAAATTAAATTTAAGGATCAGTAAAACTTGAATTTATGGATTTCAATACTTTCGGTAGGGAAAGGCTGGAATAAATTACTAAAGTACTCATGTAGTATTGATAATGCATTCATGGATCACTGATTACAGAGTAAAGAGTATTGTGGTTGGAAACAGTAATACCAACATAATAATACAGGTTTATGTGTATTGTTCTAAAAGTAACTTCAGTTTACCAACACTGTTTATCTTTCTTCCAGATGCATTCCATGTATTTGAATGTCAGCTTTATTTCCCGTTTTGTTATCCTGCTTCATTAGGTTGTTTTTTTTTTTTTTCAGGGTACCTAAACTTTTACCAGTTTTCATAATTTGACCCTTTTCATAACAATAGTAAGAAAAATATAAGTAAATAAAACTTGCAAGTGAACAAGTATCTCTTCTGTGGATATCTGACACATTAAAGATTTTTTTCTTTGCTTATATAGTTGCAGCTTTATTCAGAAGCCAGCGTAGCCCTCCTGCAACTGAATAACCCTAAGAGTTTCCAGGAACTGAGCAAGCAAGCTAAGAAGAACATGACTATAGATGGAAAAGAACTGGCACTCAATCCTGCTTATTTACTGTGGGATTTAAGCACCATTAGTCAGGTTGGTAAATTTCAGCTAGGAATGTAAAGACAGCAGTGTTACAATTTCCAAGGAACAAGGTTAAAGATTTAATATTAAGGAAAGAGAATATCTTCTAGAAAAACTAAGTTGGGAATTTGAAATTTCTCATTTAAACAAAATTGACCTTAAAACTTAAAACCTGGAAAGAAGTATAAGAGGTAGAGCTCCATCAAGTTTTCTTTGAGCACTATTTAATTAAAATATTTGCCCTTCTCTTACCTATGTTGATAAAACTGTCCATAAGCTAGTCAGTGTAGTTTGAACAGGAAGTGCTTATGTCTGAACTGATTATTGACTTTCATATAAGCATTTTTATGTCTCATGCTGGGAAATAGAATTATCTTTACTGAAATACATTTTTCGTTTTGCTCCTTAAGAGATGTCTTTGGTATACTTTTACTACTGTTGGAAATGTACTGCTAATGCTGGGGAAAAATAAATGCTGCTTTGTTAAGAGTTTTAAAGAAAGCAAGTTTTGGCCTTTGTATTTTCCTGGAAGACTTCAATAAAAGAAAAGAGGTTCCTGATGATAAATGACATGGTCCAAGGGAGTCTTTATTAAAAGGAAAGAAAATGTAACTGGGGGGAATCCATATTTTCAAACTAAGATTTTTCTTTTAAAATTTCTTCCTCTGAGGTTTGTATTTATCTTGTTGTGAGTGACCAAATAATATTGTATAGAAAAAAGATGCATATGTTTTGTTTTTGAGCTATATTCTAATTAGCTTGAAAAAGTTTTGTTACTTGTTGTAACTAATGAAATCATATAAGCAAGATTGTCACCTGTCAGGTTTTACTTTAAAGAACTTCTGTCACTATAATACAAAACCCTGAACTTGGCTTTCACACTTCCTCACGTAAAAAGTATGTGGTATACATTTCATCAACCTTGGGTGTCCAGTAGATAGGATATTTGGAGTTCCTGAGTTGAAAGTTAAGGTTTTGTGCTGCTGCAATGCCACTGTTAAAACTGTAGTGTATATCATGTTACCTTTTATGTTGAATTTGCAGGGACTTATTTATAGCAGGTAGATTCTGGTGAAAGTGGTAACCAGGAGGTGTTCAAGTAAAGATGTGCTAAAGAAGGAAATCTAACCGGACATTTCCCTTTAAGGAGGTGTGGATGGGTGTTTGCTTAAAGCAACCATAACTGTCTTTTTAAAATATTCTTTTCTGGGAATTAAGTATGTTGCAATATTAAGTGACTGTAGTTTATGACCTACAAAACGAGTGTAAAAAAAGAAGTTTGTCTGAGTTTATCTGAAGATAATACTGACATATTTGAATTTACACAAAAGTTGATGATGAAATCTGAGTGTCATTTTCGTTGAACTATTTTTGTTTAGTGGTGTTCTTGATTAACAGCTCATTACTTTTTAAAATGCAAGAACAGAGTATTCTATTTTATAATACTTTATTTTATGGTGAATACATTTTGTTCAAATAAATCACTAGGCTGTCACGCTTATTAATACAACTTTTCAAAAGAGCATAGCCCATAAGAATCCTATTCTGTACATGGTGGGAACTGGGTTAAAAAAAAAAAAAAGGATTGAAAAGCAATATAGTTTTCGGAAAGTCTACCACAGGAGGGAGTAGGAGATCAGGAAAAAAATGTAGTAATAATCCAATAAGAGAGGGTAGTTGCTCCCTGGGACCTCTTGAAGGTAGAAGAACAAGATCATTGTAAGCACCAGTCAGCTCCTATTACAGTCATGGACATGCTGATAATATTGTGTGGTCAATGTTATTGACAGGTCATGTCAGTGGGCATACTATAATATATAGTAGCTGAAACCCACAAAACATTTGCAGTTTAAATTTCTGTTGCGTGTTTCTTTAAATACAGGATTTTTAGTTATCCTTTGACTAAATACTTTTACAGAATCAAAATTTCTCACCCTTGAAAGGGCTACATAAAGCTATGCATGTGTAAACACAGGCTTAAGAATATAAATACATAGTTTGTTAAAAGTCTGAGCTTGTGACTTGTTTATACTCATACAATAAGAGAACCCTTGTACACGTGATGAAATTCCCCTTTTTAGTGGGTTAATTGTCCTTTTTAACAATTTAATTGCATAACAGTGTACATGTTCGGTGGCATGTTACTATTTAAATTACTTTTTTACATAGCAAACTAAAAACACATCCCATGTATTTTAGTTTTCTATGTAACAAATTACATCGACATTCCTCGTGTACGAGGGCCCTATCTCAGAGCAGGCTGGGGGGGGCGGTGCATGGGGCACTGGAAGCCTGGGCGTGGTCGGGGAACCTTGGGCTTGGAGGGCTTCTAGTGCCCCATGCACCATCCCCACTGCCTCCTCTGGCTGCCAGCACACCCAGTTGTCCTCCTGTTGCCTTCCTGGGGTGGCCAGCCTGGTTCCAGGTGGTGGGGATGGTGCACAGGGTGCTGGAAGACTGCCACGCCTGAGCTTCCCTGAACGCACCCAGGCTGCTAAGTACTGTTGGATCCTGCAGGTGCTGCCTGGAAGCTGGGGCTGCACCTGCGCAGCTATCACCCCACCCAGGTGGCCCTGGGGGGCACCACTGCTGCAGAGGAAAGCACTGGGTCCCCCTGCAGCTCAGGGGCTGCACCATCTGACAGCAGCTCGTGTGGGCAGCCTCTGCTGAGGAGTTAAGAAAAAAAAAAAGCGGCAAGGGGCCTGTTCTTTGTTTTTTGTGTTTTGTTTTGTTTTTTCCTCCTGGAGCCTGCCTGTGTCTCCCACAGCTGGGGAATGAGCTGCTGGTGAGTCGCACAGACCCGGAGCTGCAGAGGATCCTGGTGTTTCTTTCTGCAGTGATGGCGCCCCTCTGGGCAGCACCCACCTGCTAGCACCCTGCCTGGGTGGTCCTGGGGGGCGCTGCTGTCGCAGAGGAAAGCACTGGGGCTCTCCACAGCTCAGGGCCTGCTGGCAGCTCACCCCCCAGCTGCAGGAGAGGTGGATAGGCTCTGTTGGGAGGGGGGGGATTGGGCCCCTCACTGCCTTTTTTCTTTTTTCCCTTCCATGGAGCCTGCCTGGTGCTTGGCAGGGGTCCCCAGTGCTTCCTTCTAGCTCTGACCTGCCTGCATATCTGTTTGAAATGCTTCAGGATCTTCTATAATAGCTTCACACTTATTCTGTCTGTCCGGAGCACTCAGATTGGTTGTTTCAGTAAGTATTGTGATTGGCTGCCAAGACAACCAATCAGAGTGCTCTGGACAGAAAGATTAAGCCTATTATTATTATAGATTTTTCTTTTTTTTTAAACAAAATCAGACCATTTATAAGGAACAGTTTTATTTTTTTCCAGTATACTTGCTTTTAGTTAAGGTCGCAGTCCTTCAAAAATTGATGCATCCACATTCCAAAACTTACTGTAAGTTGTCCAAAGCATTTCAGTGAGACCTATTTACAGGGTTTGGTTAAGCATGTGTTTAAGCCATTAAAATATAAATGCATCTTTTATTTTATCTATAGTCTAAACAGGATGAAGACATTTCAGCTAGCCGTTTTGAAGATAATGAAGAGCTGAGATATTCTTTACGATCAATAGAGAGGCATGCCCCATGGGTTCGACATATTTTCATTGTCACTAACGGACAGATTCCATCCTGGCTTAACCTGGATAACCCTCGTATAACTATAGTAACACATCAGGTAAAAATCCCTCAAGAAAGGCTGCAGCGGTTTGAGAGCTGCACTTTTAGTAAAGCTTGTGTATTATTGCAAAGGTAGAAGCAACTACCTTATTTCTTTTTCTTGTTTTACTAAACTGTACCGTTTCCTGTTTTTCAGTTTGTCACCTTGCAAGGAAGCTAAAAATATATCAAACATTTACTGAGAACTTGTTTCTAAATACCTACAGATTTTAGATTATTTGTATATCTGTCTCTCAGTTCGCTATAGAATCTGTTTTTATTTGGGTTGAGGGGAAGTAAGTGGTATTTGAAGCTTACACCATAAACAATTTGTCAAAGTCACTGAAAGGGTTTTAAATATTAAGACAGGCTGGAATATAATTACTGGAAAGAAGTGGGTCACTGGAAAGCTATTGTGTTGTTTTTAAAAAAGCTTACTTTAAAATAAGCCTCTACATTTACTAAATAAAGCACCAAAATATGGTGGTTTATTACAAATTGTGGAGTATTTGGGTTTTTGGCATGTTTGAACTCAGAAGTGTTAAGAGGCATTGGGTAGGAGTCAAGTGAACCTGAGGAGGTGGCTGGCCAATTTCATGGCCAGTTACTATTGATTGGTGGAGAGGAGTGGGGCTATACAACAGGCAGCCCTCTCCGCCATCTGGGCTCCCTATATGCCAGCGCCCATCCCCTCCCCACGATAAGCTGCATGGCCAAGCCACAGCACCGTGAGGACCATTGGCTCCCTCTGAGGAGTCAGCATTTTATTTTCAGTACGTTTTCTTTTCTTTTTTTCCACGGATTTTGTGGATATTGCCCACTTTTCCAGGCAATGCTGGATTTCACATTTTCCACTAGATCTGTGAAATGGTGACTTCACTAGGTCCTTACCAATGGGATACATCAGGAGAAGCTGAATTAGTCTCTTCAGAAGCAGGATTTGTTTAGAAACTGCCTGCATCATTGGGAGAGATGTTAGACAAGCTTTCAGGTACAAAATGCCCTTCCTTCAGTATGGGAAGTTTTATGCTTCCTGAAAGCTGTAACGTGTCTCCGAACTCTGTAGCTCGTCCAAATGAGGTCTTATCAAGCAAAGCCTGCTTCTTGCATGTTCTTTGGCCCATCTTGGCTATTGCAACACTACATGCTCACTAAATTACCTGTAAGAAATGGAGATCCATTATTCCCTTCAGCTGGCTTTGAACTCTATACAGATTTGTGCAGCTTGTAATGCAGAAGGCATATAAATATATGCACATATGACCTATTTGACAGTTATTGAAGAGTGCAGACAGAAGTGTAGCTCCCAGCTGTAACTCAGGATGATGAAATTCCCCAGACTGAACTCCCTCTGCTTCCTTTCCCCCTTCCATTCTGAAAATAGGGACAGGCTGGGAGCTCCAAGTTACAAAAAATGCTACATTTTGTAACATCTTTATTTGATACCTCACGCAAGGAGGGGTCAAATTTTCACCCAATTTGCCATTTTTAAAGCTGTTTGCAGCCATGCACTTTTGTTTGGTCATAGCTATAAACTGCTTTTTGTGGTCAGATCAGGCAAAAATTGTCACTCCTGTCTGCAGCCAAAGTGAGTGGGATCCTTTCTGTTGACTTCAGTTAATTTAGATCAAATAGCAGTGATAGTCTGCCACTTACATTAGTGCAAAAGAAGACCAGTCTAAGCATGCAATTTGAAATATTTTTTAGAGGTACAAAGAGAAGATGGTAAAACTGTACTTATTCCTTATTTATTTTCCTTGACCTTTATTCCTTCTTTTATTTATTTTCTCCCTTTCTCAGCCAAAATAATTTTTATATTGAATAAGTTTCTCTGCTGTACCTGGCAGTTTAAATCTATGTTAAAAAGTTCTAAAGATACATATTTTTTCTTTTCTTCTTTTCTTTTTTGTCAGGAAATATTTCAAAATTTAAGTCACCTGCCTACCTTTAGCTCCCCAGCTATCGAAAGTCACATTCATCACATTGCTAGCCTGTCCCAGAAGTTCATTTATCTAAATGATGATGTTATGTTTGGGAAAGATGTATGGCCCGATGATTTTTACAGTCACTCCAAGGGTCAAAAGGTAAGTCCTTATGCTTGATCAGAAACCATTCAGAAACAGTTTCTACTCTAACATGATGATAGTTTCATAGTTTCTAGGGTTGGAAGAGACCTGACCAGATCGAGTCTGACCCCCTGCCGTGGCAGGAAAGAGTACTGGGGTCAAACGACCCCAGCAAGGTGTACATCTAGCCTCCTCTTAAAGACCCCCAAGGTAGGAGCCAGCACCACTTCTCTTGGAAGTTGGTTCCAGATCCTAGCCGCCCTGACAGTGAAGTAGCGCCTCCTGATATCTAGCTTAAATCTGCCCTCTGCCAGCTTGTGACCATTATTTCCAGTCATTCCTGGTGGTGCTCAGGGGAACAGGGACTTTCTCAGTGCCTGCTGGGCCCCTCTGACTAGTTTGTAACAGGCCACTAGATCCCCCCCCTCAGCCTTCTCTTGTGGAGGCTGAACAGGTTCAGGTCCCGTAGCCTCTCCTCGTAGGGCCTGCCCTGCTTTCCCCTGATGATGCGAGTGGCCCTCCTTTGGACCGTCTCCATGTCCACATCTGTTTTGAAGTGCGGCGCCCAAACTGGATGCAGTACTCCAGCTGCAGCCTGACCATTGCTGCACAGAGGGGGAGTATCGCCTCCTTGGACCTGCTTGAGATGCATCTGTGGATGCATGACAAGGTACGGTTGGCCTTCCTGACTGCATCCCCACACTGCCGGCCCATGTTCATCTTGGCATCAATGATAACTCCAAGATCCTTTTCTGCCTCTGCACTGACGAGAAGGGAGTTCCCCAGCCTGTAGGTATGCTGCTCGTTCTACCTCCCCAGGTGCATCGCTTTGCATTTGTCAGTGTTGAATCCCATCCTGTTCTCATCTGCCCACCCCTGTAACCTGTCTAGGTCTGATTGCAGCCTATTCCTCCCTTCTAGCATGCCCACATCCCCCCACATCTTAGTGTCATCAGCAAATTTGAACAGGGTGCTATTTACCCCCTCGTCCAAGTCACTGATGAAGATGTTGAACAGTGGGCCTGAGGACCAAGCCAGAACTTGATGTAAGTTCAAGAAATTATATGAAAGGCAGATAGAGTATAAATAAACTTTTGAAGGAATATCTATTTATTTCTAAAATGTACAGAATTGGTAACTGGGTCATGGGAATTAAACCCCACATTTTCCATGTTTTGCAAGGCTCTAATGTTAAATGTCTTGCTGGAGATTAGCTTGAACCGTTTTTAGTTTCTTTGAATGCAGCCTCTAATTTGTTGGGCTGTATGTCTTTGAATTCCACACTTTTCTTGCACTTAAACCTTGCCCTGAACTGTAAAATATCTTGTTTATCAGTTCTGCTTGCCCAGCAGGTTTGACGAATCTGTGTAGCTCTGGTTCATTCCTTCCCTTCCTTCAAACATTTGAAGTAAAAGTATTTTAAAATAGTCTACATGTGTTTGTCTCATGTAAAATCTTATCTTTCCCTGATGACAATATCAGCAGGCCTAAAATGTTTAGACATCTCCAGAAAGTTACCTGGTCCCAGTTAGGTGCCCCAGCCCCCCAAAGCAACTTTCCCAGTCTTGAGAGTCCTTTTCAGCCTCATCAAGGTTTAAAAGAATAGCAACATTACATTCTGCAATCCATTGTTAAAACTAATAGTCCTAGTATTGCCCTTATAAGTCTTCAGTGTTTGCTGAGGGATTGTTTATCTCATGCTATTTTTTTCCTTCCTGCTTGCTTTTCCTTTCCGCCCTCTATTAAAATAACCCAGTTTATTCAGAAAGTAATAGTTTCTAGGTCAGCATACCGTATGCATAAGCATTTCCAGTTCTGATACTGCAAATACTTTCTGCGTGAATTGGCAGAAAGTATCTTGATTGATGTCATTAGTCTGACGAATCCAAAAAACTGCAGCCTGTTTTATTTCTTTAGGAATACACGTCATGGACAGATGTTCATTTGGAGCTGTTTCAAAAGGGAGCATGCAGCAGCTGTTGCAACTGCTACATGTGCACAGTAATCTGCAGCAATACAAATGGGCTAAATGACTCTACATTTAACCCTGCTTCATCCAGCAGTTTCTTGCATGTATCCCTACAGTGGCAGCTGCTGTGCACTTCCATCCAGTAGCTCCCCCTCTCCTCTTGAAAAACTCCTCTAAGTGAATGTTTGTCCATGTCCTAAGATTGTACAGCTGCCCAGGAACTCATTAAAAGAAAGGATCAGAAATAGGAAAAACATGTAACAAAACTAACTCTAAAGTCATAAAAGTTTAAAACACTGGGAAGATTCTTTCGCATACCAATTCTGTCCCATGCATGGCATTTAAGTGTTAGTTTATTGTCTGTTGCTGCCACCCCTTTGCTGCATGTTGCTTTTCTGTTTCACAGAGATTAAAAAAATGAAGGGGAGTGCAGTTTTATTTTGCTTGTGAATTCCTTTTGTATGGGAAACTTGTTTGAGACAGTAGATTTAGTAGTTCTTGATAGCACTGAGATTAGATGATTGCTGAATCAGTCTGCGTTTTACATTTCTTATTCATCGCTTCTTCAAGTACCCAAAACACTGTCAGGGCCTATTACTAAGGCATACCACCTTTCCTAAACCTGTAGCAATTTATAGCCTATGAGCACTTTAGCAACAGTTATATTTTGGCTAGAAAACCATGCTAGGACCATGGAATAGCCATGTTTAAATGCAATTGTATTAGCAACTAGTATACATTCCTGGGCTTGGAAGGAACCTCAGAGGAGATCATCTAGTCCAACCCCCCTGCTCAAAGCAGGACCAGCCCCAACTAAATCATCCCAGCCAAAACTTTGTCTAGTTGGGTCTTCAAAACCTCCAAGGACGGAGCTTCCACCGCCTCTCTGGGTAACCTGTTCCTGTGCTTCACTACCCTCCTGGGGAGAAAGTTCTTCCTAATATCTAACCTAAACTTCCCTTGCTGCAACTTGAGACCATTGCCCCTTGTTCTGTCATCTGCCACCACTGAGCACAGTCTAGCTCCATCCTTCAGGTAGTTGAAGGCTGCTGTTCAATTCCTCTCAGTCTTCTCTTCTCTAGACTAAATAATACCAGTTCCCTCAGTCTTTCTTCAGAAGTCATGTCCCCCAGCCAGAGACTATCCTAGCAGGGTGCAGGAGCTGGGGCAAATTAGCCTGTGTGGGGCCCAAATGCAAAGAAGCTGGCAGGGGAGGGGCAAGTGGCTGGATGCAAAGCTGACGGAGTCACCAGCACTAGAACAGCCCTGCAGGAGGGGCCGCGGCTGCTCTGCCTGGTTCCACGAGGCCCCCAAAAGCTCAGGGCCCAGGGCAGTCGCCCTTATTCTACCACCCGCCCACTGGGATGGCCCTGCCCCCAGCACCTTCACCATTTTCATTGCCCTCCACCAGACTCTCCAATTTGTCCACATCCTTTCTGTAGTGTGGGTCCCAAAACTGAACACAGCACTCCAGATGTGGTCTCACGAGTGCTGAAGAGAGGGGAATAATCACTTCCTTTGACCTGCTGGCAACACCCCTACCAATGCAGTGCAGTATGCCATTAGCCTTCTTGGCAACAAGGGCACAGTGCTGGCTCATATTCAGCTTATGGTCCACTAAAACCCCCAGTCCTTTTCTACAGAGGTGCTGTGCAGTCAGTCAGCCCCAGCCTATACCAGTGCATTGAATTGTTCCGTCCTAAGTGCAGGACTTTGCACTTGTTGAACCGCATGAGATTTCTCTTGGCCCAATCCTCTAATTTGTCTAGATCACTCTGAATTTTAGCCGTACCCTCACTACTCCCCCAGCTTGGTCTCATCTGCAGACTTTCTGAGGCTGCACTGTATGCCATCTTCCAGGTCATTGATGAAGATACGGAACAAAACTGGCCTCAGGACCAACCACTGGGGCACTCCACTTAATACCGGCTGCCAATTAGACATTGAACCTTTGATTACTACCGTCTGAGCTCAATGTCTGAGCCAGTTTTCTTTCAACCTTACAGTCCATTCATCCAGCCCGTACTTCCTTAGTTTGCCTGCGAAAATGTTGCAGTCTCTCACAACATTCTCGGAGGCAAACTAGTATCATTTAATCTATAGGTTAAGTGTGCGCTAACCTTTTGATGGGAGAAAACTTTATTATAGTTTGTATTTGTTTGTGATCCTATTATACAACAAAATGAGACAGTTCTGCCTGTGGTCTAAAGAGAGAGGATGGCAGGGAAAGAGGCTTAGAGGGTAAAGTGACTTGCCCTTGGTCACACAGCAGTCTGGCAGCCAATACGAGGTTTCTGTCTCCCAATCTAGTGCTGCTTTCCACTCATATTACTATTCCATCAGTTCACCATGATGCTGATGTGACTTCAGCTGAAATTTTGATTTATGATACCTACTTGCTCCATAGCTTTCACAGCTGGGAGCACATTGTAAAATTCCTGGGAGAGGGATCTGAGAATAAAATTGCTTAGTTTTTTATGATTTTTAAACAAAATACTTTTCCTACATTATCTTAGAAATTCTTGGAAACATTAAACTCCTAGATGGTAAGGTTCTTAGTGATAAGTATGCTAGTTGCACTTGTGCTTGTTACACGTATGGCTAGTTGACAGCACCAGGCAACACAAAGTGTATTATTTTAGACTTCCCTCTTTTTATCTTCTGAAAGATCAAGTGTCTAATGGTCATTTGAATGCAGTCTATGGAAATGAAAAGAATGGTAGGAAATCAGGAAGTTGCTTGACCGTCTTTTCATCTGAGCCTTAATTTTTCCCTCTCTGAAAGGGAATAATACTTTCACTTCTGGGTGCTGAGGATGATTATTATTTCTAAAGCACAGTGCACAGGTAGGTGTTGACTAATTCTGTATATATTGTGAGGCAAACTAAATTGACTTTTATATGACAGCTAATTTGACAAAAAACCTGATCATGTAATACTATTCTAGGTTTACTTGACTTGGCCTGTTCCAAACTGTGCTGAGGGATGTCCTGGCTCATGGATTAAAGATGGTTACTGTGATAAAGCCTGTAATAATTCAGCTTGTGATTGGGATGGAGGCGATTGCATTGGTAAGAGGGCAAATTTAGATTTACAAACAAATTAAATTTACTTTTATCATTTAAAATTTAAGAGGATTATCCTGTAACTAAGAAAAGTGTTCCTTAAAAAAATACAACAAAAACTGGTCTGGCTTATAGGTATGTAGTTAGTTGCTTGAGGGAAATAATATTGCAAACAGATATATAAGATAATAAGGAAATCATGCTTCAGGTACCATATTTAACTAGATGAGAATAGATTTTGGCTCTTATTGCCTGTCTTTGCACAGCAGGCCTGATAGTAGTACAATATTAGTTTTACTAATGAATAAATGTTTTGTTGTCAGGAGGCACAAAGGGGCGGGGGGAGGAGAAATAAATAAGTACTAGAATCACTTTCAGGCCCCAATTACAAGTTAAGGTAAGATTATAAGGATTAATAATGGTATTTTGCATATGTTTAAAACTATGGCTTCTGTCTGATATCACAGACTCAGTGTTATATATGTAAGTATTAAATTAAAATCTGATTTTTGGTAATATTGTATCAGAGTAGTACTACAAAGCATACTTAGTAAAGTGTTAGTGTATTGAATTACAACACTATTTTTAGAAGATGTTATCTGTATTTTAACACTCTGAATACAGATGACTTTGTCACATAAAAGTTGTTCAAAAATCTTTAGGGGATTGGGGTCCATGACTTATGAGGAGAGACTGAGAGAACTGGGCTTATTTAGTCTGCATAAGAGAAGACTGAGGAGGGATTTAATAGCAGCCTTCAGCTACCTGAAAAGTGTTTGGTTCCTAAGAGGGTAGAGCTGGACTGTTCTCAGTGGTGGCACATGACAGAACAAGGAGCAATGGTCTCAAGTTGCAGCAAGGGAAGTTTAGGTTGGGTATTAGGAATAACCGTTTGGAAAATGGTTAATTACCATCTCTAAAATGTTGCAACTCGCTTTCAATTTGATTTTTTTTCTAACTTTTGCTCTCAACCATTGGATCCTGTTACGCTTTTGTCTGAAAAACTAACAAATGCTTTAATGTTAAATACTTTTATTATTGTTGTTTTTTATGGCTATTTAGATTTACCAAATGCTTTGATGAGGGGTATTTACATAATTGCCATTACTAAAATCAGGGTTAAGAAGATTCATCATCTATTTATTACCAGAACTTCTCATATACACCACACTGTTTCCTACTTCATGATACACATCCTTAAAGCACTTGCAGGTGGCTATCCTAAATCCCTATGGCATCTGAGAATTGAAAAATAGCTATTATTTTCTTTTATATTTTTTCCTGTCATAATTCTTCAGTCTTCTTATGGGATTTTTTGGCAACAGGAGATAGAAAATATTTAGGAACAGTTGCATGAGCACTACTTAGAGGGTTTTGAAAATAAGCTGAAATGCAGTACAAAGATGTTCTTCCTAAAAAGTGTGGATAGGTTTCTAACTGTCAATCTCTGATATTTAAAACTTGATCTTAAAAATGGATATAAAGGGCTTTCAGCAGGGAGATGTAAAACAAAGACACGTGGAGTTGCTTTAAAATAGATTTCAAATTAGAGAAAGGAATGAGAAGAGTTGTAACTTTGGATTTGTTTTGTCTTCTGCAAAAAAAGCCCCCCAAAGTCATGCCCAAGACCATTATAATCATACGCTCACATTTTATATTAAGATCTTTCCATTTCAATGTTTGTGGTCTTTAGTGCCTGAGAAGCTCAAAAGTAGCAACTAGTTATTTAAATGAAAGTATGAAGTTAAACAAACTGCCTGCATTTGGGGGTGGGGGTGAACCTGTACGTTGGTACATTTTCTTAAACGGATGGACTTGTTAGACTTTGGGCCATAAAGGTCCATACAGAATTACAAAGTAGGTGAACCTTTTCCTCTCTGTGTGTTAAAATAATGTAGGTGTTTTTGCTGGTCCAGACGGTCTGCTTAGATTTCCCACTGGTTTACAGGAGGCAAGCCAGCTAATCTTAATGTAAGGTAATCACTAGGGGTATGCGAAACAGGCCATATTTGATTCGGATGCATTCTAAATTGGGGACGGTGATTCGATTAATTGATTCAAATCACTGTCCCGATTTTTGATTTGGCCAAATCCGAATCTGAAGATTCGATGATTTGGCCATAGACACAGCTTTAAATATTTTTTCTACATACCTCGAGGTACGTGGCTCATGAATTGGGCCAAATCTCCACCAAATCGAATCAGCGACTGAAGCGCACAACCCTAGTAATCACTGCTTATTCTTTTTCAGCCTAACTCTGGAAAACAAGGTTTAAAATGGTAGTGGAGCATAACCTATCCCTGAAGGGAAAGTCTCAGTGGACTCTGTTTTCTCTTTTCTTTAGGTAACAGTGGAAGTAGTCGTTATGTTGCTGGTGGTGGTGGAGTTGGAGGAGCAGGGAATGGTCCACCCTGGCAATTTGGTGGAGGAATAAGTGGAGTTTCATACTGCAACCAAGGCTGTGCTAATTCCTGGCTGGCTGATAAATTTTGTGACCAGGCATGCAATGTCCTTTCTTGTGGATTTGATGCTGGTGACTGTGGGCAAGGTATGTTAAGTACATCATTGATAATCTTTCTGTAAGTATTTATAACAAATTATCCTTTTTTACTTTGTGGCTATTCTCTGTGGAGTTCCATTCTGCAACCCTTTGTAGAATTGTGGGAAAGGAGCTGAGACTGTGTTACCAGTTTAGGAAAATGTCAGAGGGTGATTCTTATTTAGATCAGTCCAAACCTGAAAATATGTTTTTGGTTGATTTTATTTTTTTTCAGGTAGTTATTTATTGTGCTTGACTAGCAATGTAAAATTTTGAAGCCATGGGGGAAAAAAAATTGGAAATTTTGGGAAAAAATGAAATATATGCATTATTTATTTTCTTAGCACCCTTTAGAGATCTAAATTCACTTTACTACTTTAAGAACATAAAATGTATTATGTATAACTTGGTTTGCTCATAAAATCATGATGTTTGGTATATTTATTACATTTAAAAACATAGTTTATTCAGACAGTAATTACACGTTTACTAACTGAATTTACTTTAAAATGTTTTTAATTCTTCTTACAAATGGAGCTACAAGCTGCTGAACTCTAAGGAACCTAGCATTTCTTAGTTTTTGCCAGTTTATGAGAAGCAGGCAAAAATTGAAATTGAAAATAGAAGAAACCATCAATATTATAGCAAAACAAAGGCAGTTGTTATGTATTCTGGACTTGGTCTCCTCTACAGTGTCAAGCAGATACAGAAAACACTCATTTTTAAAAAAGAGCTGAGAAAAAAAGGAACCCCCCCCCAGACTCATCGAATACAAATTTTGCTACATGAAACCTTGTCTAATTAGTCTCATTTTCTGAGCTGTCCACTATCAGCAGTTTCTGCTTCTTCTGATCCTTCATTTTTTATCATCTTCATGGACTTCTGAAAACTGAAGGTTTGCCCTGATTGAGACAAGCTTCTCTACTCTTTCACATCTTAGTTTATTTATTGAGGTGGTGTAAGTATTTCTAAACATAGACCAGTTTCTTTCACATGCTGCAGAAGATGGAGGAATCTGAAGCAGGTGAGAAGCAAGAGGAGTCAGAGGCTGTGTCATGCAAACACCTTGCCACCATGTTGCAGGAGGGATATGCTTGGCAGAGTCTCAGATTTGCATTCCTGGACCAAATACCTGAAGGTTCTGTATTCTGCAACATTTGAAAGTAACTTTCCAACATCAAGTCCTAAGTCTGTTGCTTATTTTGTAATCCAGTCAAATGCAGTAGCAGTGCTGTCATCACTAACATTTCTACCTTTGAATCTTGGAACCAAGAGATTTGCAGCAGCATGAACTGACTGGCAACAAAATTCTTCCCATCTGTTAATAAAGTCTTTCAGTTTTCTTTCTTCTGTACTTGTAAGCGGAGATACACTTATTCTCAAAAACAGTTGATTTTATCTGGGCCATTTGGTAAGGAATGTCTGACAAAAGTGCGCTGTCTGATTCAGAGGCAGTGATTGCTGAAGAAATTGGCTTTAGCATCTTTAGGGAGTTCTGCAGCTGAACCCAGAAGACATCCTCATCAAGTACACTGTTCCTTACACTTCTGGGTACTTTAAGATCCTCAGTTATTACTATTTCTTGAAGAGCAACTTTGTTTTTTAGTAAACTTTCAAATGAGATCACCACTCTACCCCATCTAGTTTTACTACAGAGTTTGAGTGTCACTATTTTATTCTTTGCATTCTTTTCTTTCTGATTCTTAAAGACTGCAGCTACAATATGAGTAACTTTTACATGTTTTATATCTTCTTTTGCTCGTCTATAGATCTTTTGCAGTGTCCAAATTCATGATGTCATTAGGACACAAGTTTAGCCCAGGGGATGCAGTTCCTATTGCAGTAATGTGTGGATATTTATCCATTATGGTCTCCCATGCTGCTTTCATGTTACTTGCATTGTCAGTCAGCAAAGAAATACTTTACCACTCCCAATAGGACTTCACATATTTTACTACTGATATATTCTGCAGTATGCCTGTTCTCTCCTGTTTCAATGCTTCTGTAAAAAAAACTGGTTGAGGTGTTGTTAAAAACTGGCTGGGGTGTTATCACAAATTTTATGACTCCTCCTACCCGCACGTTTGTCCATCCATCTGTAAGTACTGCAAGACACTGCTTTGTTGGTTGTTTTTTTTTTTTTTTTTTTTTTT
>NW_017729022.1:72806750-72832896 GCF_001723915.1 Gavialis gangeticus
TTTTTTTCCTTGCACAGATTGCATTACATGTTCATATTCTAACTCTAAAAGAGGCTTGCTCAAGAATGTCTGCTGGGCAAATGGTATTATGGTCTTAGTAATTTACAAGCTTCTTGCGAGTATGCATTTTCAGTTATTGACAATGGCGTCCCAGAAGAATGTCAGAAAGAACTACTTTCACTTTCATCATCATGATCTACCTCCTCCCCACTTACACCCATGACGGATTTTTTAATGAGGACACTTCTTACATACAAGGATGTGTTTGGTCATCCTAGTAACATTTGGAAATGCATATTTCCTTAGACGTTTTTTTCCTCAGTATAACTTGCAGTGTGAAAATCCTTTCGTATGCTAGAAGTTGATCACACCACTTTGCTGAGGGTGAAAAAAGAAAAAAATGTAATCTAGTGGCTAGCTTGCATATATGAACACTAAACTACAGCATGTACAGACGTAGTAATGGATGGAGGAGAGGCCTCCTCAAGAGTTAACTGTGAATAACTTCCCTTCCTCACCTCACTGCTAAGGTTGGATGATTTGTCACAAAACATCAGAGTAGTATGAATTTAATTCTGAATTTCGTAGGTTATGAAAATATACTAATGCAGCTAAAATATAGTTTAATATACTGAATTCAGAGAAATTTAAACTCTTACCTTTCAGTAAAGAAGTATACTTTCTTTCAGCTCTTTTGTACTGCTTGTGTACTTCTGCAGTTCTGAAGGTCACAAGGCCAGGAGAAGGCAGGTTCCTTCCAACTCCAAAACCTTTAGACTTGTTCTTTCTCCTCTCCTGAGGCTTTTGAGCAAGCAGGGCATTAAGCTCCTTGTTTCTGATCTCTACTGGCATGAATGGATACTGCTGCCAGTGTCCACTTCCAGTCCTTTGAGGCCTAGTCAGGAGGACAGGACCAGATCCACCAATCTCTAGATCAAAAGTCAACAATAGAGGAAGTCCACAAGCAAAGAAGGCACTGAATCCTGCTTCCTTCTCTTGTGAAAATGGCAGTGCCCTGTGGGGACAGAAATGTACCTTGCTCTTGTATTTGAGAGTTGTACTGTACTGTTTCTCCTCTGTGTACAGGAATTGTAATGATCTGATACTGTAGATAGTCTTTAAAAAGTCTTCCTATTACATAGTTATTAGAAAATGTTTTGGGGGAGTAAAAGGTAGCAATATAGGAACACCTTGTCTTAAACATTTTATTTATCATTCTAAGAGAAAATATTTCATAGGAGGTTTTTTTAATTTCCCCCTCAAATTTTCAATTTTTCCAATTTTTCAGAAAAAAACAAAAAAAGTCCTCAGAAAAAGATTGGGGGGGGGTACGGTTTTTTTCCCAATGTTTCTGAGGTTTTTTCCGGGCCTTCACATCTCTGTGCTTGGATAAGGTACTTGGTTCTGTACAGAACCCAGAATATTTAAGTCTTTGTTTCAAGAAGCTTGCATGTTACAGGAGAAAATACACTTAAATGGTATGTGAAAACTAAAGTTAGCAGTGAAAATGAGGTACCAGAGCAGCTAGGACATCTTGCTACAGCTGCAGAGGCATGAATTTCAGCTTGCTCTGAGTTAATGCTTAAGTCTGTCTACAGTTTAGCCAGTTATTAACACATATTTCTGCTTCTAGTGGTTGTCCATACACACATCTTCACTGGGGGTATGCATTTGGTCAGCTAGCTCAGGCATTTGATTACAGCTTTTTTGTCTGATTGATACCCATATGGTGCTTCACAGGCCCCTCCTTCCTAGTCCTCCAAGTAGAGTATTTGAAGATTTGTAGGTTTAAAAGGTGAGGATGTCAAATACAAGGAGAGGAAGGAAAAATGTGTGAAGACAAAAACAGGAGCAAGCTACAGAAGACAGTGTGGAAGGAACACAGCAGTTCAAGGAGGTACCCAGGAATCAACACACACAGGTGCTGGTGGAATGGAGCAATGGAGGTCCATAAATGAGAATGTAAGAATTTAAAATTTGCTATGAAAAAGCAGAAGAAATGCATGGAGTGCCAGGTACACATCAAGCCATTGATTTACTACCTCTTAAGCCTGATAATTCAGCCAGTTTTCCATCCATCCAACCCATGCTTCCTTAACTTGCTTGCAAGAATGTTGTGGGAGACCATATCAAAAGCCTTGCTAAAGTCAAGTTATATCGCATCCAGAGAGCCAGTCATTTCAGGCAGTATGGTTGGTCAGGCATGACTTGGCCTTGGTGAATTCATGCTGATTGTTCCTGACCACCTTCTTCTCCTCCACGTGCTTAGAAGTGGATTCCTTGAAGAACTGCACCCTGATTTTTCCAGGGACTGAGGTGAAACTGACCAGTCTGTAGTTTCCCAGATCCTCTTCCTTCCCTTTCCTAATGATGAGCACTATATTTGCCCTTCTCCAGTCATCTGTGCACTTCCCCAATTGCCACGAGTTTTCAAAGATAATGGCCAGTATCTCTGCAATCGTATCAGCCAACAACCTTAGCAGAACCTTTGGCTGCATTGCATCTGGCCCTGTGGACTTGTACACATCCAACTTTTCCAAATAGTCCCTAATCTGTTCTTTTGTCACTGGCTGCTCACCTCCTCCCCAGACTGTGCTGCCAGATACAGTAGTCTGGTGGCTGACCTTGCCTTGAAGACTGAGGATAAAAAGGTTTTGAATACTTTAACCTTTTCTGCATCATCTGTTACTAGATTGCCTCTGCCATTCAGTTAGGGACCCACAGTTTCCCTGATTTTCCTCTTGTTGCTAACATACTTGCAGAAACCCTTCCTACTACTCTTCACATCCCTTGCTAACTGCAACTCCAGTTGCACTTTGGCCTTTCTGATTTCATCCCTGCATGCCTGAGCAATACTCTTATACTCCTTCCTAGTCATTTGTCCAATTTTTCATTTCTTGTAAGATTCCTTTTTGTTCTTTAGCTTACTGAAGAGTTCCCTAAGCCAAGCTGGTCTTCTGCCATACTTGCTAGTTTTCCTGAGCATTGGGTTGGTTTGTTTCTCCGCACTCAGTAAGGGTTCTTTAAAATACAGCCAGCTCTCCTAGACTCCTCTCTCCCTCAAACTGGCCTCTGAGGGGAGGTTCCCTGAGCAAATCGAAGTCTTCTTTTATGAAATCCACAGTCCTTACTCTGTTGCTGTCTTTCCTTCCTTTTCTTAGGATTTTGCACTCAGTCATCTTGTGGTCACTGCTGCCTAAGTTGCCATCCACTTCTGCATTCCCCACTAAGTCTTTCCTGTTTGTGAGCAGCAGGTCAAGAAGAGTACAGTCGCTAGTTGGCCTCTCCAGCACTCGCACCAGGAAGTTGTCTCTAACACTCTCCAAAAACTGCCTGCACACTGCTATATTGCCTTTCCAGCAGATGTCAGGGTGATTGAAGTCCCCCATCAAAACCAGGATCTGTAATCAGGAAAATTCTGCTAGCTGTTTAAAGAAAGCCTCATCCACCTCATCCTTTTAGTCTGATGGTCTATAACAGTCACCTACCACAACATCACCTTTGTTGCTCTCCCCTCCGACCCTAACCCAGAGACTTTCAGCAGGCCTGTCTTCAGTTTCCTACTGGAATAGTGGAGCCAGGAGATTACTGATACACTAGAAACTTTGGGGTTTTTTGCAGTAAGGAGAGAGCAGCAAGCAGAAGTAGAAGGGGTTAGTGGTTGGAAATGGGGTTTTAACAAAGTGAGACGGGTACAGTAAGACAGGTACTGTGCGTTACGAGGGCAGTGAAGTTATCTATAATGATGGTATTTTGACTGTTTTCTTTTTTTAAGTTTGCAACCCAAATATGGTTAAAGTACTATAGGTCCCTCTAAACCGGGGCAGGCAATTATTTCTGGCGGAGGGCTGCTTACTGAGTTTTGGCAAACCATTGAGGGCTGCATGACAGGCAGCCTGGGGCAGGTAAATATTAATTTTCTACATTTTTTAGGCCCCATGGGTCAGATAGAATGGCCTGGTGAGCCGCATCTGGCCCGCAGGCCACGTTTTTCCCACCCCTGCTCTAAACAAACATGAAGCTATTTTTAAATGTGGCCAAAGCATGGTTTTGTAGATATCTGTGTTGAGCTACAACTAAAATAGAGGGAACATTAATGGACTAAAAAAACACCAAAATAAATAATGCAGTAGCTTTATAAACATCACTGGAATGAATAAGTAGATAAGTCTCAGTATATCCAACATTGCGATATGTTATTCAGAGTACATGAATTAGAATAATAGGTAGTAATTGTAGGTATAGCTTTGGAGCTTGCTCATTACTGATATTCTCTCTACTGCTGGACAAGTCATTACAAAAAAAGTGGCAGAATGTAAGCTAATGGGAACTATTCATTTTATTTTTCCAGATCACTTTGATGAGTTGTACAAGGTGACTCTCCAACTTAATCAGACTACTTATGTTATTCCGAAAGGTGAATACCTGCCCTATTTCAGCTTTGTTGAAATAGCAAAGAAAGGAATTGAGGGTGCATATAGTGATAATCCAGTTATACGTCATGCTTCTGTTGCCAACAAATGGAAGACTATCCACCTGATAATGCATAGTGGAATGAATGCAACTATGATCTATTTTAATCTTACATTTCTAAATAAAAATGATGAAGAGTTTAAAATGCAGATAGCTGTTGAGGTTGATACTAGAGAGGAACCAAAATTAAACACAACTACCTCACAGAAATCTGACACTTACCTGAAAACTACAACTTTAATACCTGAAGCTGAAATGATTTTTGAGGATATTCCTGAAGAAAAACGCTTTCCAAGAATCAAGAAACGTCCAAATGGCACCTCGGAGGGTTTTCATCAAAACATGGTAATACCTGTAGTAAATGTGTCTTTCCTCCCTGAAGATATTCAGCTGGCTTTGCAAGACCTGGATTTAAAGCTAGAAAATGGTGACCTCACTCAGAAGGGATACAATCTGTCAAAGGCTGCCCTCCTGAGATCTTTCCAAATGTTACCTGCTGTTCAAAAAGATGTAATAATAGAAATTCAAAACCTGGAAATAAAGGACAATGATGCTGGTTTAAAAGACCAAAAAAACTTTACTAATCAGCAAAAACCTGGTAACAATTTAAATGGAGGCAAAAAAGAAGCTACAATTAAAATGCATGACGTAGTTCCTTCAGAATTGATAGCTACAAAGAGTACGTTTGTGCCAATGAACATAAATGGTCAATTTCAGTTAAAATCCATTTCTAAAACAAAGCTTGACTCAATGCCCTTAACCCAAAATATGGGAAATAAACCTGGATCTCGAGAAAAAATACTGAATACATTCATACTAAGGGAAACTTATAAGTCAAAAGATACTGGGAATGTACAGGCTGCTGAAAAGCCTAATGAAATGGAAATAAACCCAGGTCATGACCAAATAGATACAAAAGCCAAAGCTTTTCCAGGAAGAAAACTACAGTATTATGCTGGAAGTGATCGAGGCTTTTTGCCATGGGAAAAAAGGAAGTATTTCCAAGATCTTCTTGATGTAAGTATCCTAATTGCATCCACAAAATAGAACTTGTAGCTTCAAAAGACGTGTTAGATTTGCTTATCTGCATTATTTAATGAGATACTGTTAAGATAAAAATTGTATAAAACCATTCTTACCACTGACAGATTTTTTTTAATCTAATTTACTTTACTTTCTTTTTACTGCTAGTTTCATTTCCTTTCTGCACTTCTAGTTGGAGAGTGAAAAATGACACTTCTTTCTCTAGTTGGTTTTTAAAAAGTCAGATTCAGTTCCTACTTTAATGAAGTGCCACTAGGCTGCAACTCAGATTTGTAGTAGTGCCAGGGGGTTGAATTGATCCTTATTTAAATTCTGTGGGCATGTCTACACATGATATTAATGCGACACAAACTCTGGCACAGTTTGGGCTGGAGTTTATTCCTCCTGGGCATAGCATTTACACGTGCACTGAGGACTGCAGAATTCTAAGCCAGGGAGAGTGCAGCCCCAGCTAGCAGGGATTCTGGGGGTTTAGCTTGCCAGCCCAGAGCTGCTTCCCCCCTGGCCCGCCCCCCAGCTCAACATGCCCCAGGGGCTGGCTGAGGCACAAGGGTGCTATAGTAGAGGGCTAGTCGGCAGGCAGCCGTAAATAACGCTGTTGTAGGATAGTACTTCGGTTGGGAAGTACTATCCTATGGCAGAGTTGGTTAGTTTACTGCAGTATGCATAGTGGTGCACATGTAGATGATGATGCTTTACTGCAGAGCTAATTAGTCAACACTACAGTAAAGTGTTTTGTGTAGATGCACCGTATGTGTGAAGACTTGGTTCATTTCTATATAGATCTAGTCTATTAAAAAATGCAATCTTTATTTTGGATCTATATGCTACATCGAGTGCCTTTTCTAGTAAGTCGACCAAAAGCTAATAAGAGGAACAGATCAAGCGAATATATAGAAAACACTCTTCCAGATGCTCATCCCAAAATTTTTGGCAGAGTTCTGGGAATCTCCTGAAGGGAAGGACATGGCAGCCCTACAAGCCTGTTTGGCTAAGGCTGATCCTTACAGCTTTCAAGCCGTAGAGATGCTGCATTTAAAATTTAAGCTGTCTTTAATTTCAGTTGAGCTTAATCTTTGATTGCACTCTATTTAAGAAGATTGTTTTACATTCAGGGGATCAGATCTTGTTAACTCAGTGCATAATTGAAAAAAGAAATGTGTGATTATAAAGAAGTCCCTTAGCAGATGGTGGTTTTATTTGGGCTTTTGTTTTTAAGTTGTATCAAGTTAAATAAAATTCTGTATGCCATTCCTTATTGTGATATGACAGTCATAAGGATGAGGCCACATTTTAAGTCCTAAAGATGTTCTTTTTGAACAAGAACATGTTAAAACTGCTGTCACATTTTTCAGGAATTGAAAAAAGTTTGGCATGTCACTGGAAATGTCAGTCTGCATATGGGTTTAATGGACTAATATTTGTGTTTCTGATAACATACATTTGGTATATGCCTGTCATTATTTAGGAAGAAGAGGCATTACTTAAACAGATGTCCTACTTTACTGATGGTAAACAAACTGGGAGGCATCTGAAAGATACGTTTGCTGATTCCCTTCGATATGTAAATAAACTTCTAAACAGTAAATTTGGATTTACATCTCGAAAAGTTCCTGCTCATATGCCTCACATGATTGATCGCACTGTTATGCAAGAACTACAGGACATGTAAGTATGCTTTTGTTCGGAACAAAGTGAAAGAAAAACTGGAGCTGGTGTAATTCTTTTCTTCTGTGTTTGTACAGTTGAATTTATTGATGTGTATTGACAGCTCATTGTAAAACAGTGTGAAATGGGAAATAAAAGGATCTCTTTATTGGACAGCAGTGCTAAAATAAGTGTTCTTTGGGGAGCTTTTTTGTTAAGGTATGTTTTGCCATTTGAAGTGTCAGAATACAAAACTGATTTTTATTTTACTTGGACAGGTTTCCTGAGGAATTTGACAAGACATCATTTCACAAAGTGCGGCACTCAGAAGATATGCAGTTTGCTTTTTCATATTTCTATTATCTCATGAGTGCAGTTCAGCCACTGAATGTTTCTCAGATTTTTGATGAAGTTGATACAGATCAGTCGGGCATTTTGTCTGACCGGGAGATTCGTACATTGGCCACACGAATCCATGAACTGCCCTTGAGTTTGCAGGTACATTTTATTTTCCAATATAGTTACCACATAGAAAAAACAAATCTTTACTCTTTGCTGGAACTCTGTTAAAAGTTTAAACATACAGTGGATTTTTAATGTATGCTTTTTTTCCAATTTAGGTAAAATAATACTGATGTTTTAGGTGTACTTGAAAAGCAGTTCATCATCCTTTGAATTGAATGGAGTGTTTAGCTTGCATATGTTATATTATGCAAAATGACTTATTCTTTACCTCAGGGCTGTCCAACTTATAGTTCACAAAGTGTTAAGCTGTGGCCTGCAGACTCCCAAGCACCACTTCCCCACTCCACCCTCATTACTCTGGTTGCCACTGTCAGTGGCTGAGGACAGGGGTAGCAGCCCAGGGCAGTGACTTCGTGTGAGAATGCAAAAGTAGCCGTTGTCACAGAGGCAGCTGATCACAGTTGGCATGGCAAGAGCTGGCACTGCCACGCATTGCCTCAGATGCAGAGCTGCGCTGCTATGCCTCTGTTTGCTATTGCTGCTGATAGGGTCTCTGGGCTCCTGCTTTATCCCTAGTTTTGCTTTTTGCCCCTGCCCGTAGGGCAGCTGGCATAGCCTGAAGAATATGTTGATTGGGAGCACCCATACAAGGCAGCTTCTGGGGTTGGGGGAGCTCCAGTGGCCAGGCAGGGCAAGCAATAGCAGCATGGTACGCAGCCCCCGGCCACTCAGAAGACGGACAGCGCTTCTTTACATTACATTGTGTTTAGAAGTCCTAGCTCAGAGTGGGAGGCTATTGTCACATCTGTGCATGTGCATTGGAAGAGTCCTTGCCCCCAAGAAAACCTACAGTATATATAAAAGAGGCTTGTGAAGAGGTGGGAAAAAAGAGGAGGAAGGTTGTGGAGGGTGGTGGTAGTAGCAGATTGACTTTTATTAGTAGATGTTTAGGATTGGGAATCCAGAAAAAAAGCTGATAAAGCTGATTTGGAAATACAGAGCGCCTGAGCGAGGGACTAACAATATAAATGATGACAGTACCCAGAGACCTAGGCCCCTAAGTTGTTCTAGGCATGATACAGTTTAAAAAAAAAAAAAGAGAGAGAGAAAGAGAGCTGGGGAGAGGAAATCTTCTCTGAAGCACTTCAGTTCTTAAATACATACAGAGGTGGGTGGCAGAGAGATGTGTATTTTCTGTATTTTACAGATGGATAACTGAGATGCGCATTAAATGACTTGTCCTCAGAATAGCACATGAAGGACTTAAGTCATTTCAAATCAGGATAGCATAAGATTGAAGTTGTAGCTGTCATGGTCCAGAAATTATGCAAGAGGCAAATATTTCTTACGGTGATATCTTTTATTGGACCAATTCTGTAGTTGGGATAAAGTTGGACAAGTTTTTGAATGCAAGACATTCTTCCTCAGGTCCCAGGTTCCAAATTGGGAAAACTTGTATTTTCCTGAAATCAACAATAGCACAATTTTCTTTGCCTTTAAAGAGTCAGGGCTTTGGTTTCCTCCGCTTTGGTTGTACTTCATTATGACCATGAATCAACCAAGCACTTCAGTACATGCCTAGTGTGTGAGTAACTACGTTGACATTAGTAAGATTGCTTCTATACCTTTTTTTTTTTTTAACTGAGGACCAATATGAATAAGACTTTTTCATTCAGAAACAGTCAGATTCATTTTTGTAGATAATTTAAAGATTTCTACATATTCTGAATGCAGAAGGGATGTAATATAATTGAATACATAGTATAATTACTGAAATAGGTCAGCAGAAAAATGGGTTAAGAATTTGTTTCTTTTCTTCTCACAGGATTTGACGAGTCTGGAGCAAATGCTGATAAATTGCTCTAAATCACTTCCTGCTAATATAACTCAGATTAATGTCATTCCACCAACACAGGAAGCTTATTATGATCCAAATCTGGTAAGAATAATCCAAAAATGTACATCTTTATAGGCAAAAGTTATTTCCAAAGCCTGCATCCACCAGATTCTAGTTGGTTTTTTCCCCAAATCATACTGTCAAATTATTTGCAAGAAAAAAGAATATTTGTGCATATTTCATAGTACACTGTTAACTATAAAGCTGTTATGAGCAACCCACTAACAGTTAGTCTAGAATGAGCCTCCACAAAGCTATGCTAGTGGTGTCCAGTTCATTTAACTTTGCAGGTAAATCAGGACTGCGGGGCTTCTTGCAGGCTGCATAACCTATCTCTAGCGGTGGGGCAGTGTCTTGTTGGCACTGCTGCCAGAATTGTTTTGTTGGCACCACTCTAGAACCCAGAGGGTAAATGCCATTTCCAGTCCCCCTCTGCCCCCTCCCACCACCAATTTTAGTTTGTCAATTGTGGCTGAAGACCCAAAATTCAGTGCTAGGCAAGCAGTTGCAGAGGGCTGAGTGGCAGTGTTCACCATTTTGGGTTCCAGAGCCATACTACTTCAACAGCTCCAGTAACCGTGCCCAACAAGTTATGTAGGCTGCAATTTAACCTGCAGACCATGTGCTGCCTTCAGGTCACCAGTTGGACAGCCCCAAACTGAAGAATGCAAAGTTATGATTGCTACAGAACAATTTGTGTGCATGGGATTATATGGGGTATCCTTTGGAGGGCAGGAAACAAAACTCTTCAGTGTAATTCAGTATGTGGTAGACCAGAGAAAGCAGTGCACAGAAAGCCTCTCAAAGGTGTCTGACAGCACAAACCAAGTCTTGACCTGAAGTTCCGCATTTGCTCAATTATAAAATGACCCTCATTATAACAAAGCCCTTCAATAATTAGATTCCATATATGGAAAATGTATTAGTTTAGAAGCATAGAATTGTAGCAAATGAGGGTTGGAAGGGACCTCAGGAGGTCATCAAATTCCCTGTTCAAAGCAGGACCATCCCCAACTAGATCATTCCAGGCAAGGGTTTGTCAAGCTGGGCCTTAAAAACCTCCAAGGATGGAGATTCCACCACCTCTCTGGGTAACCTGTTCCAGTACTTCACTACCCTCCTTGAGAGAGTTTTTCCTAATATCCAACCAAAACTTGCTGTGCAACTTGAGACTGAATTGCTCCTTGTTCTGTCATCTGCCACCGCAGAGAACAGTCTAGCTCCATCCTCTTTGGAACCCCGCTTCAGGTAGTTAAATGCTGCTATCAGATCTGCGCTCAGTCTTCTCTGGTGCAGACTAAATAAGCCCAGTTCCCTCGGCCTCTCACAAGTCAAATCTCCCAACCCACTAACCATTTTTGTTGCCTTCCACTGAACTCTTTTCAACTTGTCCACATCCTTTCTGTAGTGGGGGGCCCAAAACTGGACACAGTACTCCAGATGTGACCTCACCAGTGCAGAAAAGAGGGGAATAATTACTTTTGTCAGTCTGCTGGCAGCAGTCCTACAGTTGCAGCCCAATATGCTGTTAGCCTTCTTGGCAACAAGGGCACACTGTTAGCTCATATCCAGCTTATTATCCACTGTAACCCCCAGGTCCTTTTCTGCAGAGCTGCTGCTTAGCTAGTCAGTCCCCAGCCTATAGTGGTGCGTGGGATTGTTCCATCCTAAGTGCAGGACTTTGCACGTGTCTTTGTTGAAGCTCTTGAGATTTCTTTTGGCCCAATCCTCCAGTTTGCCTAGGTCACTCAATCCTAGCCCTGTCCTCCAGTGTATTCCCCCCAACTTGGTGTTATCCATGAACTTGCTGAGGGTGCACTCTGTCCCATCTTCCAGATCGTTACAGAAGACATTGAACAAAACCAGCCCCAGGACCAACCCCTGGGACACTCCACTTGATATTGGCTGCCAACTAGACATTGAGCTGTTGATCAGTACCTGTTAAGCCTGATGATCCAGTCATCTTTCTATCCATCTTACAGCCCATTCATCCAACCCATACTTCCGTAGCTTGCTTGTAAGAATACTATGGGAGACCATATGGCTTGCTAAAGTCAAGGTATATCGTGTCCACTGCTTTTCCCACATCCACAGAGCCAGTCATCTCATCATAGAAGGCAGTCAGGTTGGTCAGGCACACCTTGGCCTTGGTGAATCAACGCTGACTGTTCCTGTTCACTTTCTTCTCCTACAAGTGTTTAGAAATGGATTCCTTGATGACCTATGATTTTTCTGGGGACTGAGGTGAGGCTGACCAGTCTAATGTTCCCCAAATCCTCCTTCTTTCCTTTCTTAAAGATGGACACTATACTTGCTCTTTTCCAATTGTTCGGGACCTCGCCTTCTTGCCACAAGTTTTCAAAGATAATGGGCAGCAGCTCTGCTATCACCTCAGCACCCTCAGATGCATTGCATATGGCCCCATGGATTTGTATATGTCTGTTTTTTTTAAATAGTCCCTACCCTGGTCTTTCACTGCTGAGGGCTGCTGACCTCCTCCCCAAACTGTGCTGCCCAGTGCAGTAGTCTGGGAGCTGACCTTGCCTGTGAAGACCGAGGTAAATGAGGCATCGAGTACTTCAGCCTGTTTCTCATGATCTGCCAGTAGGTTGCCTCCCTTATTCAGTAAGGGACTTACACTTTCCCTGATCTTCCCTTGCTGCTAATTTGATATAATTTTCCAGGTATAGAATCTAATTATTGAAGGTTTGTCTTGAATTTGCCAACTTTCCACTGCTAGAGGAGGGAAGATAAATCTGGGAAGTCAGGTGGCTCCTTTGCCCCCCCCAACTTCTTCCCCCTGCAGCCACTGCCCCCCCACAGCCCCTTACTGTCAGATCCTGCTCTCCCTGAGCACATGGAAGTGAGGCATAAATATGAAAAAATTGACCTTAAAGTAAACATAGCTGTAGCAATTTGCATATAATACCCTTAGACTTCATTTTGCCTAGAAATGATGCATTTTACCTTTTTGGAAACTACTGTGAGTTTTAGCAAAGGTATTCCATAAACACGCTTTTAAGTAGCACTTGAGCACCTGCTTATGGAGAATATGAACTTTACATGATATTAGTCTAAAGCCAAAAGGCTCATGATTTACTGTATAGTTCATCATGCTGGACCCCAGCAGAGTGAACAGCATTTCAGGCTATGGTATGCGCACAGCACAGCAGTGTGTGTGTGTGTGTGTGTGTGTGCGCTCCAGATACTACCCCCCACAAAAGAGCCATGTGCTAATTGCCACCCCCCTCCCCCCACTCATGAGTAAAACTGGGTGTTCTTGTCATGAATCCTGGGGTCCTCTAAAAATTTATATGCAGATGAGGCTTATATAAACCAGGTCCAGATTCACCTTATGGATGGTGGGGCCACACTAGTCATATGCAGCAGGCTGAGAGAGGGCCCAACAGAGGGATTTTGGGTGAACTGTTGGGGCTGTTTGGTGATGTCTGCCAGGCATTTAAGGCTGGTGAAGAAAAAGGTATAATTGAAAACAGGGGAAAAAAGCGCTCAGCTGTGGGAGAGAAGTCATCAAAATGTATGCAGTGTAGTGGTTCACTTGAAAAAGAATTGGCTCTGAGGGGGGCTGTGCTCATTGGGCACTATCATATGTCTTATTCAGATGGAGTGTACTAACTTATCTTTGTGTTAGGTTCCCATCAGTATGTTTGTCCCTTATGGGTTTTGTGTTATAGAGTCATGGTCAGTATTGGCTGCATTTAATCAGCTTCTTAGTTGGTTTCCATTACTGAGCACATGCTGCTCAGTTCAGAGATTGGCAGTGTATTTAACGCTGTTTTATCGTATGTAAATGTAACATGAAGGACTTTTTCCCCCCCATGTTGATGGGGAGGAGGTGTGGAGGGACTTTATCTAATATTTGAGTAAATATGGTATCTCCTGTACAACAAAATGATCAGCACTGTGTACTTAGTCATAAAGTGCCTTCCATGTAATTTCAAGACTTTTGAGTAATTCCCATTGATTTTCAATGAGATTTGGGTTTTCAGTGCTTAAGTCATTTTTGAAAATGAGACCTTAGGCAGCAGACAGGTGTCGCATTTCACATGCCCTTTGAAGCCTTCTAAAAATACCAAAGCACTCCCAAAGAGTACCTGTTGGAACAAGGTATTATTTAGAAGTGCTTCACTGCTTCTTGCATGTGCATGCTCTGCAGAGTGCAACAAGGAACCCATGGGTCCTCCACTATGCCACAGTGTTTCCCTCTGGCTCTTCCCCCACACCTCCATGATGAAGGGCGGGGAGATCAGGGCAGAAAGAGGAAGAAATGGAAATGTAGATTTGAGAAGACTTCCGGTATTCGAGACAACACAGCCCAGATTGTTTTGCTCATCTTTGCAAGTCTCACACCTTTATGGTTGTATTAATCTAGTTCTCACACTTTCAAAGATTCAGTTCCTAGATTTACCAACAAGGTAAAACTTTGAAGGAAGACATAATAAGGGATAGTTTCAATAAATTTGCTTGATATAGGGTAAAAAGTAAAGCTGAGTAGTTAGAAACAATATTTAATTATTTTGATCCCTTTGGAGAGCTAATAACATGTTACTAATCTAAGCACTAATTCATAATGTACTAACATTATAATTTTTAAGACCACTTTAAATAGCAACAATAGTGTTTGGCTTAGTACAGACAGAATTCAGTTTTATTTTTGTTGTTTTTCAAGGCTAAATTTCTAGCAATGAACCTAGCTTTGTAGAAAACTTCCCTTGAGAATAGAGATTTGATTCCCAGAATTGTTCTTTTAAAATAGTTCATGCTAGGAATAATAAAGCTAATACTTACCAGCTGCTCTTCAGAGCTTGTCTGGTCAATTTTATTGGTTGGCATTGAGTGGCCTGCATCAGAGGAATGCCTAAAGCAGCTGTCTAGCCAGCTACAACTGGTAAATAGTGTATTGGGGTGGAAGGCAAGAGGTGTGTGTGGGGGGGATCAATTTTTTTGTCAAAAACCTATATTACTTTGTATAACATTGGTATTATCAAAATTCCTTCTTTTTCTGCAGCAGAATGTTGTTTTCACTATACATAAACAACAAATGGTCATTGCTCTTAAAATGAAAAGCAAATGTTTTGGTAGTTTTCAGTTGGTAGTTTGGGTTGTTTTTCCTCTCTTTTATAATATCCATCTTTTTCAACAGGCTTTTAATAATATAGTGTATTGAGCCAATTCTTGTTTTATTACAGCCCCCAGTGACCAAAAACCTAGTGACTAATTGTAAGCCTGTAACTGACCGAATTCGTAAGGCATACAAGGATAAAAACAAATATAGGTATGTCATATTACTCTTATAAAAACAATTGTAAAATTTGTAACATGTTAAAAATGTAAGGTTACAATACTTTTATAGGATAAGAACATTTAATAAGGTACAAATACATTGTACATGTTGAATTAATCCAAAAGTTAATATCAATGGCACTTGAGCAGAAATGACCTGGAGAAAAGACAGCAATGATAAATATTTATGTATGTTTCATTGTCTAAAATGATCTGGAATTTTTCAGTTTTAGTGATAACGTACTATTTAATAGTCAATTTTTTTAATATTGAACATATTTCAAGGAATGAGCGATATTTAGCCAAATTCCTCTTCCTGGGGCCAAATTTTAATTCTGAGCTATGCAGCTAGGAGCCAAGTCGCTCAAGATGTCTGTATAAATCAATCTCATGCAGCAGTGACTGATACTGAGGACTGTTGGTGTGGTACAAAGGATCTTCCCGTAAGTTTGCAGGTGGCAGTTGTAAATCTACTTGAGCAGGGACCTCAGTCTCATCTTCCTACTGGGACAGTGATACTATGGAACAGGATAAACAACCTTTTCTGCCAGGAGGTGGAAGGGTAGGCAGCACAACATACTGCTGCTTGTCTCTACATCCACACAGGGAAAGTTCCCAGAACTGGTGCTTCTCCCCACAGTAGCATGAGAAGAGAATCTGCTGCCAGCATTCATCCTGTGGCAGCAGCCTGGGTAGAGTGACCACAGAGGGTGCCCTCCACTGCTGAATGCCACCAAAGCCCCATGCCTACAGATAGATCCACAGGTTCCATGGGCCAGATCCAGCCTTGCAGGCTGTAGGTTGCTAACCCCTGCTATAGAGCAGCTGAAGTGAAAGGCCAGATTTGACTTTTGATGATGATAATGATAATCATGTCTTGTGGTAGCACTGAACAGAAGTTATAAATAAAAACATGGATTCCTCTTATTGGAATCACTTTGGGCAGTGGTGATTTGATTCCATCAACCAGCTGATTCCATTAAAAGAAGACCTGTTTTTTTTTTTTAAGAACACAGATACTCACTCTTCCCTCACAGCCCTTTGGCCCTGCTCATGCCTCTCACAGCCCTGCTGGTGCCCCTCACCCCCCACCCATAGTCCCCTGACCCCTCAACCCTGCCAGAGGGGGTCCCCAGCTGCCAGGGTTATGGGGCCAGGGATCCAGGTCCACAGCCCCCTTCCCCTGGCAGGAGGCAGCAGCTGCTGCAGTAGAGCAGAGCCTGGCTCCCTACCTCCTGCTGCGGACACAGGGGGTGGGGCCAGCTTCCCAGTGCAGTGCACATTCCCAGAGGGGCAGGGGGGGACCCGCACCCCCCAGATCCATGTGCAGGGTAGGGGTAGGGGCAGGCGAGGGCAGTGGCATAGGGTTGCACCCCTCAAAGCTACCATTCACGCAAGGGGCACATTGCCAGGGAACCCAGCCCCCATCCCCTGGACAAGCTGCCTGCAGCCCTGTCTCACTCCCCACTGAGGCCCTAGCCCTGCCCAGCTCCCTCCCTCTCTCCCTACCTACAGGGCCTCAGTCCCATCCCCCGTCTCCCCTTCTCCCCCACACCTGTGGGAGCTTCTCTCCAGGCTGCCTGGGGCCATTGCATATACAGTACATGTACATGACACCCCTGCCTGACCACCTTCCTCCTGCTCTCTGCCTGCCTGCAGAGGGCTCCTCACAAAACTGCAAAATCTCCAGGCTTCTCTGGTAAAATGATTCTAGAAATTGAAAATTTTGATTCTAATATGAGCGATTTTTACATGTAATAATCTACAAATGGTTTTGGTTTTCCCATATTGATTCAAATAGGTGGCTGATTCTATTAACCAGCAGTTCTATAAAGTGGATTCCACTGTATTATCAACATTTTAGACATAACAGATAAGACGGTGATAACCATTAGTGAGGGGCAGAGGTAAGGACAGATGAGGGCTACAACAGGGTAATAAGAAAAAATTGTAACCATAATAAAATTGTACAGAAGAGCACCAGCTGTAGTGACTAAAAACTTGGAGATTAAATGATAAGCCGTTTGCAAAATAGCCAATCAAATATAGAGTGGCAAAGAAGTTAGGCATTTAATGTATACGATTACATCATATTTGCAAAATCCAGTTTGTACTAATTTAAAAAATTGTTTTACTAACACTAAGGTTTGAAATAATGGGAGAAGAAGAAATTGCCTTCAAGATGATCCGCACCAATGTTTCTCATGTAGTTGGTCAGCTAGATGATATAAGGAAAAACCCCAGGTATAAACTTCTTGATATATACTTTGTTTTAAGATTTGCTTTTGCTTTCCTGTTTAGAATACATCAACTGGCTGGGTGTTATAAAACTTATATTTACTAGCTGTCAGGAAATCCTGAATAGAAACAGCTTTTTCTTAAATAAAAAAAATCAGGTTGAGCTCTTAATTATAAATAAAAATTGTTCTCTTGCACTATGGGATTTAACATTCACTTCTGTTAAGTTTTTTGTGTTTATAATTAGTGGCAAACTTCAATTACTACTAAGACTTGCATTTCTGGATAGGACTCTTGAGGGTATAAAGCTTATTGCAGGCTTTAAAAAGAATAGGTTTCTTTGTGGTGTGTCCTATATGTATTTTCATTTTTAAATTATAGTATTTGAAGATTAGAGCACTTCAGAGGTACTGTTTGAGACTTTTTGTTACAAAATCAGTAGAGCAGTACATATGGTGCCCTCAACTACAGTTAGCTTTGCAGGAAAAAGAAAGCAAAATACAAAGTTAAATATTAGCCTGCAGTTTGTCCCCTCTCTCTTCACTTTGCTTTTGACTTTCTAGAGCAGTGGTCTCCAAACTTTTTTGATCGTGCACCCCATCAGTAAAAAATTTGAGCATGCACCCCCAATATATGTATATTTTTATAAATATACATCTAAATAGAAGTTCTAATATTTTCTTCCCATACCCCAATGGATCATATTGCGCACCCCACTTTGGAGACCACTGTTCTAGAGTACCTTAACAATATATGAGAGAGTGAGAGCATAGAATAAATATGAAGCTCCACTTTGTCCACTGGTACAGGAGCTTGAGCAAACCACTCTAGTTTCTCCCTGCTTTCCTCATATGTAAAATGGGCATCATAATCATATTTGTAAAGCACTTATGCAGTGTCTTTCATCTTATGAGCTTAACCAATGTAAAGATTTTCACAGAGTCCCTCAAGGAATGAGCGAAATGGTACAGGGATTGGTTTTGAAATATTCAGAATTACTAGAACTCTAGATTCCAAATCCTGGCAAAATTTGAGCCAACTTCCACCTTATAAAGTAAGTAAATAAAATTCCATTCACTTGACTGTGACAGGGTCAGACAGCGTCAGGTTTTTAAAAGCCTTAAAAAATTAAGGTGCTTTCTGTTTTTCTCTGATATTTAGTATCCCAGTAATTTGCATCATTTTAATGGGACATGGTATCTCTTTTCTGTACACCATTTTGTAGAGCAGTGATTCTTAACCAGGGGACCATAGCACTGTGGGGTGCAAGATCCTTTCAAGAGTGCTGCAACATGCCACAATGTTAGCCCTGTTAGGTGTACAAGCACGATGCACAAGATCAACCCAGAAATTTCAAATAGGAATCCACAGTGTTTAGAAGTTTGCTCTGTTGTGATCTTTCTGAGCTTTCTGCACCAGAAAAGTTGCTCTATTGTTTTTCTGTAGTTTAAAAACAAAACTAAGAGCATTTTCCAAGAGCTCCCTCAAGTCTAACAAGGGGTGCCTTTGCATCTTAAAATGTTGCGAACCACTGGTGTAGAGAGAGCAGTGTGAGTCAATTATCTTGGCTCCAGCTTTAATTCTGTAGTGATGGGCAAAGTATAAAGGCTTCGGTAAACTCCTTCACCCCAGGGAGACCAGCATGTTGGTAGTGAAATTTTGTGTGGATCGTCTGTACCATCTCTTTGAAATGACAGGTTCTACGTAAATGAAAAATATTTTCTATACTCTTGGAAAGGGCACATCATACTATTCAGACTACAGCAGCTGACTAGAGTCCATTTCTTTACAAAGGTTAGCAATTTCAAGGCATATGTTAGCAGATACGATTTCTCCCTCTGGGGAAAAAGTAAGGCTCTTGTATCTTGCAATATAAATAGGGTACATAACCTTGTCCATAAGAGGGAAAGGGCATTTTTGCTGCCAAACACTGGCTCACAGTGGCCAAGGATACATAGTTGTTTGGTACACTGCATGCTTCTTTAGTTACAACAAACTGAAGTACCCTGGATCTCGGTGTTTCTACTCTGAAAAGTGACTCGATGCAGGGGATATTGTATAACATTGGATCCATATTCATTGGGTCCCAGTAAATGTTAATTCCGCCCAGTTTACCAAAAAAATGTACGGTATGTTTTGTTCTGTCTGATAGTACTCTAGGGTCAGGCTAGGATTTACAAGACAAGTTCTCTCTGGCTTATGTTATCTTTCTTAGTCAAAGATCTCAAGGCCAAATTCTGCTTTTAGTAACACTGTTGCCTTCCATGATTTTACTTAGAGTTTCTCAAAATTATGAAGTAAATGGTAAAGTAGTCTTAACACCTTTATACAGTGAAATTAACTTTGCTGCTCATCTTACTGTGAGAAATAAAACACACTAGTAGTAGCCTCTGAACTAGTCTGACTAGTGTTGTAAAATGGCTTCCAGTTTCTGTAGTCTGCATTCAGTAAAATGGTATGAGATGGCAGACCCTGGTACCAATTAGAGGGCAGTTTTAATCATAGACAAGATAAGATGCAAGTGTAGCATGTTAGGAACAACTCTGACTCTTGCTAAGCTGGCAAGAATCTGGGAAGGCCCAAACCATTGACATCTAAAAGGCTTATTTGATATTATGCAAATATAATGAATGCTGCTCCATACATTCTAGTTTATCTGTACCTACAAACAATGCTATTTGCATTCTTACTTGTTAATAAAATATTTATTTTAGTAAAATCAAATTAACAGTGTCTTATTATTTTTCTAGAAAATTTGTTTGCCTAAATGACAATATTGATCACAGTCATAAGGATGCTCAGACAGTGAAAGCTGTACTTAGAGATTTTTATGAATCCATGTTTCCCATTCCATCCCAATTTGAGCTGCCAAGAGAGTATCGGAATCGTTTCCTTCATATGCATGAACTTCAGGAATGGTAAATTTTACATATTCTCTTTCAGGTTACATGTGAACTACTGCCCTGTATTGGTATCTAACCCAGTGCATTAGAACTTATTAGTGCAGCTTCTGTGTGTCTAGATGTTGTCTTGATATACTTAGTTTTGGTGATGACTGAGAGTTTGGACTTGTATTAATTTTTAATATAAAAAGGTAAAAAATTGTTTTAAAAAGCAACGAGTTAAAAGCACAGAACCCCATGTGGGGCTAGTCGTGAAAGCAAACCTTAACCAAAGAAGAACAATTTAAATAGAGTAAGAATGAGGAAAACGCTTAGACCGCCTTCATTTCCACACACCCGGGATTACACTTCAAAGACCATCTGGCTCCTCCAGTGTACACAGTAGCCTAGCAGGATGCAATCTGCTCCATGTTTTGCTTGAGGGCAAAGTGCCCAAACTCAGAGGCCAGATGCATTCAAACTAGATGCTGAAAGAGGCAGAAAGTGTCATCAGAGCCAGATCCAGCATTGCTATCTTAGCCTGGTCCAGGAGGAAATTGGTTGGGCAGATTATATCCCCTCAAACTGCCTGGTATGAGATTGAAAAGATGCGTGTCATTTCACCAAAGTCTAAGTCCAATACACCAAATAATGATAGAAATCCATTTTTAGCTACTGTGGAGTTTAGGCATAGCACTTAATTTCAGATTTAAGACCAATATAAATATAGCCCAATATATAAATATAGTTACTGATGAAGTGATGCTTTGGAACCAAAGAAAATGCACAGATCTTATGGAACACATAGCAAATAAGTGTTTTGTTTTGTTTTTAAACCAGAAGTTATATAGTAGCAAATTGTTGTTATACAACAGTGCCTTCTTTCTCTTTTTCTAGTATTTTTACTTCATGGAATGTTGGAGAGCATGCAATGTATAGATTCAAAAATATAAATCTTAATCTGCAAAACCTATCTCTTTCTATTTTTCCTTTGTACAGGAGGGCTTACAGAGACAAGCTAAAATTTTGGACCCACTGTGTTCTAGTAACATTGATAGTGTTTACAGTCATCTCATTTTTTGCTGAACAGGTAAAAGTTATAATTTTATCCCGATAAATAACTCTTACATTATAACAACCTTAAATAGAATGTAAATTTTAATTCTAATGGGCTTTGAATTCTGATTCTGAATTTGAGCAATAATTGAAATATTGTTTCATGAGAGAGAAAATATATGTGGAAAAGAAGTTTAAACAATGAAGGATGGAAGAAACTATGACCAGAATTTTCAGAGTGATTATAAGGTTGCCTCTGTTTTTAGGTGTTTAACTTAAGATTCTTTAGGAGCCTGTTTTTTTTTTCAGAAGGCAGCTTTTGAATACTAGGCTTGCTAAAATTAAGATAGAGGTTGAGTGCTTAAAAACATCAGTCACTTCTGAAAATTGTGGCTCATTAAAAAAAAAAGGTAAAAAAAGAGAAGAAAAGAAAATACTACTCAATTGATCCAGACAATATCCTCTTAAGGTGATACAGGCCTGGACCAAAGAACAGTGAAGTAATTAAAAAGACTTATTGAACTGGTAGGCTTTGGAATTGGTCCTAAGAAAAATAGCCTCTAGTTCTACAGACTTCGGTATATAAAAGTACTCTCATGCATATGAGTAGTCCCATTGAACTCAGTGGAATTAATTGCATGTAATTGCAGGATCAGGGTCTTAGACAACAATTTGTCAAGCTACTAATAACTGTTTGCTTTTTATGTTTCATGTTGATGATGAACCTTATTTCTTTTGTACTTTTGTATTTAATGAAAAAATAAAAAAAATAATAAATTTTAAAAAAGAAATTATACCATGCTGTTGTGGTCCTGTTCTTTTCCTGTGCATCTAATCGGTCTATTCTACTACATTACTTTTGTTCCCCTTTTTTTATGATCTTATGAGGGGAGCATGATTCTCAAAAGCTTTACCTGTTATGTTTTTATTTAGTAATATAAAGTTTTACCCACAGCTCCGTTGGTTAGTTTGCAGCTTTTTGTAGGTACTTTGGGACTGCTGCTGTACTAAAAATGTGGCTTAGGAAGTATAAATGGGTTCAGTGTGCAAGGTCCAGATATCTAAATTAAAATATATGCTTACAGTATCAGTCTTGAAAATATTCACTCCCATTATTTGCTGTCTGCCTGTAACCCTGTCATTCAGCACCAGTGAAAATAGATGAGCCTAATCGATATGAATGTGCAGAATTGCTCCCTTCATCTTGTGGAGTGAAAAAATATGTGTAGTCTCATGTAGTTATTTGCTATAAAATATCTGATGTTTTATGGAGGTCACAGGAGCATAGTTTGAGCAGCCCCTGCTGCTTCTGGGGAGAACTAAATACTAATTTATTTTTAATTTTTCAGCTAATTGCACTTAAAAGAAAGATTTTTCCGAGGAGGAGAATCCAAAAAGAAGTCGGTCATGAACGAATCAAGGTGTAGAAGAGCTTTATTTGGAAATCAGTCTACCTCAAGATATAATAATAAGCATTTAAAATATTAATTGCAAGTGTCTTTTATGGTGTGACGTTTAGCTGGCTTGACATGAAAAAAATAAGTTAAATGCCCTAGGTTATATTCTTTATAGCACTGTTTGTGGTAGTCAAGCTATTTAGGTTATGACAGAGGAGAAAACAAGATGGAAGGTGTATGTATATTGGCAGCTCTTGAGTGGTTTTACTTTACAAGAATCAGCTCATGGGCATGTTATCCTTTTTATAAAAAGGGTTACCAAAAGAAACCTAGCTGCATTTACAGCAGTGGACAATAAAGTATGATGTTAGAAAGTGAAATTGTTTGGGATCAACCAGCAAGGTGTTCATGACCTTGCATTCCAGATCATTCTGCAAATTTGTTATTGGTGCTTTTTCTAGTTTTAGAAGAAAATTAGTGGGTAATTAATGAGCTTGCCAGTTAAATTTAATCAATATTTAATTATATTTACATAATATAAAAGTGGCAACAATGCAGCCTCAGAGGTTGATATATATAATATGTATCCAAATTAGGATATGATACATATCCTAATGTTATAATACCCAGCTGTGGAAGAACCGAGATTTTTTTTTTTTAAGATTTTGTTTTTCATCCCTGTTCATTAAATTTCCAGGAATACTGTGATATAATTTTTAGGCCTAACTACACAGACAGGGCTGTAATCAAGTAAAAGTGGCTAGCATGTATTATTATTTTATAATCATTGTAAATCTACAAATAAAAGTGCCTCTCCATATGAATGAATAATTTTTCAGTTTAATGTAGCAATGTATTAGAACAATGTTTTTTTTCTAAATGCAATAGTTATAGTCTCCCATCAAACATTTGGTGTTTTTAAATTTGGAAAAGTTCTGGCAGTCTCATGTTTTCTTAAGATATGGTAGATTAGTAAGATTTTAAAAGGAAGACAATACTGTGATGCTTTTCAAGCAGGTATTTCTGGCAAGTAATTTAAATCATAGTATTAATGGTATTCTAAAATCATATCTTTTTGTAATTAAAATGTAAGATGTAAAATGTGTGTGTTGTAAGATATCAACTTGTTTTGAAAGCAACTAAATCTATCTGAAAAATAAAGTCATGTTGGTCTATTTTGTTTTTGTTCTATAGAAAAAAGAAAGTACATCCAGTTCAGTAAATTACTGATTCATGACTTACTCTTTATAAAACCTTTGCAATTTTCACAAGTTGAACTAACTTTCTTATTATCCAGTCCATACACAAACTGTTAAATTTTAAACGTATTTTAAAATACAAGCATTTTTATCTTTTATTTGTAGGATGCAGCCAAGCTTCACGCTAAAATTCCACAGATATTTTATATTATCCTGTGATGCATCAAAGTAAACATTTAGCATCTAAAATGAGCAGCTTGTATCTGTAGTACTTCCAGTTGTTTAAAGTCTTTCATGTAGGCATTGATTTGACACACAATTACAGAGAAGCCAGAATGAAATCAGATTAGGTGTATAAAATTTACATTGGCGTGCCCTAAATTGGCTCAGTTTTAAAATAATTTCTATATTCTGCATTGTAATTAACATAAAATCAGGTAAACAAGAAATGACTGGGTGAAAAATAACTACAAGGTAGTTTTTCAAAGCTTTCTGCTAAGTTACGTGTGCAGTTGACTAACTTGCATAAATGTGGCAGGTTATTGTGAAAGTGTTCTTTTAATTTTTGCAGTTTAAGAAAACAGTATTGAAAGTATGTTCACAATATTTTGCTTTCTTGCAGCAACAATATTCATCCAGCAGAAGGGCTATAGATTGACCAAAAAATCGTATTTCCATATCTATGTCAAAGTTAATAATGTTTGCGTCCCCAAAATATCAAGCAAACCAAAACAAATGAGGGTCTGGGGGAAAATCCGTATTTTGGTGAATTGGAAAGACAAAAATGTGTCTGGATTTATATTAAGTTAGTAGAGAATACAAATTAAATCATAAATTAAGACTACCAGTGTGTATTTATTTTGTCTTTTATATTTTGGACTTCCAATACAAACTTCTGATATGGAGAGCATATTAGAAGCTACACAACATTTGAGAATGAGAGAATGTTTCTGGGACATTCTGCTTCTGGGCTTTTGTACATGCTGTAATTTTTTATGAGCAATATGATTGTTTTTGGCCATGTGACAAACACCTCTTTGTAAAGGGGGACAATCAGGAATGCTATCCCCGTTTGCTGTAAACCAACAACAGTTTTCTATCATTTTGGTCCTAAGAGTTGAAATTTATTTAAAAACTTGCTTTTAAAATGACAGTTTTCAAATAGGTCTCAAAAACAGGAAAAGTTTGCTAAATTTAGCATATGGAACAATATGAAAGTGCAGCAAGGAAGAGGAATGCCATACCTTGCTTTGTTTAAAACTGATTCATCTTAAATACATCACTTACTGCACTGGTCACCTGTTAAAGTTTTGCTCCAAGAGCTTCCACTGTGGCTCACGATGCAGCAGCAAAACTGGGTCATCTTTAATATTTTACTGTATAGAAAATAGCCAGTTTTTTAATGTTTACTTTGATATAAATCTGAAATAATATGCAGTTATTTTGCTGCTCCATTCCTCACACATTTGGGACTGGAGGGAAGCAACTACCTTGCTCCCTGCTTCTTCCCCAAACTGGGCACTGTCTTAGGGAACAGGCTGGGGGCTTTGCCCTATTGCTCCCTCTGCTCTGCTCTGCTCCCCGCCCACTTCACAGACCACTCTCTAGAGAAGACATGGGTAGTCATTCCTTGCAGCTCCAGTCCTCCCACCCCTCCCTGCCCCACCCCACCTCACCCCTTCCCAGAATGGGAGTAAAGCAACCACTAAGCCCTAAGCTTTCAGACTGGAATCAACCAGATCTGGTGAAAGCATGAAGAGCAGGGGGGAGGGGGCAGCTGCAGACTACCTACCCTATACTGGAAAGATTTCTACCAGTGAAAGTCTTAGGCCAATTTTCTATTGGAAATTTCTGTTTGTGGCCAAAATCTTGTTCTGTAGCAAGGAGTTATGTGCAGGCAGAGTGTGCAACTGCTCAATGCTCCTTGGAGGACGTGGATAGATGAAATCTCAGGTTCTTTCAAATCCTTTCTGGCAACAACAGAAAATGATCCAAATCATCCATATATTTCAATAAGCCTTATATAATTTAGTTTGACTTGAAGACCTTAACATTGATGATTTAGTGCAAGGGTATCCTTTATAAACCAGTCCTAGAGCAGAGCACAACATAAATGCATTCTTCATATTTAAGGCACTTCTGCTATCAGTTTTTTTCCTCTGCCACTCTTAGTAAATTAAGGTTAAGGTTTAATTATGTGCCCTACTTTCAGTAGTCCTCTGTGCAAAAACTATTTCCTCTTCCTGTTAGTTTTCCCTGGGATGTTCTAGCACCGAGTCATCTGAAAACATAAAATTCTGGGTTTTGTGCATAGTGGAGCTATGGGGTTAACATCCTACTTGCTTACCTTTATTAATTTCTAATTCAGTGCATTGTGAAGCCTGTTATTCTTGGGTACATTGTCCAGTTGGAGGCTAAAGAGCATCTCTAGTGTTTCTCTTTGGTCAACCTTTGGTAGTCTTTTGTTGGTGGGGAGACAGGGTGTGACACTTGAAGCAAGGGTTGGTGCTGGACTGGAAGGGCACGTGGGGGCCACCTCAAGGC
>NW_017729022.1:72837896-72845207 GCF_001723915.1 Gavialis gangeticus
GGCTGGTGCTGGACTGGAAGGGCACGTGGGGGCCACCTCAAGGCAGAGTGGTCAGGGGCTGCCACCCCTGAGGGCCCTGACGTCTCTAGTGCCCCCTGCCCCATGCTGCCCTGCCAGCGGACACTGCTTCCCGTGCAGCATTGGGGGCGGGGGGATGTCAGGATGCTCCGGGAGCTTCCACCACCGCTCACGATGCGGCGGCAAAACTGGGTCTTCAATGGTCGCAAAGCGGGAGCAAGTGAGGGCCGGGAGGGACTGCACGGGGGGGCGCATCCAAGCGAGGATGGACGTGTGGTGTGTGGCACCGCGGCCCTGTCTGCAGTGCCACACATGGCTACACGCAGGTGCTTGGGAAGTACCATGTTTACCCTGAAGATGCGTCACCCGCTGCCGTGTGTACCCGGGGAAACACAGGTTGCCCTTCGCGGGGACGTGCCCAAGAGGTGCGGTCCGACCCCCTGCTCAGAGCAGGACCGTCCCAGTCAAAGCTTCGTCCGCAAAACCTGCCGTGCTGAGGATCCCTCCCCCGCTCTAGTGCCTGGTCCAGCGCCTCCTCGTGAGAGGGCTTTTCCTCATCTCCGACCTAGACCTGCCCTGCGGCCCCTAGGGACCATTGCTCCTGCCAGCATCTGCCCCCACCGGGGGCGGCCTGCCCCTGCTCTCCCCCGGGGCAGGCGCAGGGGCTGTTTTGGACCTGACTTCTTCCGCTTCTGTGCACGTAAGCGGAGCCAGCCAGAGCCCGTCCCAACATCTTTCTCCCTTTTTTTGTTGTCGTGTTTTTTCCCCACCCCCGAATCCTCTGGTGTCTTTCTCTGCGGCAAAGAGGCGGGTCCCTGACCCCCGCCGCTGCCCCGGAGGAGGGGAGGCTCACCCCCCGCCCGCCGGACACTGCCCAGCCCCGGCGCCGCTTTCCCGCCTTTCTTCCTTCCCTACCTCGGCAGAGGCGTCGGGCAGCGCCGCGGGGCGAAGAGCCGCCCTGCTCCCCTCACTGCTCGGGGAGGGACCCAGTGCTGCTGCAGGGGGACCTGGGGCTGCGGTTGTGCCCTGAGGGCCTGGGGACAGCGAGGGGCTTTCACCTTAGAGACCCCTCCCCCCCCCCAACCACCACCACTGCGGAGGAGAGAAGCAGGGGTCTGTGTGGAGCTGAAGTACAGGCCTCTGGCTCTCCCCGGGGCGGGGAGGGGGGTGTCTTTAGGTGTTTTGAAGGAAAAAAAAACCTCAACCAGATGCTTTTTCCTCTGCCCAACTCCCACCCCGCAGCTTGAAGACCCCAGGCTCCTGGGTTGCAGGTCTCTCCTGAGGTTCAACCTCCTTCCCCCTTTGCAGGCATCTTCCATCCTTGGATAGAGCTTGTCCAGTCTCCCTTGGATGGAGCAAGGGTGTCAAATGTCCTTGGGGGTCTGTCCCCATCCCCCCTCAGAGCCAAACCCAGCTCCAGCAGCAGGCAGGGAGCTGCAGGGGTCGCTCCCAACCCCCCACCACTGCCACCCATAGGCCCACGTGCCCAGCTGGGCCCTGGCATTCAGCTATGGTGCGATCCAGTGCCAGTCCAGCTGCATGGACTACCCTCAGCCCTCCCTGTGCACTGGCATGACCCAGCCCACAGGGCTATGTCATCCCCCAGGAATGGAAATTTGGCAGTGAGGGAGCGGTTGGTGGCAGCATTAATTGCTGCAGCTCTCGGCTGTCTCACAGGAACTGATGCTGCTGCCACTTTCCCACTGCCAAATTTCTGGACCTGGGGGAGCCCTGCAGGTGGGATGACACAACACCACAGGCTGGATCCAACCTGCAGACCGTAGGTCAAGTACCACAGGTTTAAAATACTCTGCATATCATTTGGTTTATGTAGAGGTAATTTATTGATACTGCTGCTTTTATTTAAGGGTTCATTTTAATCCTCATTGTCTGACATTGACATTGTTTCTTTTAGTGGAAAAAGCAGCATTTACAATTGTATCTCTGCTTGGTCTTTGGGAATAGCTGGTGGCAAGCCGGAGTGTTGAACTGTGCCTGCATCTAGCCGTTCACTGCCTGACTACCTTACGCAGCGCAATCAGGTTTGGAAGAATGACTCCCTTGAGCCTAGGTTTTTATTTATCCTTCTCATACTGCATGACGTCACATAGGTTGCATTATTTTGGGGATTTTTTTTTTAAAGCAGTTATTCCCTTAACCAACAAATGCAATTTTTAACACAAATTAAACGTGGAAACACCAGAAAAGGAGAGCTTGAAAATGACTATTGTAGGCTAAACTACTACCATAGCCAAATTCTGCTGTTGTTGTGGGGAAAAACATGTACAGCCACATATGTTTGCACTTGTCTATTGTTCTATTGAGTATAAAGCACTGAAAGGTTTTAAGTTTAATTGCATTCATACTTGTAACACTATTTATTACTAGTAACTTTTTCAGTGGCAAGACACTGACAGTACCATAGTTCTCCTGCTTTGCCTGTGATAGGTTAGAGGGTGATCTTGGTGTGTTGGGCATTATGCATGGTAGTTGTGTGCACGAGTTGTTCCTCCTGTTTTTCATAACAGGTTAGACAAACAATTGTCTAGGATGATTTAGATAGGGATGGTGCTACCTTGATCAAGAGGTGGTGGCAGATGACCTCCTGAGGTCTCTTCCAATCCCCTACTTTTTATGATTCTGATTCCTTATTCCTTCCTAAAATAACTTTTTGTATGATTTTGTAAATCCATTTTAATTAATGTGCAAGGTAGTACAGGGAGATGCTAAGTGTATGCTGTATATTTAAAAAGGAATTTTTAAAAAAAAGTTTCTGCAACCTACAGTAGAACCCCACACTACAAAATTATAAAAGCTAAAAAATAAGGCAATTCAGAAAAGGAATACAAAGTTTGGGAAGGCTATAAGCCTGACTTTTTTTTCTTTTCATTTCCAGAAGGAATACAGTTCAGAATAAACTCCAGGTGCTTCCCAGCTTATCCAAGTTTTCGCATTTTCAGTAACAATGCAGTTCCTTGACAGAAATCAAATCTTGATGTCATGAAATATGTAATGAATATTAAAAGATAAATAAAATGATGTATGGTAGGGCTGGAGATGTAGAGATCCTATAGTCCGTCCACTTGCTCAAAGTATACCCAGCCCACCCTTAATAAATGTTTGTCTAACCTTTTCTTTAAAAAAACAGGCTTACTAGATAATTCATTGAAGTGCTTAAAAGATTTCATAGATAGACAGTTTCATAGGATGTAGTTAACATGTCAGTATGAGCATCACTAGAATTTGACTTTTGAAAATAGCATTTAAAAAGTTAATTGCTACAACTTTATATTTATTATGGTAGGGGAAGAGAAACACTCTGATTATGGCACCTTCAGGAAGAAAACATCCTGGGAAATCTGGTAAACCAGTTCAGGAAGATCAAGCTATACATACCTATGACTTCCAGGAAGAAAAGAAAGATCTGAGTGGATCAGAGGAAGACAGGGAAGGTACATCAATCAACTAAAATGATCATGTTAAATGGGACTTATGCATTTAAATGTATATATTGTTAAGTTACTCAAATGTATATATTGTAAATACTCAAATGGTACAATGCTCTATTTTTTGACATTTCTGATAAACAGATAGAAATGGGGAAGTCAGTACATCAGGGTGATGGCATTATGTAGCCTTCCTTGTGAGGCAGCCACAGGCAGATTTACTTGAAGCCAATGATTCTGACTGGCCTTCACCTGGAGAGAACTACTTAAAAGCAATAGAACAGCTCTGTATAGCCAGCGTATGGCTATAAAACTTAGGCTTGCTGTTGTCATCTGTAATAGAGTAAGTTTTTTTATACTGCATTCTCTTCTGTACTTGGAAAGAATAGTGTTCCTCTCTCCTTTGTATCAGGTATGTGGACAGAAGAGAGTAGAAAATGATGCGCAGCTCTGTTACCTGTGTACCAAGTGCTGACTGATGGCTTTGGGAATGCAAAAGTCTTCTTAAGCTATAAGGAGGGTTGGTATTTGTGGCTTGGTGGCAGGGAGGAGTCAAGGGTGTGGAAGGTCATGGATGAACCAAGAGCGAAGAATGGGAAAAATGCATTAAAGAGGCAAGGAGAGGCCTCTGAAGAGAAAGACAACCTAACAAGGAAGAAAAAAGGCACAGAAAGGAAGCATATCAGCCAGCAAGGCAGGATGGTTTTGTTTCATGCCCAAAGCACGTAGCTGCTAAGCAGTGCCATCTTTTCCTAGGAAACAGAGTAATAGGGTTTCATTTAGAATTGACTAACCAAATGGTGACATCCTTTCAAAGTATTTACTGCAACGCCTCTTGTTTTGGATGCTGAATTTCAGGGGCCCCCGTTTGTCTTTTGTTGGTTTTCCCCTCTTCAGTTGTTCCAGTTAAATCGTTTACAGAAGATTTATACAAGTGAAGATCTTACAGCCACTGTCTCATATTGAGAATGTTGGTTTGCCTGCTGTGACTTTAACTGCTTCCTGTGAAGCATTTGACAGATTTCTCCAGAGTGGGCTAAACTTTAATGAGGCACGATCATAGATTTATTTTGGATACAGTATGGACCATACTATTAGAGAAAAGCCATCTCTGCTGTTACTTCTCAGCCAACCACAGTGTCTTCCTTGCATATATATCTATGCAATGTTTATATATGGATATTTATAATCTGAGACACCAGTGGTTGGTGTTTACATTAAGCAGAGTGTCTGCTTTGTAGCTCTACATCAACAGTAGTTCTGAAAAGGGTAGCGAATATGTACAGAGCTTTTGTTTTTTAGGATATCACATGACACTGATTCATACTGCTTTAAAAAAGTAAAAACCCTTATAATACAATATTTTGGCAAAATGTATTTCAGATTCCAACATGAGACAGACCTCACATTTTTGGGCCCAGTAGTAGAAATCCTGAATGTATGAAATACAAGGGATGACAAGGTTGAATGGTTATAAACTACTGCAAGACCATTTCAGGCTGGACATAAGGAAGAATTTCTTTACTGTCTGAGCCCCCAAGCTCTGGAATAGCCTGCCACTGCAGGTGGTTCAAGTACCTACTTTGAATGCCTTCAAGAGAAATTTGGATGCTTATCTTGCTGGGATCCTATGACCCCAGCTGACTTCCTGCCCCTCGGGCAGGGGGCTGGACTCGATGATCTTCCAAGGTCCCTTCCAGACCTAATGTCTATGAAATCTTCTTAAAGAAGGGATAGCTACTTAACCAAAAATTCTGCTTTCTTAAGGACCCTATTTCATAATACAACAATTCACCCAGAATTTTTATTTCTATTTTAAGTGGTTAATTTTTTTAAGGTCAAATTATTTCCATCTTTGAAATGATTATTTTGTTGCTAGTTTGGGAATACAGTCAGTTTTCTTCTAGAAGGTTTGCTGTCGTGGCTCAAACATTCAGTACAGAACTGATTGAGAAGGGCCTAGAGGAAATCGATGGTGTGCCTATTCAAATCTGGTACTTGGGGAAAATCTAAGATGTAGAGGCGGTTTTAGTCTGTCTTATGCTAAACAAATTGTGGATTCCATGTGATTTATTTGGAGAAACAGTTACAGAAAAAAAATATAACCACTTTCCAGCAAAATATTTGATGTGATCTCTGTTTTTTGTTTTTTAAATATTTAAAGGCGAGACTCCAGTAATTGATAAACATGGGAAAAAAAGACCTTCAGTGATGCCTCACAATGTGACTGAAGATGATGTGGGGTAATTTTCTTAAAAATCTTAAATTTTTGTTACAAAATTTTGCATAGGTACTAGTTACTGAAATTTGATAAGCCTAGTTTTGGGTCTCATAGATTCCATTCAGTTAAAATGTCCAAACGATAGAAGACCAGATAGTGTGTGTTCAAAAAAGAAAAACATACGTATGTGTTTTATAGAGAAACACCAGTTGTTTGAGTGATAACTAACAGCTACAATGTAGCGGGGAAAACAGCTTCTCAAAATTGTTTTGTTTCCTCCCAATGGTGTTTTACAAGTTCCACCCCATGTCATTTATCATTTACTTTCTCAAATCTTATTTTTCTTAAGAATTATAACACTTTCAAATTGAAGTGTTCCATTATTACCTGAAAAGCTCCATTTTTTTATATGTAAACTTTATAAAGTAAATAGAACCTTCTGAAGGTTATGCTTGAGAATGTAGTTTTGGGAAAGATGTCAGTCTGTCAAAATTAACAGATTGAAGTTGTGACCAGTTCTCTTTGTCAGAAAGGGAAAGGCAGGCTTCAGGAGAGATAATACCTCTTTCTTAACAATGACTCAGAACCTGCGGTGCGCCTTATTAAACCTCTGCTCTCTCTCCACTGCCACACAGACCTGTTTAATCATCTTTCTGTTTTAAGTGCACTACACAAAACAAGCCCCATTGTCTTTTATTGTGACCAGGGCTGTCCCCCAGCATTGCCAGTCTTGATGATAGATTATTTTCTTCCTCTATCTTATTACTCACCATCCTCATACATAAAATAGTTTTACAGATTCTTGTTTATCAGTTTACCATTTTTACAGTCAGGTCCTTAAAAATATTCCCTCCTTGCTCCTAGGATGTGAGTTAACAAAATACTGTCATTAAAAAATCATTCCATTTAGCCTGTTCTTTGGCTTTCCTATTTTTGTGTGTTTTAGGTAGTGCCAAGGAGGTAACATAGAGGGACTTAATCTTGTGTGTTGTACAACAGTGGCAGCATTTAGTGTTACTGTTTTTAAGTAGAGGGGAAAAAACTGTCAGTTCAGCTTGTGCATTTGTTCATATTCTGTGGTAGTTTATACAAAAATATATTTAAAGTTTCTAAAACACTAAATATTTTGTAGGGGTGAAGTACAGAATATGTTGGAACGGTTTGGAGGTAAGTATATTTTGTTCATATCCTTCTTAATTAAGCAGGAACTTTTTCTTCATTTCCTGATTCTATAAAAAATAATGGAAGTAGCACAAAGTTTAAGAGTGACAGGCAAAAAAGTGACAAATATTATAGCATCTTTATAGCTGTATGCTACTCTCTGCTAAAAAACAGAGAGTGGGCCCGCACTGTTCAACATCTTCATCAGTGACTTGGACGAGGGGGTGAAAAGCACCCTGTTCAAATTTGCTGATGACACTAAGATGTGGGGGGATGTGGGCACACTAGAAGGAAGCAACAGGCTACAATCGGACCTAGACAGGTTACAAGGGTGGGCGGATGAGAATAGGATGGGATTCAACACAGACAAGTGCAAAGTGATGCACCTGGGGAGGAACAACCAGCACCATACCTACAGGTTGGGGAACTCCCCTCTTGTCAGCACAGAGGCGGAAAAGGATCTTG
>NW_017729022.1:72845487-72847152 GCF_001723915.1 Gavialis gangeticus
GTCAGGGCGGCTAGGATCTGGAACCAACTTCCAAGAGAAGTGGTGCAGGCTCCTACCCTGGGGGTTTTTAAGAGGAGGTTAGATGAACACCTTGCTGGGGTCGTTTGACCCCAGTACTCTTTCCTGCCATGGCAGGGGGTCAGACTAGATGATCTACTCAGGTCCCTTCCAACCCTAGAAACTATGAAACTATGAAAAAAGAAAAATTAACATACATAAATGCAGCATCATGCAATAATCCAATGAAAATATAAGTGCAAGTATTTTTGTAGACTGATTACAAGGAAGAGAGATTAGGAAGGATGCATGAGCATAGTTTAATATGAGTTAAATACTAAAGTGATAAAGGAAGATTTTTAAAGATGAGATTAGAGATGCAGAGATCCAATAAAGAAGGGTATAGGTACCTACATGTTCGGTACTGAAGCACCTGCCTTTGAGGCACCTGAATACCAAATCCAGAGTTAGGTGTGCAGGCGGGAGAGTGACGTGACTCAGAATGATTATACAAAAACCTTCTGCCAAGTGGGGAACTCCCATGAATCTTGCATTCCTTGCCACACAATAATAAAGCTTCAGCAGGTGGGGTAGAGCACGTCTCCATCCTAGCTTGCTTCTAACTTGGTGATTACAGCCACTCTCCTAAGAAGTGAGGTCTGTGGACTTGAATCACTGGAGACTGAAAACGGTATAGTATTCCCACTTTGTGGGCAAATGTCCAAATTGCCGTCTCTGTTCTTCTCCTCCAGCAGTCATATCTTAAAAATAAGGCAGTTATAAGTGGATTTTATGAAGGGCCCAATCCTATTTGCATCCATTATGCCAATTCTAAGGACATACACTGGATCAAGCCCCTTAGAAAATTTAGGCCTGGGCCTCACATGTCAAATCCAATGAAGCCCACTTATAAGTTACATTTTCCAATGGAAGGCCACCTAGGCCAGGGGTGCTCAACATTTTTTGCTCGGAGGGTTAAATGAGTAGTACCTGGTCCATGCATAGGTTGGATCTGGCCAGTGCTCCTGCAGCAAGGCCCTTCCTGGAGGGGAAGCAGCCCAGCCGGATACAGCTCTGTAGGGGAAGGAGGCTTGGCTTGGCCCCACAGGATTGGGGGAAAAGACTATGGTCTGGCTCCAACCCCTGGTGTGGGGCTTGGGGATTTGGAAGCAGAGGAAGGTGGCAGTCTTAATTGCCACTGTTCCCCCACTGCCAAATTTCCCAGCCTGAAGGGACCCCACCACCCCGGCCTAGACACGCCCTATTTTTCCAATTTGTCTCAGTGCTATTTTCTGGATCCTGAGCAGACTTAGGAGGGTGCAGCAGTTAGGTGCTTGGGCCTGGAGAGTTGTAGGCAATATTAAGAATGCAGGTCCCTAGAGAAATTTCAAATAAAAAAGTTTAAGTATTTCCAAGATTAGGCAACTGCTGACTAGTGATATTCTGGATCACAGTTTTGAACTTGGGTACCTGACATCTATCTTGTCCTGTTTTAGGTGCCCAATACCTTTTCATACTTGCAGAAAGGTGGGGAAATATAAGTTGAGAAGCCATTTTTATCACCCCTCAAATTGTCATTACAAAAAAGGAGCAAGGAGGAAAATGGCATTGCAGGAATGGTGAGAGGAGATAGGGACTTGCATAGATGTAGAGCAAGTAGTAATGTTG
>NW_017729022.1:72847163-72849949 GCF_001723915.1 Gavialis gangeticus
ATAGGGACTTGCATAGATGTAGAGCAAGTAGTAATGTTGAGCAAATCCTTCAAAAATCAGAAAGGGATTTTTGAGACAAATAATGAATGGTCATAGTGTGAGTGAACAAGAAAATAGTCTGACTGCAGGGTTTAGGAACACTAAAAACTAGGAAAGGCAATTATCAGTAATAAAGTGGTTGTCATACAAGATTTAATTTCTGAGAGCATCAAAGAATAAGGATGAATAATAGCAATCGTGCGGAGACAGTTTGAGAGAGACTTATTTGGTGTAGTAGCTAGAACACTTGCTAACTCACAGTTCATACTTATGTTATGAATTTTTGTACAACACACAGAGGGGCAAAAAGTAGTGGTGGGGGGAGGAAGAAGGAAAGATGAGTCACAATAACAAGATAACTCACCTACTCAATAATTGGCTGAATAATATTTTTAGTTTTATAACAGAAGTAGATGTCTTGTTTTTGCATGTATGTGGACTCCAAGGCATAAAATGGATCTTAAAGAACTTTGTTAATTCAAAATGTTAAGAGTGTCTAAATGTCTTGCTTTGGAGGAAATATAAGAATGCTATCCTAGTCACAGCAGCTTTGGTAAGAGGAGGATTTCAGGCTTCATATAAATAAGTTAGAATAAATTACTCAAGCCTCAAGATAGGTAAAAGGATAGGTTATGGAGGGATCAGAGAAAGAGAATGTTATCTGTACAAAAATAATAGAACTGAAGCTAGCAAGAAGACGTCAAATAAAATGTAAGGACAGTAAAAAGTTGGCAGATGTATCCTTTATGTTGATACTGATAGCAGAAGAGAAAAAGTAGCTGGCAGTAGGGGACAACCTTTTGACAGGCATGCCACAAGTTAGTCCCATACCCTCCCCAAATGCCACTTTGATCCCCTTCCCCTACCCAGTCTGCTGCTCTGCTTTCTGCTCCCAGCCCTGTGCTCTCTGCCCAATTTGCTGCTTCTTGTCCTATCTGCAGCTGTGCTGCCTGTCCCCTCCCTAATCTGCCACATGCCACACATAGTTTTATGGTCTATGGTACTTATGTTGTAGGTTGGCCCACTTAAGATGCTTATAACATTAAAATGCATCTAAACAAACATTTTATTATAAAGTAGCAGTTCAAGCTGTCCCTATACAGAATGTCATTATCTGAAGAATAAAAGTTTACTTCTTCTATTCATTTAATATTTTAGCAATGTTGATAAACCATTACTTTGTTAATGTATTACAACCCATCTCCAAGTTATTAAAATAAGTATGCCTCAAAAAGTTCTTGGGTTGATGAAACTTTTATAAAAATATTTTTTAAGTGCCAAAGTTATTGTACACTTCTTCAGTTACAAAGCATTGTGAATGCTTTTCCTAAATGTAATTGATAACATTTGCACTAATGTGCTGTTTTAAAATTCAAATATATGCATAATACAATTTACAATTATTTTTCATCTATTTCAGCTGATATTAACAAGGCTCTCCAGGCTAAAAAGAAGAGACTAGAAATGTATACTAAGGCTTCTCTCAAAACCAGCAACCAGAAAATTGAACATGTTTGGAAAACACAGCAGGAACAAAGGTAGTATTTACATTTAATACAGGGGAAAAGTGTAAGATGTAATTATGTATTTTTTCTGGATCACAGTATCTGCTATAGCATCATACACTTGTTAGATCTGTTTTGGCAACAAAGAACTTTCTACCCAGACACTTCTGTTCAAGCACTTCTGGTTTTTTGTCTCCAATTCTGTCACTTCTTTTCAAATCCACAGAAACAACTCACCTCAACACTCTCTCTTCAGTAACAGAAATATAAAATGTCAGAGTTTGTGAGCAAACTGACTAGTATAGCCATCTGTTATGTTTCGTTTTGATGAAAATTGACTTCAGTCAGTGTTAATTTTTCAGAACATTTTTATTTTAATCAATAATTTCTAGTTTATTTAATCTGATTTTTTCCCATAAACATTTTCCATTTCAAATTTCCTCTCAAAAATTGAAAATTACTATTTATTGAAAAAATGTAATTTTATCTAACTTTTCAGTGATAAATGACATGTAGGATTTTTTCCTCCACTTGGAGGAATGTTTAGTTACTGATACTGGCCTTAAAGACAGAAAGAGATGAAACGTGGCATTAAATATTATATAAATCAGACATTTCTAAAATAGGGTTTTTTTGGTCAAATACACTTATAGTCAAATGTCATCTTTTTCAACAGCCAAATAGCTTATTTTTTTACGTATGCTATTTCCAGCATATTGGTAGACGTAGTTATGCAGGCTTACATACTCAATTTATAGAAAATAAAAGACTTCTTTTTTATTCCCAGTCGGCCTCCCAATCAAATAAACACGTACTTGGACATTGAATCTTTTAATCCTACATAAGTGATATCATTCCAGTACAGATTAAAAAAACAAATCCATCTGGCGTTAGTGGCTCTATATTTATTTTAACTGATATTTCAGTTTTACACTGCTAATCACAATAGTAATTGCAAGATATATTTTTAGACAGAAGCTGAACCATGAGTATTCTCAGCAGTTCCTGACTTTATTTCAGCAATGGGATGTGGATATGCAGAAAGGAGAGGAACAGGAAGAAAAACTAGCGGTTAGTTTCCAGCACAACATATGAATATATTAAAATGTTTTAAATCAGAAATACAAATGCTAGTTGCTCTTGTTGGGCACCAGGTTCCCTCATGCATAAATACACTTAAGTATGTTTCAGGGGGAAAAAAGTGCTACAGGACTCTTGCTGTCTTGATTAGAGGTTGTGGGG
>NW_017729022.1:72850035-72882666 GCF_001723915.1 Gavialis gangeticus
GGGGGGGGGGTTTGTTTTCTATGATGTTTTTAGGATACATTGGGCATGTCTATACATGCAATCAATACACCTGAATTTTCTGAGGCGAAATTCAGACTTATTACAAGTATTCCCAGGTACACATCTATATGTACACTACTGTTGGAAGAAGTTCAGTCTGGGGCTTCTCCTACCCCCCTGTCCTGCTGTGCCCCCCTGCAGCATCCAGGGAGAGACCCAGGCTCCCTCAGGTGCTAGCCCCAGGGAACAGAGGAGCTGTCCAGAAGTGGGAGGGAGCTCCCAGCCACATGGAGCTAGGGATTACAGCCTGGCTTGGTGGTGCTGGCTTGGGGCAATGCCCTGGGCCCGAGCAGTGGGAGAAAGCAGCACTGGGGCCAGGGAGTAAACATGAGGGGGAAGCAGTGCTGGTCACCAGCACTGCTTCCTTCTCATGTCTCCCCTCAACCCCATTCCGACAGTGCTGCCTCCCTGCTTCTCCCCCCAAGTCCTGATGCTGCTTCCCCCCGTGTCTTCCTCTGATCCCAGTACTGTTTCCCTCCCCAGTCCCAGCACCTGTTCTCTCCCCCATGTCTCCCCACCAGCCCTGGTGCTGCTCCCCTCCCCACCCCCCTGGCCTCTCCCCTGGTCCCATTGCTGCTCATCTCCCAGCTCCGGGGGGTGGGGGGAGTAGTAGGTCCCATATGCATGTGTAAATGCTGACTCTTTACTACACATTAGTCTAATTGCACACTAAAGCATCTTGTGTTTCACCTTAGCTTTATACATAGGGATCAATTGTTTTCTTTACTGGGCAAAACCCTCATGAGAATTTAAAAGCAAATCCTTGAGTATCCAACCATGTTTGGGGTAAAGCTTCATCCAAATTTCCAAGGATTGTGTGGCAAGGTAAGAAAGGACACACTGGTGACTGGCATAGTGTAAGCATGTTAAGTGTGTAGGGTAGAAGGACAAGTGGACACTAACAGCAATTACACTTGATCCTCTTCCCTGGATTGATAATATACAGAGAGGGGAAGGGAGCTATGTAATGAAACAATTCAGATCATGTGGCAGATCTGTGTTATAAAACAGGAATTTCCAATGGAGAGGTAAGTTTTCTTTATAAACACTGACAGCAGCATCCATCTAATTTATCATTCACTAACTAACATGGCTTTTCTTTTTGCTTTAGAATATGTTCCGTCAGCAACAAAAGGTTTTCCAACAGGCGAGAATAGTTCAGAATCAGAGACTGAAAACAATTAAACAGCTGTACGATCAGTTCTTGAAGGTCCAGTATATATACACTTTTTGTAAACTACGTGAACCTTGAATAAGACTGTTTTGAAATTCACAGTTAAAGCAGAATTCAAGTACTATAACGTGTCAAGAATTTATAGTTTGTTTAAGCATAATAGCAGAGTTTTGCACAAGTTTTCTGTAATTAAATCAGCTTGGTTACTTTTAAGTATATTTCCATTCTTTTTAACTAAGATCTTGTCTACACATGTATGTTGCCCTTATTTGACACACACTTGTTTAAATAAATAACTGACTTAAATAAACAAGCCACTCAGGCCCCTGTGTGGACACACTTCTCTTAAATTGATTATATCTGTACACTTGCCAAAACTAAAAACTACAGACAGGTTTAAATAAAATCAAGTACAGATGCAGATGCTTGTGCTAAATTAAACACATCACAGAACCAGTTAAACCACTGCAACAGTGTGTTTATGTAGATCAGCCCTTAGATTTTTTAATGTTAGGAACAATTGCATTGCTTTATTTAAAGTGTTCTGTATTCTCCTTTAAAAACTGTAAGCCAAAATTTAACACTTTTTACACTTCAGCTGAGGCAGCCATCTCCCTAAAAGTAAAAACTAAAACAAAGACAGAATAGTGACCTCTCATCAGGAACTTTTTTTTTAAAGAAATAAACTATTTCTTGCAAGATAAATCCCCATTTTAAAAAAGTATTCTTTTTGTGAGATGCTATGTTTTATTTACTAAATGTGCTTTCCAGAAAAGCATTGAGCAAACTGGGAATTACTTTCATTAAAAACTGTTACAGCTAAGTAATTCAATCCAGTGCTAGCAAGAAGAGTCAGTCAGCCAGCAATAAGGATCTCATGTAAAAGTGGAAACAGTAGACCAGTTAATAGGCTCTTGTGATTAACTGACTTTTATGGTCTTTGTTGACTTACAACACTACATATTTGCAACCACTGCTTTTGATGTCACATTTAGAGAAGAAAGTAGACACTATATACAAATGCTTAATACACACACTTAACAGTTAAATGCCTTAATGTATTCTTATTATCAGTAATTTAAGATAAACATACTATATTGTATTTTGTCCATCCTTTCAACCTCAAAATATAGGTAAAAGTGAATAATAGAACCAAGTTAAACTAAAAATCTGATTTAAGACAGGTGACCAGTTAAAAGATACCAGTCTGTATAACTCCCTGAACTGACTTCCTGCCCCTGGGGCAGGGAGCTGGACTCAAAGATCTTCCAAGGTCCCTTCCAGCCCTAATGTCTATGAAATCTATGTGTACTGACAAGCATCACCTAAAAGCCAATCTATGCTAGTAGTGTAATAGTTTGGCTGGGCATGAGTGCTTTTCAAAATGTAAGTTATCTAGTTTAAAAAAGAATAATTCCAAGTTTAATAGTTTTATATTAATTTATAACCAGAATTAATGTTAAGTTAAAATTAATAGCTACCAGAAACAGGAAAAACAATTACATTCAGTCAAAAATGTAAACAAGTACATGAAAAACTGAGAAATAACAATATAATTTCTTGTTTCAGGGTCTGAAGTGGGAATTTTGTTAAGGGAAAAAATGAGTTTTCAAAATGTCTGATAGCACTGAATGAAGAAAAATCATCTTTGGAAAAACTGGAAAAGTTTGGAAATGTCAGTAAAAAAAATCCAAAGCATTCATTCCGTTCCAGTGTGCACAGACAGAAAAAATGCTTTTTTCTAAAAGCAAATAAAAATGAAAACTTGTTTTGTCTAAAATTTCTGGGAACATAAAAAAAATACTTTATCAAATAAAATCCCCTTCTAAACCTATCTTTGCCAAGGAAATTTTTAGCAACTTTAACCAGCTTTTGTTTAGAGTATTGCAATAGGTTTGAAATCACATGTGCTGTCAGGATACGCTACTATTAACAAATCCACAGTAACTGAACTGATCTTAATTTTACATGAAACTCTAATGAGTATATTTAATCAATATTACCTAAAAAGCTGTATTAGAAGTAATAATATTTGGAAAAAGCTATCTTAACGGTGCAATGCAAATGGAGGGTGAAGCAGTGCTACAATCTTTCATTCCAAGTAAAATTAGAAAGTAGAGATCGAGCTCAATATTGTGCCCGCACAATCTCAACTGCATGTGCACACAAGTGGCCCCAGCTATCAGAATGGAATGAGTCCCACGTGTAATGGTAAGCATGATCTAAAACATCTGCAAGATAAGTCCAAATTAGTATGGGGAAAACAAGGTAATCATAAGAGGTAAATGCAAAAGAAATAAGGATGCTAGCAAGGACTTTTAATCAGATGCTTTGCAGCTGCAGATGTGATAGGCTTCTGTTGGGGAAAAATAACTTTAGGTGCAGCACAGTAAGAATTCTAACCAGCTGACTAATTAAAAAAAAAAAAATCAGTATAGTGTTGTACACAGGGTATGTGTTTCTAGAGTAGCAGCATATTTTCCAGTTGTATGAGAACTACAGAAGATATATGCCACCTTTGGCAAACAACTTGTTGAGTTTGAGCCTGGATTATTTTGAAATCCAGTTCAACTGACAGTGAAAATAATTGTTCTATAACATTTAGAGCATGGAAGATATGGAAAAGAATAATGAAAATCTTCTAGCTGGTGCACAAAGTGAACTTCGCAAGGAAATGGCTATGTTGCAAAAGAAAATTATGATGGACACTGTAAGTATTGGCATTGATTTTTTGGGGGGAGGGAGGAAATCAGTCCAAAAAAATGAAAGGAGAAAAATAATTTAAGATTCTCTTAATTAGCTCAGTAGGCCTGACAAAAGTGGTATTTTTCCCTAATTGTTTTGTTATCTGTGTTCAATTTTATCTCCTTTTCTTGTAACAGCAACAACAAGAGATGGCAACTGTTCGGAAGTCTCTTCAGTCCATGTTATTCTGATGGTTCATTGAACAACTTGTACCTAAGCAACATGATATAATTATAACAGTTAGCTTTAGCTACAGAAAAATAAGCCTACTGCTTTAAAATTCCGTTTCCTAAATGTTCATATTAAATCAAACCATGGCATGGATTGTTTCAAGTACTTCCTGTTCAATAATTGCTAGTGAAATTGAGACAGCTAAGCCTATCAGGCTATAAAAGTAGATTCTTCACTCTAATTTCCTTTTTCAAGTTTACTTGAATTGTCCTTAGTGTTTTACTTTATCATTTGAAGTGGACTGTCCAAAAGGTGATATTATAACACATGATATGTGATTCTGAATTGTAAGTAGGCAGCTTTAATGCTAAATGGAACACAATTCCACCAACACATAGCTGGGGCCCTACTGAATTCATGGCAGAAGTAGGCTGCACTGCAGCTCCTTTATCTTACAAGTCAATCCTAACTGGCAGTGAAGTAAAAACCACGGTTTTAAATAGGGCACCATTTGTACCTCCCTGCCACTGATTGGCCAAGGGGCCCTAGGCGGCCCTGCTGCTTGTTGCTGACTAGCAGGGAACCAAGAACAGTGCCATGTTTAAAACCACAGTTTTGCTTCCCCACCAAATTGAGAGCAAGCCACAAGTGGGGCCCCTCCACCGATCAGCAGCTGGGGGGGGGGCACAACAGGGAAACCTGCTAGATTAAAAGGAGCCTCAGCACAGCCCACTTCCACCATGAATTCAGTAAGGCCCTACATATAGCACCAGAAGATTAAAAGGGGCACCCTGGACATCTGCTGTTAAGCAAAATGTTAAGTCTGAAAAATATTTGTTTGTAAACTAAAGAAACCATAAAAATCATCATAGGCTTATATGTACATTTTTTATAGGTTTAGCTCAGTATCATACCTGAAGTTTTAAGTATCTGTGATACACAAGAATTAAGTTTAGTTGCTGCTGTAAGTTTTGTTTAGTTTTCTACCATTCCAGGATGTGGTTTTATTAAACATTAGGAACCTTATTGTAAGCTTTACCATGCTACAATAACGAATTTGTCAAAGCATGTTACTCAAATTTAAAAAAGGTATTCCAGCTTTACAGGGTAACTAATAGAATTAGTTTAAATAAACATCATTTTATGTTAACAACAGATATGCAGCAATTCAATAAATACCACACATTTAAAAGTTGGAACATGTATTGTGAATTCTTGTGTACCAATAAAAAAATATCCTAAAGATATCCCAAAGCAGGTTCCCGCATCCAGAACTGTAGTTCAAATGTTAGTCTTTGCTGTTTGAAAGAATTAGCAGTTTAATAAAGGCTTATGATTTTAAAAGAAATTCTTTATATTGTGTGCATTACATAATACAGATTTTTGTCATCACAGAAAAAATTGTTTATGCACATACAACTTAGAAAAACCACAAAATATTTTAATATATGGCTGTTGCCTGCTTAATGCCACAAATAACCAAGGAATTAATGTTCTCATGTTATCAAAAGCTAAAGTTTTGATTCTGAAGTACTTTACAAATAAGGAGAGGAGGAGTAACATATCCAGTTTTTCTAGAATGCCCTGAAAAATGAAGGTTTTTAAAAATGCAAAGTATTCCAAAACCAGTCCATACAGATTCTCTACAATTTAATTTGTCCCCTGATTAGCATTTACATGATGGAACTAGGGTCATCTGGAGACAAGTTCCCCAGTTTTTGACTACTCGCTGGATTCTGGAACCAGTGATTTTTCAGAGTGCTAGTGTCATGCTATTTTCTGGATAGGGAGGTCTAGGCCAGCTGTTGATGATGCCAGAACAATTCAGTCCCCATTTAAAAACTGGGATAGAGTAGGGGAGCAACATTAGTTCTCTAAAGCAGCAATTTCTTATGGCCTATTTAGAGAGCACTCAACTGCTTGTTTGCAATTAACAGCCACCCTTCCACACTTCCATAATTACTAGGGCTCAGAATTAGTGAAATAAGAATTCAGGGAGCTTCAGCAATGACTCAGGTTGGTATGACATACTTCAAGCGTGTGGATCTTTGGTGGCTTCTTAGCAATTGTTCTTGATTTAACATAATTACATGTAATTAAAAATTTTAGTTATGACAAACTCTAAACTGTCCCTTAAAGGATCAAGAGGTAATGATGTAAAGTTTACTCAACGTTTTCTGTAACACTGAAATGAAAGACCACTTCTTTTACATAGGAAGTACAGGTTAGGAACCTGCTTAATCTGAAAATATCACTGGGCGTTCTCTTTAAGTAGTTCTCTCACTAACAGTATTTAGACACACTAAAGAATTTCACTTGAAACAAACCTAACAGCTAAAACTGTTGTCATTAATAAATTTTACTTTATATAAAATTGTGCAAGTAAACTGAATATTCATGTTTGTGCAAATTTCGTCCATTTTACTGGGAAAATAAAGAGGATTTATTCAGAGGTAGGTGAATTTTTATGCCGTAGCCAGGAGATCAAAACAATCATGAGATTAGTGCAGCAAGAAAAAAGTTAATTCAATTCCATTTTTCTGGCATCAGTACAGCTTCAGGTCAGAGATCCTCTTTTCGTGCAGGATCTTCTCCCAATGGAGATATTGAAAAACTCATTATCCCAAAGTTGAGTCTCTTTCAAGTTTACCAGATCCCTGCACATGCAAGGCAGTTGGTTGGAAAAAATGTCAACTTTCATTTGTCAATTCAACATGTTGAAGAAAGCTCATCTTCAAGAGCTTCATTACTCCATTTCTACAAAAACAGATTTTTGTTGTGAAAAGTACTTAAGGTTATATTTTAAAAGGCTATTAGACCTTTATCCCATTTGCTTAACTACAAGTCTGGTATGGTGTAAATTCTCAGTGAACAATAGCTTTTGTCTCTCTAGCTTTTTGGGGAGGGTTTGTTTGTTTTGTTGCTATGATTGCTTTTTATGCTCACTTGTAGATTAGCAAAGATCAGGCTAGATCATTAGAAGACATAGATATTTTATAGAACAAATCTGTTTGCCAATTTGTTTCATATTCTGGTTTGTCTCACTCTTTTTCACATAACTTTTGTATCATCTTTGATGTTGGACAATGTTTGACAATATATTTACTTAGGAAATTCTATCCAGTATTTGGAAACAAATCTTTTGAGGTTCAGTGTGGTAACAAGTTAGATTAGATTCCTGGTATAATGTATACTTGGCTATTAGATAATATATTCATTTTGAAATATAGCTGCAGACAAGCTGTTTTACCACTGAGCTAAAATAAGATCTGTGGTGAATATATTTCAAAGGAAATGACACACTCGTATTGCACTGTCATGTTTGAAGTGAAAAAGGATCTTGATCAGATCTCTAAGCTCATGGGCCAATGTTCAGTCTTCTCACTTAACCTTCAGTTTTGCACTTTCAATTTTACAGACAGCGATACAGACAGCCCATTAATATTAATACTATTTACATGTCAAATGATCCAATTCTGTCTGCAAATCATGTAATTAATAATGAAGCATCAACAAGCATACCTACAAATTATCATGAGTGAAAACTAGAGACCAGATCTTGAAATACAGAACACTCACAAATATGTTCAATAGCAGCAGCTTGTTTGGGTTTGTTTTTTGGGATACTGAATGCTGAGGAAGCCTAAAAATCTATTTTCAAATCATTCTGGAGTTTTAAATCTAGTAGCATTTTTTTTTTATTATTATTATTTAAATTAAAAGCTTGGGCTTGTGGGATACTGATCTCCCACTGACTTCAGACACCATATCATCTTAGCAGCAGCAGCAAGCACCTGGACAACTGTTTATGCCAGAATTAAATTTCAAAATAATTTATGCCTTTATTTTATATATGTGGAAGCCTTTGACTAAATTCATAGCTATATTCCGCCAAAGCTTAGAAACTGAAAAATTAAGGAGAAAATGTTGGCCATTTTCCTTTGTGAACTCACACAGCTCTTAAGAATTGTAGTTAGTTAGTACTTAAACTTTGCAGTTGTATCCATATACCAAAAGTAAAATATTCCATCTATTAAGGAATAGCTTGTACATAATTGAAAGTCCATTTCAGATCAGATGCTCATGATCAAAACCAACTGCACTCTCTAGAATATATTTAGAACTCTATCCCCGATTCAAAAATAAGAATCACAAATAGAATCTGCAGGACTTCATGTTTTTAAATAATCACATTTGATATTATCTGAGCAAATTAACAAGCTTTTCATTGCCTGTTTTCTTGAAAAGTTTTTTAGCTGTACTCCTGAAAAGATATCCTTCATTCAATATTCCCCTAACTGCTTCTCCTCTTCTCCTTGTGCTACTAGTCAGTCACTATGGTTTTGAACCTGTTCAGGTGCTTGTTGAGATGAAATCTTGAAGACATGTATGTGTAGGTGAGCAGCAATCTGCATGCACACTCCAGTGGCATATCTCAGTAAATCAAACAAGGATATAAACTACAAAATGAAAAAAGAGAGTGTAAGGCACCAAAAGGTCCACATACTGTTACGTTTTAAAACTGATACTGCAATTTAGATATATATATTTTATCACTACTGATTCATGCAAATCAAAAACTTGATGTTAGGTTATTTTATACACAAAATATAACCTGAATTCATTAATGTAAATCATAAGCCCCCAGGATTGATCCTAAACTCTAGCTCAAAACCTTGAGTTATAGTTACTCTATACAGAAACAGTTAAATCAGAGCAAAAAATCTAAATGAATGTGGGAGAACTCTTCAACCCCCCACTTCAACTATATCCTCATATAAAACTGGACCTCTAAAATACTCATTTGAATCCACTTAAATAGTTAAAATTTACAAAAAAATGCTTACCAATGCAATCCACAGAACTATATATTCATCAATAAAACTGTTGAAGTATTGGTTCAAAAACAGAAGCCCTGGCCCAATGAATGCAGTGTCCTGAAGATAGATTTCACTTTTTGTCATATGAGCCACCTATTAAAGAAAAAAATCCACAGTGTCTAAAGTTAAAAAGTTTTAGCAAAGAAAATTTAGGGGACACAAAGTACTATTTGAAGAAAAAGAGAACTACAAGTAAATAAAAGCTCTGGAAGGATAGTTAATAGTTTAAATCACAGTTTCTCAGCCTGTGGTACACGTACCCCTGGGGGTATGCGAGACAGGCAGGGGGTATGCAGGTACCCCAACACTCGCTCTCTCATCCTCTTTTCCTCTCTATGGCAAAAAATTTGGTGCAATTAAAAAAATTAAATTCCCCAGTAATAATTTGGTGTGCCGTACTTTGCATGGCACTGGGTTCAGCCCTCCTAGCTTTGGCCAACATCACCTCTAGCCCAGGTGCATACTTGAGTTGTGCACCCCTGGTGTAAGAGGTTTAAAGTAATGAAAAACCTGTGCCACCACATGAAACAACTGGTATGGCAGGAAGTTCCTACTGCCTCACCCAGATTGTCTCTTGGGATGCCACACTTCCTGGACACTATGGGTGTGTCTCCCACATGCAGGGTCATGTGCTTGCAGCAGCAAAAATAATAGCGGCACAAATTTGTGCCACTACTTTTTGCCACTGTGCACACGCCTGCATTTGTGCTTTGGTGCGGGGCAATATGCCCTGCTTTGGGCAAACTGCTGTTTCCCCACTTCTCCTGGCTCCCAGCATGCTGGATGAGCTGGGGCAGAATGAAAGGAAGGGAGATGCTCTGGATGACAGCCAGAGCGTCTCCTTGGAGGACCAAGCCTCTGTCTCTGCCGGCGCATACTCCTCTGGTGTGTGCCATGCCACTTTTTGGGTTTTTTGCTACTGGGATTTTCCAGTAGTGAATTTTGCCCTCACACTACAAATCTGCAGGGCAGGGCACGTTTTAACATGCTGGGCATGAGATTTGTGGTGCTGCAAAGAGGTCTGTGGTGCCACAAACCACATGTGCCTGCATGTCTGTATCTGGTATATATTTCCAGAAAGACTAACCTCACATCACACAGCTAGCCATGACTCCGGAAAAAAAAAACTGTTTTATTTCAGGGGTGGGTGTTGTATGCAAGAAAATAAGTTATTTTTCTGAAAAGGAAATTTATTTTAAAAGACACTGGGTTCTGCTACCATAAAGAGCATCTTCTGGCTAAACCCAAGATTCACCCTTTCCCTTTCTAATCCAGGCCTGCCTACAGCTTTCCTGCTTCTGCTTTTATTCCTAGGCACCATTTTATAATTATTTCAAAGTATACAGAGGTAAGTCTCCTCCCACAACAGGAAGAGACCTGGTTAGCTTCCTATGTGTGACCAACAAAAGTAGGACACAGACTACAAGAAGAGTGTAGTTGAATAAAGCAAAATGGAATAGTATCACTAAAAAAAAAGTTTAGATTTAACAATATTAGCTGTTTACAAGTCACATTACAAAGTACATAACTCCCAGGTCACAATGATTCTTAAACTCATGTTGCTTTCTTAAAAGACAACATTTAGGTGCCACCCTCCCCTCTGAATGTGGCTACTGAGAATGTTATTACTGAAAGACTGATGCAACAACTAAAAATGAAACAAGAATCAATTTTTGGACTTTATGAATTTTTTTAGTTGTAAAACAGAAAGAGGACTACTTTTCCTCTGGATTTAACTAAAACTGCCTGCAAAGTACAGTAATTATTTGTAGGATGCCCAATACATTTGTGTGTATGCCTGCAAAACACAACCCTGGCGGCACACTTCCCTCCCCCAGCCCTGTCCAAGACGGAGATTGAACAAAGTCCTGAAGAACTGAGTGTTATGTCCAGTATAGAAAGGACTGAATGGAAGAGGCTATATACATAGAAAAACATTAGAAAATAGAAATCAATCATTCTTCCTTCCCTGTAAATGCAATCCCTGACTTTTCTATAATCTGGGGGGGCAGACAATCTTAACATTTTACAAAAGTTTTTATTTAACCACAAGCCACCATACTTGGCTCCATCCCAGCCATAAAAAAGACAGAGAACTTTGCTGAAGACACTGTCTTACCCTTTTGGGCTTGTTCCTAGCTCTGCTGTTAGTTTTTTGTATGTCTTCCAGCCTTATGCAGCCAACCCTTTTGTCCTGTGCTCTGTATATGCTCCTGAAGTCAAAGCAGGAGTCTGACCTGCTTACTGAAAACTAAATAGGATCTCCAGCCTCAACCCTATTTCACTGTTTAGCTGTGCACTGAATCTTTGAGACAGAGAAGAGACTCAAAGCCTGTGCCTATATAAATCACAAGGGGGGGGGGTGCAAAAAACAAAATACACACCAAACTCCAAAGCATTTACAGCTAGAATAAAACTGAAAAAGGTGGTATAGTGGCTTCTAATCTAGTAGAGAAAAATCTCATCTTGTTTGCAGTGTCTTTCTTACAGGTAATTAGAATAGCATTGAACATTGATATAAGCTTAAACGTTATATTGTACTGTAAATTCAATTTAACTAAACCTGAGATTGTAACTCTCCAGCCAGCACTTTACTGGCAATGACAGAAGTCAGCTCTGACAGCCAAAAAACAACAAGCAAAAAACACCAAACAAAAAACACACTCTGGATATAAGTGAATTACTACTAGATTTTGCACTGAGAGAAACAAAAGAGAAAGCTGTGCCTTTAAACTCTAAATACATGTATTCATTGGTCACACTTTAAATGTTGCATCTTGAATTTGATGCAGACCACAGTTAGTTTATGGGTGCCCACTGAAAGACAAAGGCCTAGGTTAGGTTTGCAATAATGAATGCAGTACATTGTCAGAGCCGGGGGGGGGGGGGGGGGGGGAAATCGCACATTAGTTCTTATGAAAGGAAGGCAAAACACACTCAACACATGCTAAGTTTAACAACTGACAGGATTTCTTACCACTAATTTTTGTGTGATCTTAGCACTCACGAATCCAAATGTTAAGACATAGAGGCATGGGTGGTTTTCAAACAAATGAGTTGTAGATTTTTTATAGATCACAATCGCCAAGGTGATAATTAATCCTATATGGAGACCTGGTGAAAGAACACTAGTTCCCTGAAACAAAAGCAAAAAAAAGGTGTTTTGCCATGACTTTTTAGAAGCAGTGACCAATCACAACTCACACTGAAATCAAATGGAATCACAACTCCTGAGCATCTATGCAACAGCACCACTTGAGGTGGCTTTTTTTGGTTATACCACTCAACATTCATTGGTGTTTCCATGACAATACAAGAGGTCCAATCAAGGGTATACAGAAAATGGGCCATGGAGTGACCACTGCACCCAAGATCTGACTAGCTAACTACATATTATGGCTTAAACCAAGGATGCTCAACTCCTGGCCTGTGGCATCATGGCATTTGGCCCACAGGGCTCCCTACTGCTCTCTAGCTGCTAAATTTCCAGACCCATGGGGAAAGCCCCAGGCCCTGCATGCTGGATCAGGTGCCCAATCACAGTGCACAGGGCCAAGTGTGGGCAGCTCTGGGCCCCAGGGCCCAATTCCAGTGTGGGGGGCTGGGTAGGGGGTGGCACCAGGCCCCAATGGTAAAATCCTGGCACACAGGGGCAGGAAGGGGTGATGCCAGAACCCTAGGGCCCAATCCTGGAGGGAGAAGGCAGTGCTGGGCCACCAGGCTCCAATCCTGGCACACAGGGGCAGGAAAGGGTGGTGTCACTCCCTTAGGGCCAAATCCCAGTGCATGGAGAGGGTAGCACTGGGATCCTGAGGCCCAGTCCAAGGATGTGGGGCAGGGAGGGGGTTATGCCAGGCCCCACCATCTGATCCTGGTGCTCAGAGCTTGAATTTTTTATAGATCACAATCGCCAAGGTGATAATTAATCCTATACAGATACCTGGTGAAAGAACACTAGTTCCCTAGTAACCCCATGTAACTCATTTGGCCTGTGGGGCCAGAGGTTGAGCACTCCTGGCTTAAAACAATGTTGAAGTATATCAAACAGAACTAACATACTAGGCTTGCTCAAGTCAGTATTTCTAGCCAGGTCACTGACTGGGTATTTTTATAATATTTGAACAGTTTAAAGTGTCTTACTGCTATCGTAGATCCATTCTTTCCAACTCCTCCGCCAAAGATGACACGAAAGTAATTGAAAGAGGAATATATTGCTCCACACACTATTCCAAGAACAGGGAGAGTCTTCAGGCTTAGATCTACCCAAGGGATCTTGCAGAAAAGAGGTTTAAAAAAATAAAAAAATTAAGGATGATACCCTTGGGAAAAAAGAAGTTTCTCCACTACAGAAATCTATGCAACAAATTTTCATGGCTTTATTTTAACTCTTCCTTTTCCTTGAAACTTATACTCAAACCAACAATTCCAGGAGTGCAGATCTATTAAAATGAAAGCACTGGTTTTTTTTTGGAAGTACTTGACGCATAGTGGTTTCAGTTCTTGAGTGTAGCTGAATTTTAAAGTGACTGTATTTACAAAGCTCTTTAAAAACAATTTTCTCTACTTTCTAATAATATCACATTGTTTTGTCAGAAATCTGCAGAGGAAAAAAGGTAGATAATTTATCTGTCAGCACGCTGCAGAACCAAAGGAAATGTAATTCTGACTGCTGTGCATTTAGATTAGATGACGAGGGGGGGAAGTAGGTGTGCGTGCATGTGAATACACTTAGGTAAGGTATATTTGGATAATATGAATAATGCAAAAACATTTTCATTAAATATTTACCTTTTAGCATTTACTGCAATTTCAAGTGACCTTCCAAAGGCAGCAGAGGATTAAAAAAAAAAAAGAAAAAAGAAAAAAAAAAAAGAGTACCAATACATTTGTAGAAACTACTTTACAACAGACTTGTTTTCCTCAAAATGCGATAGACTCGTTGCATGTCAAAACAATCCAGTAATTACAACAAGACAGAATAATCAATGAGTTAAGCTTATGAAATTTAATATTCCCATTCATGGTTTCTAATAAAACTATTGTTCCAGAACAAAATAAAGCATCAGCTGATGTGTGATAGTTGGCAGCATATACATTCTGTGAGAGTGCTTTGCTACCCCAATTTAATTTTAATTTACCACAGAGAAAGAGTAGTGCTACACGAAGCTTCGGTTGCTGATTGAATTTGGTGGCTATTTGGCCCAATTTCGGCAGCCGAATCTCTGAATCGAATCAGGAGACCCTTTAAATCTCTCCGATTCGAATCGGAACTCTCCAAATTGATTCAGAGAGATTCAACAATTCAGACGCAGACACAGCTTTAAATGTTTTTTCTACGTACCTCAAGGTACCAGGCGGCTCATGAATGCTGAGATGCTGCGGTGGATGGAGCGTCCCACTGGAGTGTGGGGTGGTCCCCACCATGCATGGCAGCGGACCTGGAAGTGGACCAGACACCGCCCTCCCCCCCGACCTTGGCGACTGGTGCCTCCTGGGTCTGAGGGGGCACCCAGGGTCCCCCCATAGCCAATTGCTGAGATGGAGGGAGGTAGGGGAGGCCCCCCTGTGCACTTGGCAGTGGACCCTGGAAGTGGACTAGAAGTACTTCCGATCCACTTCTGGGTCCCCTGCCAAGCACACAGGGGGCCCCCTGCACTCCTGGTGGGACAGATGGAGCATCCCACATCGCAGCATTCACAGGCCACACTGGTACCTCAAGGTATGTAGAAAAAAAATATTTAAAGCTGCGTCTATGGCCAAATCACCAATTCTCTGAATCAGCACTGACTCTTCAGATTCGGATTCAGCCAAATTGAAAAATCGGGACAGTGATCAATTAATTGAATCACTGTCCCTGATTTGGGCTGAATCCAAATTGAATACCGCCCATTTTGCACACCCTTAATAAAGAGCAAGCACAGGCAGTTACAATGGGGCATGTGATGAATGGTAAATTCCTGTCCACTTTAACCATACAGTAACTAGCTTATATCTACCTCCACATCCTTACGGGTAAGATTTCTTTCATTTCTTTAGTTTGAAATCTAAACTTCCTAGATGGTAGATGGAGTTTTTTCTGCCCCTCTGCATAGCTCTTATTTTATGCATAAGAAACCACTTTGGTATATAGTGGAAAACTACATGGAAAAAAAATGCATGTTATATATGGATTAAAAAAGGCAAATATGACAAAAGCTATGCAAGCTAAATAGTGCACTATACAAACTGCCATGCCTTAATATACTTGCACAACAGCTTCAAATACAGAACTAAAAATCTGACTGCTTATTTACCTTAGAGTCCCACATAGTTGTTCCACCACATGCAGATAACAAAAGGAGGATTATTATTGATATCTGAACTTCAGTTACATCAATTCTAGGGAAAAGAAAGAACGCTTTGTTTATAAGCAAGTCTGTTTGCAATGGTGCAGTTGCAAACAGAAAAGATTAGATCATTAAAATATTTAAAATCAAGATATAAACGTTTACAGAATACATGATCTCTGCAACTAAGAAAGTTACTCTTGTATTTAGTTAGATTGTATTAGTTGTAGGATCTCTGTATAAAATACAGCTATAAATGGAAAGCTTGAATAGACCATTTATTCGTTTGACAGCTACTTTGAAAGTTTTAACAAGTTTTCAAATCCCATGGCCACGTACATACCAGAAACTCAATAGTCATTACAATCGCATCTTGTTTTTAGATAAATACGCAGTAAACAGAAAGATTTGATTGTTATATTTAAAAAGTATTGTAGTAATAAAGAATGAAGCTATTTACGCCAACCAAAATACGTTGTGGCTAGTAATTTTATTAGATTTAGGATATGTTAATATTAAAATTGGACAGATGGGCATCTACAGGCAAAGTAACCTTGAAACATTAAATATGCAAATAGCTACTTTTCGTCTGTTTCACTGGCAATAACTGATGCATACTTTTTTCCTTGACAACCAACACCATATTCTAGGAACTTGCTGATTGGATAGTACTGTATTTGGAAGAATCCCCCATATTTAGGGGGTTTGTGTCAGGTATCTACACTCATTCTATGTTTTCTTCTTATTTAAATACCGAATAGCCTAGAAACTACTGAACCAGTGTCAACAATTTTTAGCCTGAGGACAAGCTTAGAAGGATTACATTAATTTTAAGCACTATCTTTGTTATTCCAAGGCTCCTTGAGGTAGGGACCACATCTCTGTAAACACTGTGCCAAGCAAACCTGGCAAAAAAGTAATAAAGTTTGCAACAAAGGCAGTGAACTGGACCTGTAAAACCAAATTTTAATGCCACACACTTGAGATCACATGCACTGGCCCCAAGTACATTGTGTATACATACAAAGGCAACAATATACATAACTTCAGTCAGAATCCACCTTCCAAAGTCTATTTTGCCAGTTTTTAAAGGTTATGCTTTATATTTATTTATTAGAAAGCAACCATTTGAAATTAGTTTGAGAACCATGCAGAGGTTCAGATGTTGTTCAACAGCTCTATGCTTAAAAATTGAGAGCCACCTGTTTCCCTTAATTTAACTAACCCCTCATTTGCAATACATAATATCTTTAGAAGCCCCCAAAACATTCATTTCCTTGAGTTTTTGCACCATCAGTGCACAATAGTCCAAGAGCAAAATATGTTTTCAAAACTATGAATTGGATACAGAACATACGTAATTGTTAACAGTAAACACTCTTCAAGGAGAGACTACTTGGACATGTAATGCACTTCAACATGTGTGTACACTGACTAGTCAACGCAGGTACCTGTATGCTTTTCAGCAGTATGAGTGTCAACGCTTTGAGAGACAGGGAAATGGTCTCATTTCACAGATGAGAACTGAGTCACTGAACGATAAAGTAATTTGTTCAAAAGCCCACAAAAGCCTGCAGTAGAGTCCAGACCCATTGCATAGAAATCTAGTGCCTTAATTGGAGATGATTCTTCCTCTCTTTACACCTCTATAGTGTTCACTGTGACCTACGGAACATACACACTTTAAAACGGTTTCATTACATATCACTGAAGAAAATAATGTTCATTAATTTTTATCTAGTAAATTGGGATTATTAAACTTCACGCAAACAGAAAAGCATTAAGAAAGAGCCATTAATGTTACCTTCTTGTGTAGAAGAAAAAAGAAAGATTACAAACCAGTGAGCCTTGACTTTCAGTGACTTGGCATGTGCAATGTAAACAAAGTTGTGTCAGCACATGTGTGAAGCCCTTGCCAAATGCTGCAGCTAAGTCTACTACTGTATAAATATGCAATTAAGGGCACATGACTAGGTTTAGTCAGGACAATTTTCAGCTCAAGTTCCCCCATAGTTCCTTTTTTTTTTTTTCACTGCTGACCCAAGTCGTAAACTAACCTGTCCACAGTTCTCACACAGAGTCTCTAGTTTACGGCTGTAGATAACAATCAGGAACGTAAAGCAATTCATTGTGTTTTGTTTACCTTTTTAAAATAAATTGTTAAATCTAACTCTCAGAAAGATTGTACAAAATGCAGATTATTTCCTTAACTAAAGAACAGAGGGGAAGTTGTGCCCAGGCCAGTGGCTGTATGAGGACACAGCCCTTCCCTCAACAACACCCCTACACTTTGTGTACACTCACCCAGGGGCCAGATGGACTGATCCTTCTGCTTTCAACTGCAAGGTTTATACAATGTGCACACTAAAGCCAGAGGGGAAGTGGTTTTCCCCCATCCAAAAAATAAATAAATCATAAATTTGAAATTTTTTTCCTTTATTCATCAGGACTATACCACTCATCAGTAGGGGTCTATTTAACTCGCGGCAAAACCAACCAATTTTTGTGGCTTGGTTGCACCACAAAGAGCTGACTTCGGGGACATTTCCAAGCAGCCCCACCCCTTGCTGCTGACTGGCAGAGAGGCATACACCATATAATTTAAAAGTAAATTCTGCTGAAATTAAATAATATAAATTTATATTATTTAAAAAAAAACTAAATAATATATTTTTTTAAAATATTTATTATATATAGCATATGCATTGTAACTTATTTTTTATATGTAGCATTCTATGAAAAGTTTAGAATATTAATCCATGCCAACTTTAACAGAAATGATTTATTTTAGTTGTCAAACACTAGCATGCAGCATCCACAGGCACTTGTAGCTGACATCCTCTGTCTCTGTGGTATGAAAACCAGGATCGCACGTTCTGCATCTACTGAATTGGTTGGTATTGCAAGGCAATGTTTTGCCAAGTTGTAGAGATGCGGAAACCAATCAGAAACAGAATTTTGCAACTAAGTTATATTCAAAGATATCTGGCATTCTTTGACAAACTTCATGTAAGCACACATTTGTTGTCATGCTCTTTCTACCATCCAAGGACTGATTTAATTAGATGAGGATCAAAACTCTGAAAAGATGCATAATCTGTGTCAAAAATGGGAAAAGCACTAAAAAAAAAAGTAGGCAGCTCGTTGTTTAAATCTCAGTGGTATTGACTGAATATACCTGTAGTATCGATTTAACTTTGCAACTACTAACTGGAACAGTTCTTCTCTGCGCTGGTTTTCAGTTTGACAGTCTGAAAGTTGTTGTGATGCCATATCTTCAACCCAGTTTATCAAATCCATCAGCTTGTTGTGTGCTTGGCGAATGAAAACCTGCTGCCTTTCAAACCACATTGGAAGCTCTAAGAACCAGATCACATTTTCAGCCACAAACTTAATTTAATCTTCAATGTCACCCTGTTTTTAAGAGATTGTGTAGTTGAAGAATGCACTTTATGCTGGATGTGATTTCAAGCTCTTCTCACACAAATTGTTGGTACTACTTAATATTTTTGGCATGGTAACAAACTGCATTAAACCATTAAGTCCACCTTATAAGCATTGGTTCTGGTGGAAGCAGCATAGTTGCATGTATATCCCTGCTTTGATTGGCAATGGACTCTGGGTATCAAAGCTTATGGCCTGGACAATGTTTGAACACTTTTTTTTAAGGAGGAAACCAGTCTATTCACATCAGGAAGGTGTAGATATCATTTACTAAAGAAAGGAAAAGTGTGCATTGTAGGTAACATGAATTGCATTGGGCATCATTCCATGGAGCACATCAGAGAAAGCTTTACACATGTATGTTGCATTATTAGACAAATGCTGAGATCTTGTTAAATTATAAGCCATAGCTTACAACAACCTTCACAACACCTTGTGCTTCACTTGCAAAATTTACTGACCCGAGTTGAACTCTGCTTGAAAAACAGGTGGGTCACTGTGGCCTTTCTAGCTCCTGGGTACAAATAAAATGTGGAGTACAGTTATCCTGTGTATCTGTTGCTTTGTCTGCTACAATCAAAATTGATTCATGTTCCGTCAATGCAGATTTTGTAGACTGAACATGCAAACCAATACCCCTGGTAGATAATCCTGGTGAAGTTTGTTTGCACATGGGAAACTGGCAGCATTGGGTACGTGCTTGTTGAAGTACTCCCTTAGTTTTGGATTATCAATGTTTTCCAAACAGTATGTTGGCAGCAGTCAATGTTTCCACGAGCATTTCTTGTTAAACTGCTTTCAGTGGTCCTTTTAAACACTGAGGACATTATCATTTGTTTTTTGTTCTGACCTTCAGCCCCTGCAGAAGCCTTTCATTTTATATGAAATTTGGACCGTAAGGGGCTATCGATGCTGTTTTTCCTCGATATATCAAGAGTCACATTTATCAATTTATCACCTTCTGAATGTAAAGTTCCTATAAGGAATGACATTACATGATCCTGAGCTGAAATGTATTTAGCTTTTTCTTTTTATTTCTTTTCACTCATCTTCAGACTGCAGCATTGCATTTAACTTCTTAAAAGATGGCGCTAAAACATTTTCACTTCACTGACTGGCACCTTCACTTAGTCTATGTCACTAACAGACAGTAACTGTCAATCATGTGATCTATGGCTCCAGTGATCGTCACATTGTCTTTGTATTGCAGTAAGCATTGGGGCATTCTAAAACAGTGTATTACATTAATCAGGTGTATGAATAATTATATGAATGAGTTATAACGCATAATATATCATTCCTTATATTACATACACACACATATTATATGAATAATGTGCTGGGTTTTCTTTTAGGATGATTTTGTGCAAAATCATGAACAGTGCAATATTTTCTGGCAATCATGGACAATGCTGTTGTTTTTTTGTGGTTTCCACAAAAACCGTGAAGCTACAAATTAAGTAGATGCCCTACCACCATGCATTTCATGAAAATGGTCTGAGCTCCCCTGACTGCCTCAAGAACAGCCAAGAACCAACAGTTATGGCCTGGGATGTTGGAGACTCAGCTTTAACTCCCTGCTCTGCTTGAATCAGACTAGGACAATTAATGTCAGTCAACTGTCTATTTCAGGTTCTCTCACCTTTCTGGATCCAATAAATCTTTCCTGACAAAAGGGGCTATCAAAATTGCCGTATTCCAACAAATGTCTGGTTTCAACAAATCAGCATTTTCTGATGTTAAACAAATTCCCTTGAGAATGCCCGACTGGACCAAGCTAGCACCACTGGCAGCACCAGACTCTCCAAGTGGAAGGACAGAGAGCCACATATTCTTATGGCAAAACTCATGAGCTGAGCTGGAAAGTCCCAGAGAAAGGCAAATACTCTTCAATGAGGGAGTAGCAGGAATAGATGTCCTATTGGGCTCTTGGAGCCAAAAAAAACAGGTACTATGTATCCCTAATGGCAGTGACACTACAGAGCCATTACTGAATGTAGTTATGCACTAATGGAACATCAATTTGACAGAAGACTTGGATACACGTGAAACCTTCTGGAAAACAGGATTTTGCAAACAACATAACTTTTGATAAGAATTTCAGGAGCTAGACACATGAACTTTATGAGAAACAGACACCTAAATATATAGAACAGCAGGCAAAGTGATGGAGAGCTTTTTACGAGCATTAAATGATGGAAGGATTAGTATTGCCTGCAGTAGGAAAGCTGTGTACTGTACCATGGAGCAATTTTTTCTTCAAATTTGAGAACTTCCATGTGACAACATTAAAAGGGTGCAGAGAAAAAAACTGGTAACGTGGCAGATGGTTACACATGCACCCCAGCATATACACATGGCTAAAAGACTGTCATATGCTGAATTGAAGTAGCAAGTTGTTAGAATATCATTGAGGGAACACATACACCTGACAGAAAAGTTACTGTCAGCTGTTTAGAACAGAAATTTTAGAAAAATCAAGTTTACAAGATCAAAGCACAAAAACATCTGAAGAGATCTACTTACGTTGCAAACTTTAACATGCCCGACACATAGGTCTGCCAGTGAGCACAATAAAACAAGAACATTCCCACAAAACAACAGAAAAACATCCAGTCAGGATTTGTTCCTAGTCGAACTGCTATGCAGGCTCCAAGGGCTACAAAAACTGAAAGGTATGGATTAGCAGTGTCATACTCCCTGCAATTTTCAGAAGACAAATAATACACAAATTTCATTGCAATAGTATCAATAGTACAGTGAGCTTAAAAGGAGAGCATTTCCCAAACGTGAAACCTGAACCCCTTCAGGAAAATGGAACCCATGGGGGCTCTACAAAGTTTCACAATTTGTTGAAGATCTACACCTTTTAATTTATACACTCTGTCCCTCCCCAGTCTGCCCAGAGAGGCCTGCACCCATAGTCCAGGTAATGTTATAGGGATATGACTAGAGAACAGTATACAATGACTATAAGTGACAACATTTTGGAATGAAATTCTTGTTTTGAAACCAAATAAACCAACCCCACCATCATCAAGTGAAGAACAAACATGGGATCTCTCATCTTAAAATTGCCAGAAAATTTAGAAGTAGGTGAAAATGGTGGGAGCATGCAAAAGAAACACTATTGTGTAACCACAACAAAGCTAAGCATTTCTTTTGTTGCCTCGCGTGTAAAAGACCAAATATTTGTTTCAGTGGTAAAATAGTCTATTAAGTGTTTTACTCAACTAGGGACTCGATTCTTTCAGTCTCATAAGTGCTTATGTAATATTCTTTCTACATCTGAATGTTGTCATGTCTGAACAGATACTATAGTAGTTACGGCACTTTAAACTCTGTAAGAAATGGGGCTGAAAATGCCTGGTTTTACTACCTGTGAAAAACAGATTTCTGTACTGAAGGAAGTGACCAGTTAGCTGTACTAAATAGTTCAGACAAGATGAGAATAAGGACTTAAAAGGTGCTTGTCTAACACCTGTATCTCTTTGGGTTTACGCTGATGCCAGTCTATCAAGCTGAGTTAAAATTTTGAGTATAAATCAGCATTAAAAATGTGTTATGTGTTTAACTGACAGCCAACTACACACTGCAAATTGGAGTGAAAATAAGCAATGCATCACTTCTTAGGGCAAAGACACAAAAACATGCATCATGATATTTTTTAGATGGAACTAACTTTTTTCCATCTACCCATCCCAGTTTCCAGCAAGAAAGTAATTACCTGTGGAGACAGAATCACAACCATGGTCAAAAAGCTCCCCTAAGGGGGAACTACTATTTGTTCTTCTGGCTTGTTTCCCATCAATAGCATCCAGGGACTGGTACAGAAAGAGTCCTACTGCACACAAGAGGAATACCCAAAAAGGTGCCTGAAACAGAAGCATATTAAATAGTCAGTTATAGATTACCTGTGCTTAGTTAAAAATGTGTCACTGTTCATCCTCAACATTCTCTTTATTGAGCAAGTCTCCTGGCACAGAGCTGGTCCAAGTTAGCATTGTATTTCTAACCATGTACCAAACATGGAGTTGGTAGGCCAAATCACTGTTCAGTACTGCAATAACTCTACAGAAGGAAATTACCTAACATGTGCCAGTTATAATAATAAGGGTCTTCATTTTATCTACATTTGCAATGTCATTTAATGGACAAAGATCTGTTTACCCACACACCACTATATACAACAGTATCAAAATTACTTGGCTAATTTTTCCATCTCAATACTGAAACATTCATAAACTATTAGGAGTGATTCTATCCAGGTCTATGGATATGGTACCAGAACAAAAATGGCTCTCACATACACACAAAGAACACCAACTGTCTTTTATTTCTCAACAACCTCCTTGAAGATTCAAGCTTTGGAAAACTTCCATAAACAGTGGTTTAAATTCCCAGAAGATGATTTTCCTGGAAATAAATGGCAGCTAGACACCTATTTTCCATTTCTGCATTGGACAATCTTTCCAGTGTAAACTGAATGGTTCTCTAAACAATCAAGAGCAATATAAATATCCATCAACATAAATTGATCATTTATTAGTTCATGTTTTAAACTGAGTTTAGTGGTGTGTTATATAAAGTCAGGACTGGATGTTTAATTTAGAAGAACTTGCCATGATAGTGGTCCTTTTCAGAAGGGCTGATTTGGCTTTCTGAAATCAGGATATCCTCGTTTGTCTAGGAAATGATTTCTCTTGAATTCCCTTTTTCATATACCAAAATCTAGTTTTGGTACAGGTCAAACTTTATAGGTACAATTGTTACAAGATGTCACACTTTACATAATATTCAGAACTCCGGTTCAGGAAGAAAAATTCAAGCCTACGGGTCACAAACAAGGTATACACTTGAGATACAGAAAGAGCTACAGGGAGTTAAGAACAGTTTGTCATACTCTGTCCTATTACTCCTGGGCTCCCCTTTCCATTAGTGTAACAGGCCAGAATTTATATACTGTATATGATGTTATTACGAAAGATAAATCTTTTTAAAGGCTCCTGAGTGTATTTGAATGATAAAGGCCTATGTCTGCTTTGTACTGAATTTAATCATAACATTTAGAGAGAAGATTCAGGCTGGACATCAGGAGACCTTACTTTACAGTTAGGGCTGCCAGGCTCTGGAATGGGCTGGCTCCCAAGTGAGGTGGTACTCTCTCCTACTTTGGGGGGCGTCAGGGGGAGGCTGGACATATATTTGGGTGGGGTGATATGATCCCGGCACCCATTCCTGCCCCAGGGCAGGGGGTCGGACCTGATGATCTGTTTAGGTCCCTTCCAACCCTAAACACTATGATTTAAGATGACAGCAAATGTGTAATCCACTTTTTAAATAAATCTATATGTGGCTGACCAACCAAAGTTCTTGGACAATCAGGTAAGGGAAGAATTCTAACAGATTACATCTCATCATTATTTAAATTAAGATGTCCTGTCAACCTCTTCAGGAATATGGGCCCATTTTAGATTCCCAAAATATAGGATTTCAAAGTTTCTTTTTTAAACATGTTCACTGTCACTGCAGATGTTTTCCAACTTATGTTAGGATCATTATGTTAGTACCATTGCCATTTGAAATAGACTGGCATTCACAAATAATCCAGATTTTTTTACAATACTGTTACCTGCTCATCCATTTCATGTTGCTTCTCTCATCTCTGCTACTCCTTGGGCAGGTTCCACTCACTATGCCTACCAATATTTTAAGTATATATTCCTGATTTTGTTGCTATCCAGTGTTTGCCAAAGCTGTCCAAAATATACTAATTCATCATTCAAAGGAAAGGCGTGAAGTCACATATGAAGCCATGGACATCTGACCTTACACTGTAGCACGGACATCTGATCTTACACTGTAATTTATGCTTTATTAACAGCTCAATTCTTTTCAGGCATTATGTCCAAACTCTAGGCTCATGTACATAAAGAGACCTAAATGATAATTTATGGAGCAAGCGGCTTTAACACCCAAACAGGTCTCTGAAGAGTAATGTTAAAGAAAGGGATAATTAAAAGACATCCATTATCTTAAGGATTTCAACAGTACCCAGAAAATAAGAGCAGGGTTTGCTTCCAGTTGAAATGGGAGCATTTTGGTAGCAGGTGTAAGTGTATGGAAACCCCATGCAAGAGACTAAACTGATTCTAACATGCTCCGATTTTCCTTTTTAAAGCTATGTTAAGTATTTTTCCTTTTAGTTCAAGTAGGCAGAACGACATTTTTTACTCTCTTTATGCCAAACACAGAGGGACAGGCTTAAAACAAGCACCGTCCCTTCTAAATTTTGCATGCTAAGACATTATGTTCACCCTTATTCTTTGCCTCAGAAAAGGGTAAGTCACCACGAATTATCTTTAAGGAATAACTGATATCATCTTTAAGGAAGGTATATATTTAAATTTAAATTCAAAGTGTTATTTACATTTTGCAATGCACTGTCCAATACTTCTCCCTTCCTCCTCCACCTTCCCTAGGCTGGCTTTTGAAGTCAATGAAACCCTTGCTCTATGTCACTCAGTTTGGAAAGAACTTAGATCAGCAGTTCCCAAACTGTGGGTCGCAACCCCAGATGGGGGCACAACATCAGCAGATGGGGTCACAGGGGTGGGGAGTTGGGAGTGAGGGGCTATGCTGAGGAAAAGGGGCCATAAGTGGGGTCATGCTGAGGAAGCATTTGGAAAGCAGTGACTTAGGTCGATTCTCAGAAGTACTGCCCAGGCTGCTGCACCTGCCACCACAACCTGGCTGCAATGAATTCCCCACCTCAACTCTTTGCCAACAACTGAAATACACAGTTTTATAGTTTAGATCAGCGTTTTTCAATTTGTGCTCCATGGACCATAGGGCGTCCACAGACTATGTTTAAAGGGTCTGCGAAAGATGACTATGATCAATCAAAAGTATGTGAATAGCCACACTTACAATTCAAAGGGGTCTGCACCTTCATTCAAAGTTTTTTAGGGGTCCGCAAATGAAAATAAAAAGGTTGAAAACCACTGATTTAGATAAACTTAAAAATCAGTTCAGAGAATAACTATGACAGAATTATAAACTGTACTTTGTGCCAATTTTGTTAACAAAGATCCTCTTATCACTTAGCTCCCTCCCCCCACCTCTTATACAGTTACTGGAAGTACACAACCAGAGCTCAGATCACTACTGCTAAATAAGAGTCCACCCACATTTACCGTTTTACATTTTTTTCATATGGAATTTCCATATTCAACATGAGAACTTAAACAAAAGAAGTCTCATTGTCCAAGTTTCAACATGAGCATAATTGCTATTCAGTTCCATGTTGTTCTATGCAGCATGCTTTGTTTAATCTTTTAAATGAAGATTTCATGAAATATATAATGGAGAAAGCTGTAACAACAGCTGGATGCAGTATGCATAATCAACTGTACTTTGTTACAGAGAGGGAACATTATGACTGTCTCACAGTGCACAAACATTTCTGGTATTTTCCATTTTTTGAAAGCTAAATGCATCTCAGTCAGACCCAAATTGTTTTACTGGAATTGGTCTTTGGGCTCTTTTCAGAAGATTGCTAGGCGGGCATTGAGGATGCTCTCCTTAATCATCCTCAGTATTATAATTCCTCATTTTACATAAGGGAAGCTAGTTAGTTATGCCTGCAGTAATTAATGTACAAGAGTTTTCATAACCCCACAATCACTCAGTAGAACAAACAGAACAATGAAACAGTTTGATTTCTTAAATTCAGGAACCCTAGTTTCAAAGTTTAAGAGAACATGCTAGTATCGACATGTGTTACAACTTGGACACGTCACGTCACAAAAATTTACCCAATGAAAAATTGTTCTGTTAAACTAATTCCAGATTTGGGGAAAGACAAATAACTTTTATCTGTTTAGAATGTGTGGATACATCTGCCATAGGTTAAGTCAGTGGGGGACCAACCTTTTTGGCAGGCATGCCACATATAAGCCCTGTACCCTCCTAATGCCACTCTGATCCCTTCCCCCAGCACAATCTACTACTCTGTTTCTGGTTCCTGCCCAATCTGCAGCTCTGCTTTCTGCCTTATCTACCACATACCATGCACAGAGGCTGTGTTTTCTTATCAGTCACAGGAAAGACTATGAACAGACTGTTAATGCTATATATTTGCTGAGAAAGGGACAAAGCAACAGGCAGCTCTATAAAAAACTTGGGGAATTAGAGAAGGCATGGATCATTTTGCCCTTTGGTCATCAGTTCAAATTGAACCCAGGATGTTAACGACCAAAAGTCATTACTATCTGTATGCTTAGCAACTTTTATGAAACAAACTGGAGGTCTCAATTTTACTGATAGCAAACAGGTCTTGAGATCACAAAAGCTACCTCCGTAAGTAACCCCAGTCAGCACAGCCCTAACAAAAAAAAATACAAGGGTGTTTATATACATGCTCCTGGAGGCAGCGGAAGGGAGAGGTTTAATTAGAGTGGCTCCGAGAGCTGCTCTAGTTAAAGCGCCCAGAGCATCACATGCAACAGCATCCCTGTGCTGAAAGATGGTGATGGGGGCACTTCCACTGCCCCCACCACCATTTTTCAGCACAGAGACGCTGATACCAATACACATCACGATGGAGTCTGCTGGAACGCAGTAATTACCATGATCAGCAGACTCAGTTAATTGAGTCTGCTCCAAAGCACTGTAATTACAGAGCATCTGAGCAGTCTTGATGTACATGTATTGGCACCCTAGGAAACTGATACTTGGAAACTGAAATACCTTCATAGCTGTTAACTGGTGAAGCAACAGGATGACTATATACTACATCTGTCCAGTATTTCTTTGTCAGTGAGTGTAATTACTGTATGTGGCATCACTAGTGTGAATTTGAAACTGCATCAGTGTGTGTGTATTTTTATTATTGTTGCACTATGTAGAGGGGAAAAAAAAAAATAATATTTATCAAAGCTCTGTGGGGGATCCAACTGGAAGACTGGGAAGAAATATGAACTATCACACGGTATGTCCTAGATAATCTGATATGTGACAGAGGGAGATGAAATTAGGAATGAGGAGGAAGTAAAAAAAATATATATATATTAGAACTCCTGAGCCAATTTGATCCTTAGAGAATGCAAATCATTTGGCTATCTGCACCAATGAGATACTTAAATTCTAGAACTAGATCAACAATATGCTGTTAAGAACATAGCATTTCTTCCAGATACCTGGAGAAAAAATTAAACACAATCAATGAGAGAAGGATTTTAATGTTACTGTCTTCTGCAGACTGAAAACACCCACAGAATAGTTTTAAATGTGCAAGACATTTATTAATTAAATTTTAAGGGGTTGCAAAATATCAGTAAGAGGTCTATGAACTGAAAGACTACCTAAACTGGGCTGCCCAACTGGTGTCCTGTGAGTTGCATCCAGCCTGCAAGCTGCAGCCGGCATACAAAGGAAACTCCCTCATCCCTCCTTCTGCTCTTACTGCTAGGGTCTTCGGGCTCCCTCCTCCAACTTCCGTTTCTTGCCTCTACCCTGGGAGGTGTATGGGCGGTGGAAGAGGGGGGCAGGAAGAGAATGGCCACAGGGGACTAGGCAACCCATGGTGAGGACCATCCCCTCCCACCCACTGTGGCACAGCAGAGGGGGTGCAGCCTGTGGCCCACTAGCCATTCAGAAGTTGGACAGCCCTGATCTTGAATTCAAGAATTCTTGAAGTGCAGAGATTGAGTATAAAACAAAGGACACTGGTAAAACCACCATCCTGCCCAGAAATAAAAGAGAGTTACTCTTGCCACTCCTGAATTTTGTAGGTCTGCTCTTGTTGTACAAAGTCAGCTTGCAACAAGTCTCAAATCTATTTTGGTTAGGAATAATCCTTCACCCAAAGCTCAGGTCACACGGCCACATCTCAGTAGCATATTTTCATGCCACACAAATTTCTAAAGGTGACAAAAATGTGCCGATAATATGGAACAGGTGCACACAATGGGCAACTAAAGCAATATAGCAGAGTTCAGAAGGATTTGTTCCTGGAAACAAGTAATCACGAGATGGAAGTGGTAGGATAATAGAAGAGCTGACAGTCTGAAGCAAGGCAGTCTTTCCCTATAATTAAATAAAGTACTCAATCCTACTCATTAAATTATTATTTGGGAAAACACAGTGAAAGTAGCACAATAACTCCAACTGCATCTGCACTCCCTCAGATGCACAGAGGGTCAGCAGTGTCTGATCACAATGTCCCATTTTGCAGTCTCTTCGTAAAGTTAAGAAGGTTTTTTGCTCCCCTCCCTCACATTTTGGAATTCCCCGTGTAAATATGTACAGTCTAAGTCCTGTATTATTCTTCTCTGAAGGTTGATAATTTACTATAAAGCTCTGAAATCTTTTGCTCTCAGGACAGATCTGATTTTGTTTAAAAACAAAACAAAACTAAACAAGGTTTCCTTCTCTTAAAATGAGTATGCTATTAACTAGGTACTGAGTGCATCTACACTTGTGCTTTAATATACATTAGCCAATTTTAAGGCACATTAAAGCATCACCAAAAAGCCATGCTCTTTCACTAATGCACATTAAAATAGATAAACGTGTATTGTTCTAGTACCTCCCAATGGAGATACTAGATTTAACACATGCTACCTAAAGCACATTAATGAATGTGTAAATACGCCCACTGAATACTAGACAATATTTCTGAGTGTGGTTTTAAGAGATATTTAGAAAATGACCTCCTTGTCACCAAGACACACTTCTTAGCTTTTGTGTGACCACTGCACAATGAGCATTTAACCTTCCATTAACACTTGTCCTTCCCCATATTCCTACTTAAAAGGGCTTCTTTTCAATTTATTCTTTACCTACTAACATAATGACTTGCTCCATTTCCCTCCCCTACAATGCTCAATTCCTTTGCAGCTTGAGGATGGTCTCCTCTTTATCAAAAATCCCTTTTTACTTTCAGCAGCACTCATCATGGCACAACATGAATTCGCCTTCATAAGAGACCCAAGTACAAGGAAACACCACTGGACAGCTTTGGTCAAAAGGGCATTTGGTAGATTACATAGCCCCTTCCTCTACTACTGGGACCCAGAGTAAGTGCTTTACCCTGTAGGTCAGGCAGAGGCAATCTCACATACTTGAGTTGGGGAAGTGGCATACCTGAGTTTGGAAGAGTCAAGAATGGAGAAGGGGAAGAACAGGGACAGATACTTGCTTTGTTTCTCTCCTTTTCATACCTTCCAGACATCTCCAGCAAAACTAAAGCATGCTTGTACCTCTGCTTTGGCCAGGAGGTGCAAAGTGCATCAGTTTACCAGCACCACAACAGCTGGTTACAATCAAGGGTTATTACCTCCATACTTCCATTGACCCTTTCCATATCTAAAATCTGGGGCCCTTGAGTCTGTGGTTTTAAGTCTCTGTCTTATGACTGCATTTCTCTGGGGACCTTTGTGCGATAGTGATTTTAAAGAATGTCCCATAAAAGGGTTCTCTTACTTTTTATGAGAAAAGGCACAAAACTGGCCTGCAGGCTTTTCTACATGCCTACCTAGTTATCGTGCATTCATCACTCTACCATTTGAAGTATTTCTCAAGAAAACAAAGAATAAAAGTTCAAGCAGAGTTGCCTCTCTTGCTTCTCCCTCAACAGCTCCAGCTACTCCCTGATTAAAAATGGTAAATGACATCTGTGTTTGAGAGAGTTAGTTAGCTGTGTTAGTATGAAGCCAGGCAGAAGGCAGGGCAGGGTAGCACCTTAGAGATTAAAATTTGTTTAATTTAATATACTGATTACTTAGGCTGTGCCCATGCTGTCTCCCAAATTCCTCTTCTTTTTAATTTTGTTTCAGTTGCAAGAGACAGGAGACTCTTGCACCCCTGTAGTGTTTATCATGGGTATGGTGTTTAAAAAAAAAGAAAAAGAAAAAGAAAAAGAAAGAAAAAGAAAAAGAAAAATTGCGAGGAGGAAGACAAAAATTGAATTAAGATGCAACCTGTTATGGTTTGGGCATGAGTCAGCAAATGGAGAATCTATTTGTAGTGTTCTTGTAAAACTTCCTGCATACAACTGATCAAAATAGTTATCATAACACTGCCCCACAGTATAAGGGAATTAATATTTGCTCACCTTACAGGCCTCAGGAAGGTTTAATGCATTATAGGCAGCTGCTCTAAAGGCAGCAGAGTAGTGTATTGTGACAGATGAAGCTGTTGATGCCTTTGGATTCCCAGCAATCTGTTTTTTTCCCCCACAGACTATCTGCCTGTTATAACCCCTTGGGGGCAGAAGCAAGCCTTTTCATTAGGTGGCTGTACAATGTCTGGCACTGCCTGACCCTTGATCAGGCCCTGCAGCCATACAAGTTATAAGCAATAAGAGACTGACTGCACTTAAGGGCTGCCACAGACCTCCCAGGTCATCACCTCCCTCTACGCCAGCTGCATTGGACCTAGCTGGTTCTGAATTTCAGGCGTAGCAACCCAGCCAGTGCCTGCCCCCCATCACCAGGCAAGGCGGTGCTGGTTGCAGGGTCAGTGCCTGTCCTTGATCAGGCCCTGCAGCCATTCAAGTTATAAATAATAAGAGACGGCATCCACTTAAGAGCTGCCACATATCTTCCTGGTCTCATCACCTCCGCCTACCCCAGCAGCATCAGGGCTGGATGGTTCTAAATTTCAGGTTCAACGGCACCAGCGCTGGCCCCTATCACCCCCAGCCCTAGCGAGGGGGGGTGTGGGGGGAGCTGTGCTAGGTACAGGCTTGATGCCTGACCCTGATCAGGCTTTGCAGTGCAGGTTCTAGTTCAGAACTGCCACCCCTTCCTCCCCCTCCCCACCGCCAGTCCTAGCCATGGAGATGGGAGGGGTGGCTGTGCTGGGTGCCTGACCCTGAAACCATTCAGGGCTGGGTGACTGGGGCATTTCAGGAGAGACAGGAGAGGATTGCCTTGCTCTACTTTTCTCTTCTTGGCACTATTAGGGAAACTGTAAAAAAATTCATCAGATGTGCTGACAATCTTGAATTCACTAGGTGTGTTGAGAATCCTGAATTCTCAGAATTCAAAAGGCCAGATGTCCACAGAAAATCTGGGATCCCGATACTATGCCACATTTAGAACCCTAATGATTCAGTCAAATCCAACGCTTAGTTTTAACCACTGTCCCAGATGTCTCTCACCAGCCAACTAAGAGAGAGACCCAATGTCCGACACATTCACTAGTCTCTTACAAACTACATCAACAAGAATCTACAACTCCCAGTCTCACTTTCTGCCCTCTTTAAATAGAGGTTCAGTAGCCTTTCTCCAGTTATTTTCAGCTATGCTCACTAGGGTTGCCAGCACTGACTGAAGCTATTCCGGGAGATTTTTTTTCTAACATGACAAAATGTCATTATTTTAATTGTACTGTTCAACCTGTTCACAATATCCATCTCCCAGATTGCTGTCAGTAGTCACTGGGATATCTATGCCAATTCCTGTAGACTCTCAGCCAATCCAGGAGGGTTGGGCAACCCTAATGCTCACTTTCAGTAACATTATAAATAACATCTTTGATAAGCCCCTGGAAGGACTGAAGCCCCCATGTGCTGGAAACACCCCAGTGTGCTGGAGCCAAAAAATAATCCTTGCCTTGAAAGTTATACCATCAAAAAATCATGGCCCAAGAAAGCCTCGATACAATTTGCAACACAGAATATTTGCAATTCAGTCTCTAACCACTGAGTGAATCCTGCCCTGACCCCTGTTTGCCTGTGGTTCTCTTTCCTGAGGTTTTATTACAATTGCATCATATGAATCTTGGATAATAATTATAATATATCCATGTTTATCGTGAATTC
>NW_017729022.1:72887666-72891308 GCF_001723915.1 Gavialis gangeticus
TTTGCCTTGAAAGTTATACCATCAAAAAATCATGGCCCAAGAAAGCCTCGATACAATTTGCAACACAGAATATTTGCAATTCAGTCTCTAACCACTGAGTGAATCCTGCCCTGACCCCTGTTTGCCTGTGGTTCTCTTTCCTGAGGTTTTATTACAATTGCATCATATGAATCTTGGATAATAATTATAATATATCCATGTTTATCGTGAATTCTGTTCTGTAATGCTATCTTCATGGACAAAGATTATGCTTTATAAAGGAAACATTTGCAGATTAGTAATGTTGAGCCCCTCAAAAAAAGTGACCAAATATGAAGGAGTGTGTATTTCCCCCTCCCACCTTCTAAATTCTCTACTCCTCTCACAAACACATGCATGAGCAAGCAAACACTCTCAACCACTAAACCAGCCTTGCCCATAATGAAAAGAAGGATAGCAGATATTCAGGAAGCAAGTTCTGGCTATGGCTCTGCATTCTTCCTCCAAAACTTTCCCCAACAGTACTTCTAGCATGTTGGGGAAACTTTTCTTCCAAGCGGAGCAAACTCCGTTGTGCACTCTGAAGTGGGGTTAGAATAAAGTGGAGGAAATATGACTACTAAATCCAAAGAACTGTCATCTCATACCCAGATGCATTAGATTTAGATACTGAGTTCTTCTTTCTTCCTTTTTTTTTTTAAGCTGCCCACTGAGTTAAGCCCTATTGATTAAATAATTACTCAAGCTTTAAAAAAAAAAAATCGCATCCAACTAGCAGATTTGATTTTAACGGTCAGTGAGTTAAAACTACTGCTTAGTTTGTGAAGCAGAATGCCAACCTCCACGCTACAGCCATTCTACATATGCCCACCCTGTAATGATACAGTCCTCAGTAAATCAGTAACAATAAATTACACATTGAAAGGCATGTCAAAATTGCTATAGGATAAAACTGCTTGTGCGAGCACATATAAGGACACAAACTGTGTGTGTTTAAGAGGTGTGGCCCTCCAGAGCTTTACAAAAGACAGGGTGAGGCAAGAAATACTAATATGTGGTCTCTGTGCACTTGCAACAGGAAATGACACAACCCCTGTTACTTCTGGAGAGTAGGATAGTAGTAAAGCAGACACAGGAAGTAAATGGGATTTCAAAATAAATACTATGTTGGTCACACCTTGTTGCAAAACCAACTCTTTCTGCCTTGTAACTGACTCCGACAATTTGACAACAAAAGACATTCCAGCATGTCAGGCTATCTAAACCTGAATTTCCCCATCTGTGAAACCTGCACCATATCTTGAAGGGTCTCAACCCAGAACTTTCACAATCACTAACCTTTCTACATTTTAAATTCAGTCAGTATAAATAACCCAAAGCTTCAACAACAATAGGGATTTTTGTCATTTTTTTTAATTACACGGACTCTTCATTTCTCCTCACAATTCTACTACAGCAATGCAACAATTTTTAACAATTCTCACCATCAGGTATTCAAGACACTTGCTCAATAATGGAAAAGTTTACCCCAATGGCTTGCAACAGAGAGGCTTGGTAAATAGAGTATGCCCTCAGACTGGCCCATGATTTTAAAAGGTTTTAAAACTTACCTCTCACAATCTATTTTCACCATTAAAATAAGCCCTTCCAAAAAGGTTACAATAGCATATGTGAGCTGCTACAGCCTTAGCTCTTAAATAAAAATTCTTTAATTTTGAGAGTATACAGCCTGGTACATTACTTGCCTCCAGGCTCACGTGTTTGTCTAAATTTTCTTCTCAAGCATTTGGTAATTATTAAGAATAATAAAAAAAAGTTTTAGATTAGATGCTTCTTTCAGCTTGCTCCACTGAAACTGTTTTGTTTCTAAATAAGAGCGTTGACAGATAGCCAAGGCAAAAATTTGGACTGAATAGGCCAAGATACTCAAGTGTAGTTAAAACAGTGTTGCAATAGCTAAAGGTGGAAAATACATTAATGCTACCAACAACTGTGTTCAAATATGGTTGTGGGCAGCATAGTTTAAATCCTGTGGTGGGCAGAGAAATAAATGGACCATCTCCCTGAGCATTTGCCCTTGCATATTCCTAGAAGAATTTTTCCTATATTCTGCCATTATTTGCAACAAATGGAGCTGCAATTCACTTGAAATTCCAGTTCCATCTCATCTCATTATTACAACCTCAAATGATACACATGCTCTTCTCTAGGATCTATGAATTTTTTTAACTTCCCCCTGAAAGATTATTCTCCTTGCTGTTAAAACTACTGGATTAATGTACAGAACTAGTATTTAACAGAGAAGGCTCAGAAGGGACTTGGTGGCAGGCTATAAGTACATAAGACTGGTGCACCAGGATCTGGGAGAACAGTTGTTCACCAGAGCTCACCAAGGAATAACAAGGTCTAATGGCCACAAACTTCTGAAAGGCCCACGTAGACTGGACACAAGGAAAAACTTCTTTACAGTCGGAGAGTCCAGTGTCTGGACCAGACTCCCCTCAGAGGTGCTGCAGGCAGCTACTCTGGACTCATTCAAATGGTGCTTGGATACTTATCTTGCGGGGGTCATTTGACCCCAGCAAACTCCTGACTATGGAAACCGGGCCGGACTTGATCTTGTGAAGTCCCTTCCAGCCCCCAATGTCTATGAAAACTTCTGAAGACATTAAATACTCCTATACTCTGGGCCACAACCAGGAGCAGGTTTGATAGTCCCATTTTAGCTTCAAAGAGAAGCTTCTCCACATCCCAAATGCATAGATCTACTTTGGCTTTGTGGATACTGAACAGACAAAATTTTGAAGAGCAGCTCCCCCACAACCACCCCAGGCAATCAGACTACTAGGTCACATCCCCACAAGCAGGAACATGTGGTTTGCAGAGCCTCAAAGCCTCGAGGCACCACAAAACCCACACAGCATTCATGCAACCATTTACTGTGCTGCATTTTTGCAGCGTGGTGGCAAAATTAGGTAATGGGAAGTTTGTAGCAGAAAAAAGCAGGGCGGCACACATGGCTGCAGCACATGCCACCAGAAACTGGAGTCTGGCCATCCAGAGCCACTTGCTGGCTGTCAGCCAGGCTCTGTGCACCCAGATCACCCCAGGGCACACCCTAGGAGGCCCCCAGGATCCCAGGTAAGGTTGCTGGGGCCAGTCTAGTTACTCCCCCAGCCTCCCCTACACACCAAAGCACGCATGCAGGAGCATGCCCAGGGACAACTAGTGTCAAAAACATGTGCTGGTGCTATTTGTCCCTGGGGAAATACACATTCCCGTTTGTAGGGAGCCCAAGAATCCTACTGTGTGGATGCACCTTTAGTCTTGGGGCCATAGCTGCTGTATATAAGGGGAAACTTAGGAGAGAAATTTGTTTTAAACAGTATTTCAGAACTGTAAGGGGCTGCCAGTCATTTCATGCTCTGGTTTAATCTCTCACATTCAAAAAATGGAGGATGTTAAAGTGGCTATTTGGAAGGTTAGATATTTGTTAGTCAAGAAGGGACTTTATTTCTTGATGGTGGAGTGTCTGCAATTTGGGTTACATGAGTTGAAATTTTATCCTGCAAAGAGGGAAAAAGGGGGAAAGAGTGGGACAAAAGGAATGGGTAATTGTGGAAAGGGACTAATTGGTGTCCACTGTTCTTGTCAAAGTTAGGT
>NW_017729022.1:72896308-72897171 GCF_001723915.1 Gavialis gangeticus
ACTGATCATATAAGACCACATATATTCAAACAAGAGGGGGTCTAGTTTCATATTAAAATTTTCACAATTGATGCTATGATAACTGAATAAGGAAACTTGACCCAGAATTGAGTTTTTATGGAATTCAGCCTCTTTATTAAAGCGGGCAGAGGGGGCGGGAGGAATCTCAAAATATAAATGTTTTTGAACATAAACTTCCCCAAACAGGTTTACAACACAGACATTGCCCTATTGCATAAGAACCAGAAAGTGAAAATAACTGGAAAATGACAGTAAGTGGAAATGAAACTAAGGTTATCGTCATTGTCTAAATTATGGGAAAATGCTCACTTTGATCATTAAGACATAGCAAAAAATTAAAAAGAAATATTTACTGAATCTAAATCGATTTGAAATCCAAGTGATTAATAATTTTAGTCCATCATGATTAAAAGTTTGTTTTTTTTTTTTAAAGCTATACAAGCCTCATCGGAAATAGCTTTTTCTGTCCAAAATTTCCCAGCACTGATACCACTTAGTTCCACTGGCGTAAGTAGAAAAATAGAGACAGGACACCAAAAGACTGCTGGTGTTCACAGAATCACAGAAAAGGAGGGTTGGAAGGAACCTGAGAGGAGGTCATCAAGTCCAAACTCTGCTCAAGGCAGGACCAGCCCCAACTAAATCATCCCAGCCAAAGCTTTGTCTAGCTGGGTCTTGAAAACCGCCAAGGACAGAGCTTCCATCACCTCTCTGAGTAACCTGTTCCAGTGCTTTACTACCCTCCTGGGGAGAAAGTTCTTTCTAATCTCTAACCTAAACTTTCCTTGCTGCAACTTGAGACCATTGCTCCTTGTTCTGCCATCTGCCACCACTGAGAACAG
>NW_017729022.1:72897676-72898559 GCF_001723915.1 Gavialis gangeticus
ACAGTAAGAGGTGCTGGGTCTGGGGGGATTTGCAGAAGGAGGTGGGCTGGGGTGGGTGTGTGGGGAGCAATGCTGGGTCTGGGGGGATTTGAGGATGGAAAGAGGCTGGGAGGACCTTGGGGGAGGGAAGAGGGGCTGGGGCTGAGGTAGGCAAGGGTGGGGAGGGAAGATAGGGGCTAGATAAGAGCAGGGAAGGAGAGAGGCTGTGTCTGGAAGGATGTGGGAGGGGAGAGGGGCTGGGTCTGAGGAGGGATGTGCGGTAACGAGAGGGGCTAGGTCCGGGTAGGATTTGTAGGAGGGGCTGGGGTGGGCATGCGGGGAGAGACGCTGGGTCTGGGGCGGGATTTGAGGATGGAAAGAGGGTGGGAGGAGGAGGAGGGGGGAGCTGGGAGGATCTTGGGGGAGGGAAAAGGGGCTGGGTCTGAAGAGGGATGTGCAGCAATGAGAGCTGGGTCTGAGGAGGATTTGAGGGTGGAAAGGGGCTGGGAGGAGGAGAGAGGCTGGGCATGGGAGGACCTTGGAGAAGGGAAGAGGGGCTGGGGGGGGTGACATGGGGAGGGAAGAGAGGGGCTAGATAACAGCAGGGAAGGAGAAGGGCTGGGTTTGGGGAGGGGTTGCGGGAGGAGAGGGGCAGGGGCTGGGCCTAGGGTGGGCGTGGGGGAGGGGGAGTGGCTCTGGGTCGCTGGAGGAGAGGGGCCGAGGAGCTGGACGGGCGGTACCTGCTCGGTGGCGCGGGGGCAGCAGGCGACGAGCAGCAGTGTGGGCAGCACGTTGAGCAGGAGGCCGCCCATCGTGATGGCGTTGGGGGCCAGCCAGGCGGGCGTGCGCTGCACCAGCCAGGCCCAGTAGAGCTGCAGCGGCGGCTCCAGCAGCGAGCGCCCGG
>NW_017729022.1:72898700-72906469 GCF_001723915.1 Gavialis gangeticus
GCCGGCCCCGCACACCGGGGGGAGCGGGGCCGGGGCAGCGCTGTGGGGATACGAGCACGACGCGCTCGCCCCGTCAGACAACCCTCGCACGATCAATACTAGTCAGAGCCGCAAAACGTCCCAGCGCGTTTCAGCCCGTCCCTGATGCAAAGCCCGAGTCACACTGAGGAAATCTCGGGAGGGCTGGGCTGGGCGTCCGCAAGTTCCTGAGAGTAAAGACGTGCTTGACTTGCAATGACCCGCTTCTCGCTGCTCCCGAAAGGTTACAGTGAGCAATAGAAAGTAAACAAGGCTGATTTCGAGACGTGTTTGTATATATGTTTTTTCAGGGTAGAATAGTTTTTACAGCACTTAACGATCATTTTCAGCTTCCAATACAATCATTTCATATCTGAGACCTGGCAAGGCTGGGCAGGGCCCCCCTCAGCCCCGCTTTCCTCAGGGATTCCTTCTCCTGCCTGGCCTGGCCCATCTTTTGTACCCAAAGGCTTGCAAAGAATATGGCCTGTTTACTGTCAGTCCCTGAGCCAGATCCGGCTGGTGTTCCTGATCTGGCGCCTGGGCAGGCACCATCCCCTGCATGGAGGGGCTGGGGTGGGCAGGCAGGTTTGAAATAATTTAAAAGGGAGTTTGCATCGCCCCTTCTTGTCATGACAGCACAAAACAGCTGCTACCCACACTTCACAATTATACCATCCCCTCCACCCCCTTGAAATCATATGACATCTCTCAGCAAAGTAAAACCTTTGTTTAACTGAACAGATATTAAAGCCAGAGTCAGTTCCAGGGAAGAGGGTGTGCACTTGCATCCCCCCCCACTTTGATTCCTGCTCCTCCCAAAGTTGATTTGTGTTGGGGGGGCGGGGGAATGCTTCACAAGGCAGCCTCCCTTTTAAATTGTTTTATGTAAAAGGAAAAAAACAAAACCCAGAAACCTGAGACATCCCCCCCTTTAAATTGTTTTACGCAAAAGGAAAAACAATCCCAAGACTCCCTGCTCTAATCTGAATTGTCCTTTCAAGGCAGAGTTGCTTTTGTTGCTTCAATTCACAATGTCACGCTGCCATATGAAAAGTAAATCAATCAGTGATGGGCCATCTATTGCAAAACTACAAGTGTTACACCTGAGTCGCTACTCTTAAGTATTGTAGACTGAATCCCCTACTATGAATTTTCTCATAAACTTTACTTATTTTCCTACTCATCAAGTGTTTAACTAAACTCATTGCTCATCAGAGCACTCAAAATGTGGCTCAAGCATGAAGCTAATACAGCCTACTGGGAGATGCTGTTGTTGCTCCTTATAAAGTATCTGTAGGATAAAGCAGTCAAATAATGAATGATTCTCTTGGCAAATTGCCAAGAGTACAGTGTCCTTAGGTTTTCAACATAGATCAAATGTAGAATTAATTTTCCTGGCAATCTGGGAACCTTTGTAGTAAGCACAAGAGACTCTAAACAGTGTATTCTGCAATACTCCAGACTTGGCGTGTCTACACGTGCATTAATACACTTTAGTTAATGCGCATTAAATCTAGTACCTCCATTGTAAGGTAGTAGGAAAATGTGTATTAGCCTGTCTTAATGTGCATTTACTAAAGAGTATGGTTTTTAAGTGATACTTAATTCACATTAGCTTATTTGAATGTGCGTTAACTAAATAGCACAGGGTTTTTTCAGTGACGCTTTAATGCACATTCAAATAAGTGAATGCACATTAAAGCAAATGTGTAGACACACCCCTGATGATTAATTTCATTTACTTTTGAGAGGATTTGAAACAAGAACTTTGAGATGTCCTTTCTGGAGCACTAACATTTTAAATGAGCAGAATTTTTGTAACTAGGCTTATGAACAATCTTAGGGAACTTGTTGATTTTCCAGCCGAAGAGAAACGACCTGAAATTTTCAGATTTTCCACAGCTAACCTAGCATCAAGCCTCTCTAAGCCAGAGAACTAGTCTATTTCTACCCCTAATTAGTACCACCCCACGTACAAGGCTCATTCTATAAATGGCCTGTTCGTCATTTGAGACTCCTCTCTAACAAGGCAAAGCTACTGTTACAGAGGGCACATAGAACTGTGGTGTTTTATATTGAGGAAAGGAAGCACAGTAAGAATGTGAAAGATGGTTGGGAGGATAAAGTAATGAATCATTTAAATGCTTTGCTTCCCCTCACATTTGAAAACAAAACAAACACTATACTCCTTAAAGTTCTCTGACACAGAGGGCATTTCAGTTTTGGTCCATGTATTCATCAGTATTACAATTTGTCAATCACTGACGCTGAATGGCCATGATTTAAATAGAGTTATAGGTTGTAGTTGTGTTGGTCTAAGGACATAGGCAGACAAGGTTCTTTGGGTAAATCCAATTTTTTTTTTTTTTTTTTTTAGAGCAACTCAAATAGGTGGAAAAATTCTTCTTCGCAAGCTTTTAGGTAAAAGTACTCTTCATCAGGCTGAGGAAGTGTCTGTAGTGGGTCTGTGCTCTTCCTGGATGGAATAATAAAGAAGTCAGAGGCTGGTATGCATGTGAGAAAGTCAGTCAATGAAAATGTAAATTGAGGTAGTCAATGGATGAGAGACAGGTGGGGGGTGGAAGGGAAATGAATGTAGCTAGTATAAGGATTTTCAACTTTTTTTAATAAGTGTACCCCCCAGGGGGATGGCATGCAGGCAGACACGGGGGGGGGGGGTGGCAAGCAGCTGGGTTTGTGGGGACAGGGGGAATGGTGAGTGACCGGACGTGGAGCGGGCACATGGTGAGCAGCGGAGTGGTGGTAACACAGTATCTGTATGACCCTACTCTTACCTTGCCCCAACGCTGCTCCTGTGAGGCAGTGGTGCAGGGTGGCGGTGCTCCTTCCCTGCGTACCCCCTGGGACCTTTCAGAGTACCTCCAGGGGTACGTGTACTCCAGGTTGACAACCTCTGAGCTGGTAAATAGTAGAGAGGTACTTGGGGAGACAGATATTAGGTAGGTTATAATGTGCCATGAATCCAATATCTGTATTTGTCCATGATATTTTGTATCCAGTCAGTTGATGAAGTGAAGTTCGTACACCTACATCCAGATTGCTGATAAAGATGTTGAACAGTACAGGCCCCAGAACCGAGCCTGGGGGACTCTACTGCCCACATCCCTCCAGGTCGAAAACAACCCGTCCACAACCACTCCCTGGGTGTGACCATCTAGCCAATTTGCCACCCATCTGACTGTGTAGGCATCAATGCTGCAGTCACCTAGTTTTTTTTAAGAGAATGGGGTGGGAAGCTATGTCAAAGGCCTTCTTAAAGTCCAGGAAGATGACATCCACCCCAACAGCCTCATCCAAGGACTTTGTGACCTGATCATAAAAATAAATCAGGTTAGTCAGGCAGGACCTGCCCTCAGTGAACCCGTGTTGGTTGCCCCTGAGCATTACCTCCCCGGCTGGGCCCTTGCAGATGTGCTCCTTGATTATTTTCTCAAAGATCTTCCCAATGACTGAGGTAAGACTGACTGACCTATACTTGCCGGGTTCCTCCTTTCTCCCCTTCTTGTAAATGGGGACCACACTGGCCCTTTTGCAATCCTCTGGTACCTGGCCAGTGCCCCATGAGCACTCATAGAGCCGTACCAGGGGCCATGCTATGACCACCACCAATTCGCTCAGCACCCTTGGGTGAAGAGCATCTGGACCTACTGATTTAAACACTTTCAGCCCCTCCAAAAGTTCCCTAACTAGGTCGTCCTTTACCCTAGGCATGGTGGCACTTCCCTTGGGTCCATCCGCAATTCTAGTGGGGGAGATGTCCCAGTCCCTGTTCAGGAGGCAAAGAATTCATTAAAGAGGTCAGTTTTTTCATTTGCTGCAATCACCAGATTGCCAGACCTATCCTTTAGGGGCCCCATGTTACCTGGTGCCTTCTTACTTCCTATGTATTTGAAAAAGGACTTTTTATTATCCTTGGTTCTGGTCGGCAGCCCTAGCTCCATCTCTGCCCTGGCCTTCCTAACAGCCTCCCTGTAGTCCCGAGCAACGGAGGTGTAATCCTCCTTGGTGAGGTGAGCCCCTTGCTTCCACTGTTTGTACGCCTCCTTTTTTGCCCTCAGGCATCCCTAGATGCCTTTGCCGAGCCATAGGGGCTTCTTAGAAATCCTGTTCCCCTTGGTGCGCATTGGGATTGACTCCCTTTGAGCTTGGAGGATTGTCTCCTTAAGGAACAGCCACCTGTCTTGGACTCCCATCTCATTGAAGCTCCGAGACCCGAATGCCTCTCCTACTAACCTTCTTAGCTTACAGAAGTTGGCCCTCCTGAAGTCGAGGACCTCTGCCTGCTGCTTGCTTTCACCACCCTGCACTGGATAGTAAATTCCAGCAGGCGCTGATCACTGTCACCCAAACTTTTTTATGGGAAAAATGGGGTTAGGGACTTGAATATGAATAGTAAAGGAACATACAGTGTATAAAAGTCATTTTTATTTACCTTTAATAGGTTAAAACAAGGTTCACTGTTGAGTAATGGGTCTTTTAAAGAAACTAATGATGGATGGCTGCTTCATTTTCTTTCAAAGATCTTTCTGGATGAACCTCCTTGTATGGTTTCATGAGGTCTTCCAGCCCTCACTTAAACTTCAAGCTTCTTTCCATGAAGGGCTGCATCTCAGCCAGCAGGTCTGAGAGAGTCTTGGCTGCTAAAATGACCTTGTTAAGTTTGGCAAGATTTAGCTGTGACTGTACCACTACCTCTTCATCCTCGTCGTCTTCGTCATCACTCAGGGCAGATTTAACAATCTCATCCAGGTCCTCCTCAGTCAGTTCTTCCACATGGGACTTGAGTAGCTCCTCCACCAGTAATACGACTGGCCTGTAGGTCTTCAAACCCCTCACCTCCCACGTCTCTCACAAGCTCCATGATACGGTATACCTCAGCCTCTATTGTAGGGTACCACTCCACTTCATGGACAAAACAGTTGTTAAATCAGTTCATAAATACAGTGGCAGTAACCCACACCTTGTGGTTGGACCTCCAAAAGATGGGCAGGTGGTTCTTTTTCTTATTCTTGAGAGCACGTGGGTTCTGTGATCTGTAGAGGAGCATTGGCCTTACCATAAAGTCACCTGAAGCATTGGAGCACAGAAGAAGAGTTAACCTGTCCTTCACTGCCTTGAAGCCCAGAGTAGACCTCTCTTCCTTCGATAGGAAGATTCAGGAAGGCATTCTTTTCCAGAGCAAAGACCTGCTCTGGCTTATAACCTCTTTACTCAATCAGCTTCTTCAACTCAGGCGGGTACAGGGCAGTGGCTACGTGGTTTGCTGAAGCCGATTCCCCCATAATCTTCATGTTGTGGAGCCCATGTGTCCTCTTAAAGTTTTTGAACCACCCCTTGTTGACTTGAAAACTTGTGCATTCATTCATGCCTTCTGGATGATGTGGTCATAAATTCACTTTGCCTTCTAACATATCACTTGACTGCTCAAAGGCACTTTCTTCTGTGTCTGGTCTTAAATCCAGATGCTAAGCTCTTTTTCCATTTTTTCTAAGCTATGATCGCATGGCATAAAGGTAACTTTAGCACTTTCCAGTGTACCACTTGCAGCACTAGACCTAATAGTAGCCCCACTTTTCTTAATGGTTCTCACAGTGGATTTGTTGGCATCAAAATGCCTCCCTACAATAGCCATACTCTCTCTACGTGCTAGATCCAGCAACTCCAATTTTGTTTCCAAGGACATCACTTTCCTTGCCCTCTTTACAAATTGCTCACCTTCACCACTCACTCGCTTAGAGGCCATGATTAAGGACAAAATGCAAAAATCACAGAGAAATTGGGAGAAAAATGTGGAGCACCTGTAACTGGATGTTAACGGTGTGAAGCACAACATTAGACTGAGTGTGCATAAGGAGATGGGAGCACCACGAGTGGCTAGCAAGAGTGCAGGTGATTTGAAATGGCAGGTGGCAGGCTGATGCGTGGCCACAGAAAACCGTGGTTACTCAAAACTATATACCACAGTAGCAAAAAAGGTATATAGAATATTAGGTGTGGATTCTCAAAACCTTGGTTGGCAAGGGAAACCTGTATTTACAAGAGCAAGATTACAACTCAGAGTACGGAACCAAAGTTATTACTGAACTTATACACTTCATGTATAAGTGTATGCAATGCCTCATACTTCACGGCTGCACTTGTTTGGATGTGGCTAAAGTGTACTAAGAGTACTATAAGTTGTGCACTCTAACTTCCACCCTATTTTACTGAGCATCCTATTTTTCCAAGAACTTATACACTTCAGCATGTGCTGCCCAAAGCCGGAGCCTGGCCAGCCAGGGCTGCACTCTGTTGTTGGCCAGGCTCCACACAGCAGGAGTGATGAGACTGCAGCTCCAGGAGGCCCCTAGAGCCCTGCTGGGGCCAGCCCTCCCCTCTCCTACCCCACCTGGGGTAACTTGCAGCACACGAATACATACGGCACGCATTTCCTGAGGACAATTAGCGGTGGCAAAAAGCGCACCACTGCTAGTTGTCCCTGGGGAACCCAATGTCTACACATATCTGGATGCAGCCTTTGAGTGTAAAGAAGTTTACTTGAGTGGTAAAAGTGGACACTGAATGCATGCTAAAAGTGACCACATGGGAGTTACTGGGTGTGTCTACACATGTGCTTTAATGTACAAACGTACTATTTAGTTAATGCACATTAAAATAGGCTAATATGCATTAAGCATCACGTTTAAACCATGCTTTTTAGTTAACGTGCATTAAGACAGGCTAATGCACATTTTGCTAGTACCTCCCAATAGTGGGTGCCTGTACAGGAGATGGGAGGCTGCTCCAACGGGCTGTAATTACAGCGCCCTGGAGCAGACCGGATTAATCAAGTCTGCTGGAGCATGGTAATTACCACACTCCAGCCAGCCTCCATGTCTCAAGTATCAGTGTCCTTGTGTTTCAAAATGGTGGCAGGGGCTCTTTACGTAAATATTATTTGATGAACTTTATATAAGGAGCCCTCACCACAATTTTGAAGCGTGGGGATGCTGATATATAAGACATTTTGGGCACTTTAAATAGAGCTGCTCCAAGAGCCACTCTAATTAAAGAACCCCCCTACACCCAGACCACATGTAGAAATGCCTGGAGGTACTAGATTCAATGCACATTAACTCAAGTGCATCAATACACGTGTGGACATCCCAATGTGGAATAATCAGAGCACTATACAATCACACACTAGTGTAGTAAGCACTATCTTCCCTGTATAGACAAGCCTTCAGATTCAAAATTAACTGAAATTTACTTGAAAAACAATGTTAGGATTATACTGGATAAGAAACAAACTTCAAGTAGAATAAAAATGAGAAAAGCATGAGGAGAAATATACACATCTCAGAGCTAAAATACTATTATATACAGGAGCTATGTCTATCCCATGTGACACTGAACAATAAGATTAAAGAAACCAAAGTGAATGAATTGGAAAAATCAGAAATCAGTAACCTATTTCATAATGTGACAAGGAATATGTATGTAGTATAAAAATTTAGATACCAAAAATACACAGTTTGCATGGAAAACAATACAGAATATATGATATTGCTGTTCTGTACAGAATCCTTGGTTCTTTATTATCTGGAGCATTTGTGCAATACTGTTCACCTCATTTTACAGATAATTTGTGCAGGCTTAGAGGGAGTTCAGAGCAACTGGAAAGACTAGTGGAATTGAAAAGCTCTCTCATGAACAGAGATTGAAGAAATTGATTGTTTACTGTGGAG
>NW_017729022.1:72911469-72918265 GCF_001723915.1 Gavialis gangeticus
AGTAGAATAAAAGCTGGCTGAAAGACTGTAAACAGAGGATAATGAAAGATAAACACCAATGTTTTGATTTAGGAGCAGCTGTCTAGTCAGATGCTACAAGGTTTGCTGTTCAAGATAACATAATTTAATAGACTTAACCAGTGATCTATGCTAGGAAGTAATCAGAATGCTAATGAAATATGCAGCTAATGCTGGTACTAGCTTGAGAGGAGATACAAATACCACTGATGACAAAAATGTTATACAAAAGAATCTAAAGGGACTAGATACAGTAGGAGATACAACTGGGGAGGGAGGAGATGCAATCCAGTGCTTCTGGGAAGAAAACACTCTAATTGAAATGAAAATACAGGGGAACAGTAGAATTCAGAAGACCTTGGAGTGACAGTGGGGAACAAATCAGAATGGCGTGCACAATCAACACAGCAGGGAAAAAATCCAGTACAGTATTGAACTGTGTACACAAAGGCATTGCACTTTGGAGCCCAGGCGTAGTATTCTCTGTCTCTGGCTATGGCAGTGTTGTTAATCCTGAATTAACAAAAAAATTCAACAAAAATTCAACAAAAATTATGACGTTGGCTTAAAAACCATCAGGCAAGAACAATACATTTAGTGGGTTTTTTTACTTGTCTTCTATTTTTTTAACCTTTAGAGTTCATGCTTTCAAGATTTCTCTGAAAGTGACAGCTAGAAATTTACTTTGCAAAAAAAGTTGAGATTCTCACATGATCACACTTCCAGAAGTGATGTCTTGAAGCAAAGCACTTAAACTCACAAAAGTTAGGGAAACTGCTATTGTACATAATCCACTGAAGTATATAATTAAAACATGTATCTTTTATTAGGCCAACTCAAAGAGTTGGAAAAATTCTTCTTTGCAAGCTTTTGGGTACAAGTACCTTTGTCAGGTTGAGAAAGCATCTGCAGTTGGTCTGTGCTCTTCCTGGATGGAATAATAAAGAAGCCAGAGGCTGGTATAAAGAAGCCAGAGGCACGTCTGCAGTGCCACATACTGCATGTGCAGTTGTTTAATGCAATAAAAGGGAATGGTCCAGAGAGGTTTTTTTACCCCTGGATACTCTACTAAGAGTACCAGACGTAGTGAACTCTAACTTCCACCCTGTTTTACTGAGCACTCTATTCTTCTCTGCATACAAGCCCTAAAATAGGAGTCCAGGGCAGACTTGGATTAGCAAGAAATTATGAGGAGAAAAGTATTCATTTAAAAATACATTTAAGAGTAGTGTATCTATAAAGTAGCTAAGAATTGCTTTGTAAAGGAATAATGTGTTTTAATACAAATTAACATGACCTGCAATTTTACAGTAAGTATCATGTAGGTGAACCCTTCTGCCCATTTGAAGTCCTGTTAGGGTCAGAAAACCATCACTGCCCTTGCCTCATTGGTGTAAACCTCAATGTTTCACTCATATTTGTCATTTTTTTTTCTGTTCACAGTCATGGTCTGTCATTCTAAGGTTCATTTAAATAGTTCTGCCATTGATAATGCATGGGGACTCCTGCCCAAGTCAAGCTCACATGCAATGGTCTCAGATTGTACTTTCTTCAGGCCAATGTCTCATTTATCTGTACAGTATCCTGCACACCAGTGATACAGTAACAGACTGTTTAACTGTTAGACCCCGACTCCATGTGGCGCCCAACAGCTAGGGAGACAACGATCCAATTGCTCATGGATCCAGTTGCTTCGTTGCCAGAGCAAACAGGGAGCAAAGATCAGCACACATTGCTCGCAACAACTTTATTCAGAATGGAGACAAATTCAGACTAACTCCCAAAAAAACAACAGACTGGGGAGCCACAGTGAACATTAGTTCTTTTCACATTTTATTCACCTTGGTTCATGCTCATTAACATTTGCCCCTCCTTTGTTCCACCCATATCTCCTCCTATCTCAAGCTCTGCCTCTGTTTACTGTTTACTTTATTAGCATGGAATTGCCTATGCATTTCAGTCATTTACATACCTTTTGCTTATGAGAGTATGCCTAAGACTTTGACCTCACCTTCCTCCGGTCACTTGCTGGTTCTTTCTGGTTTCTTGCTGATTCCAGCTCCAAAGTCTTACTTCTGCTTTATCTCCTGATGATAGCTGATGGGCTGCATCTTGTTCTTCTTACACAAGGAATCATGTATCCTACACACTACCCTATTGTTAGGAAACTGCTTGCCTAAGCATTTTGCAATGTTATTTTTAATATAACATTCTGCCTTCTAGTCATCAGCTTTGCTGAAGCCACAGATTAAAGCTTTGTTTCAGCTGCGAATACAGCGCTCCCCAAGATCCAAACATTGTCACCCTAACATTAACTACTTCTACCTCTAACTCAGAGGTCAGGAAAACAGACCTTATGATGACAGGCCGAGAGCCATGGGGCTCTTTAGCCTGGAAAAGCACAGGCTCAGGGGTGATCTGATGGCCACCTATAAGTTTATCAGGGGTGACCACCAGGATCTGGGGGAACATTTGTTCACCAGAGTGCCCCAAGGGACGACGAGGTCAAACGGTCATAAACTACTGTGAGACCGTTTCAGGCTGGACGTAAGGAAGAATTTCTTTACTCTTTGAGCCCCCAAGGTCTGGAACAGCCTGCCATCGGAGGTGGTTCAAGCACCTGCATTGAACACCTTCAAGAGCAAATTGGATGCTTATCTTGCTGGGATCCTATGACCCCAGCTGACTTCCTGCCCTTTGGGCGGGGGGGCTGGACTCGATGATCTTCCGAGGTCCCTTCCAGCCTAAATGTCTATGAAATCTATGAAAGTTACCACACAGGTTTTCTGGGCTTCAAAAGAAAATAAAACATGCAACTCTGGAACCAACTTCCTAGGGAAGTGGTCCTCACTCCTACCTTGGGTAAATTCAAAAAGAGGTTGGATGAACACCTGTCTGGGGTTGTGTGACCCCAGCATGTGCTCCAACCAGAGGCGGAGGGTTAGACTAGATGATCTATTCAGGTCCCTTCTGACCCCTAACTACTATGAAACAATGAAACTGCTTGTCTCAGAAAAAAGAACTGTGGCAAGTGGCTCAAATGCCTCAAATATTAAGAAGCAGCTTTGTACCTCTGTCAGAGAAGAGCTGCCCCAAGCCACAGGACACAGCCACAGCCAAATCCTTGTAGTTTAAAGGAAATTTCAAGTGGTGTGGATCTGCTGTATCTTCTCTTTCACCCAGTTTCCAGTGGAGGGGGAAAAATAGGATTTCTTTTTGCCTCTGCAATCTCCAGCTACTAGAATGGCCTTTTACAGCTCTGTGAATTAGAGCAGCTTTCAGAAGCAGAGAGCCTAAAGCTGAGGTGGGCAAAATATGGCCTGCGGGCCAGATCTAGCCTGCCAAGCACTTTCATCTGGCCCACAACACCCCTCAACGAATTGCACCGCACCCAGCCCTTCCGCCCACAAGGGTGGGAGTGAGGTGCCCACGTGTACATGTGGTGCAAACATACTCTATTGTGCCTCACTCCCACCTTTGTGGACAGAAGGACCCGGTCCAGCCTGCACACAGCGTCTGGGTGGAGATGCTGCTGTTGCTGCTGCAGCCCTTGGGGACCTGCTCTGTTTCCCTGGTCCCCCGCTGCTTCAGAGCGGCAGGTAGGGAAGCAATAGGGGTGGGGCTGCAGCTGGGCGGGAGCATGGAGTGTGGAGCTGGTGGTAGTGCAGAGCCCACACCCAGGGGGGCAGCAGCAGTGCAGAGCTCGGCTGAGCAGCATGCAGTTGTGAGGGAAGAAGGGGGGAAACCCCCACACTCTCTCTGTGACACATCTACAACAGGCAGTGCTAGCAGCAGCAGCAGGTGGGGGCACTGAGGGTGTTCATGCCCAGAGCAGGTGCCCAGTGGGGCACGGATCACTTTGCAGCGAGGGTTGCAACCTCCACCAGGCCGTCTGTATTGCCAATGCTCCCCACACTTGTGTGGCATGGGAGAGAAGCCCTGCACGCTGGAGCTGGCTGCCTTCCCCACCAGAGCTGCACAGCAGGGGAGGGAAGCCCCAAATGCCTTCCCCTGGGGAGCAGGGAAGACAGCTGACTGCAGCGCCTGGAGCTTCCCCCCTGTGCTGTGAGTGCGGGGAGAGCCTGCAATACAGACTGCCCAGTGGGGGGCTGTATCCCTTGCCATGATGTGCAGCACTGGCCAGAGTCACACCTCACCTCGCCCAGCACCAGAGTGCTGAGTGCCCCACCTGCTGCTGCTGCACCATGGGGAGAGTACAGGGGGTCTCTGCACCCCTCCCCTCCCCTCCCTCACACCCCACACACCCACACTCTGCCTCCACAACCCCCCACATACACATAACCCCCTAACATACCCTATGCCCCCCCACAGCCACACCCCCTCACAACCCCCTCACACACCCCCACACCCCCTCCATACCCCACTTACACACACCCCACAATATGCAAGACTAAGAATTTATTTTTGAGTTATTATGCAATCCCTTCTATAGACACTATGCAAACACAACTCATGACAACATTTTTTTGTAATAAGACTAAAATATGTTCTAGTAGTGTTTGACTTTTAGTGTATGATTGGGTTCTTTCTGGTTCTAACATGGCAACCCCACTTTCCAAAAGGAGTATTTCTGGGGGGCAAGGGGAGGGACTTCTTGTGGCAAAGGTCAGGGGTTGGGTGTAGGAGGGGGATGGGATTTCTGGTCCCAAGTTGGCAACCAGGGGGTTGGGGCAAATGTCAAGGGGGGGAGGCTACCCCACACAGCCCTTGACAGCTCACCAAAACTTGTTAAGCAGCCCTCCACCCAAAATAATTGCACCCCCTTGGCCTAAAATCAGCTCTAATTTATATTGGCCACCTGTTTGTCTTATGCAGAGTCCTATGACTGAGGGAACAGATACACATAGGGGAAGTGGCAGTTAGGATGCCTTTAAAAGCAATGTAGAAACTGTAGCTCAGCAGTAGCATACAGTGAGAAAAGGCTGTCTTAGTTGTAATGGCTTATTCACTGTTTTATATTTTTTCATGATAATGCTTCTTTGCATATGTAACACTGACAGCTTCTCTCTTGTAATTTTTGTGTGTTTTTGTATTATTACATCAGTCAGTTATTCAAATAACATAACAAACCTTTGAACTTGACAACTAGATTGCACCCTGTAACACAGTCTCTATATGCAGTTGGAGTAGCAATTGGTAAATAAATGACAGGATAATACAACTAAGAACCCAGCCAAATCACGTTATATTGTGGCTGGTATTCTTTAGCATTTTATGGAGAGCTAAAGAAAAATACCCCCTTTATTAAATATGATCACTTGGTTCTCTTGGAGGTTAATGTTGCTAGAACTGGAAAATTAATGTAACCATTTTAACTCGTGTAAAACTTTCCATGCAAACGTTATCTGTTTCCCACCTTATATGATAGGAACCAAATGTCAAAGATTGTATATTTATGAATAATGCATTTGTTGTGATGAATATAAGAAATCAATTAGTGAGGAAGAGCTTGACAAAAACAGGAACAGAATTGTCGCTAATTCTATTCATACTGCATTTTCTCACATAGCCCACCTGGCTTTGGGGAGGCAGAAGGTAGAATAAAAGATTCTTTCCAAGTTATGGCTGACTGTGCGACATAGAATAAGTCCTCCTAGAAACACAGACTGTCCAAGAACTGTGGCATCCCAAATCACAGTCTGGGTGAGGCTGCAGAAACTTCCTGATGCAGCGGGACAGCAACAAAATCAGGCCCTAGATCAGGGGTGGGCAAAATATGGCCCACAGGCTGGATCTAGGTTAGCAAGGCATTCCAAGGGGTCCCTCTGCCCTGCCCAGCCCAGGTGCAGGGAGCAGCCCAGACTGTGGCGTGTGTGGCCAGTCCTGTCAACTCTGGGCATGGAGGTGCTGCTGGGCACAGCCTGCCCCATCCCCATATGTGGCTGTTGGGCATGCTAGGAGCTGTAGTCTTTGGGGTTGGGCAGTGGGGCTACAGGGTGGAGCAGCACAGCAGTCAGACTTGGTTTCCTGGCAGCCACACTGCCGTCTGGGAGCAGGTGCATGCCTCGCTATTGCTGCCAGCCCCAGCCCTGCTTCTTGGGCATCCCAGGCCACCTGCCCCATACCCATCACTGGGGGCACTAGATGGAGCAGGCAGGTGGGCAGCGACTCCATGGAGATTGGCCTGGGACTCCTGTGGGCAGGGCACGCTCAGGCAGGTGGATGGGATGGGGCCACATGTGGGTGAGAAGCAGCATCTGGGAGCAGAACAGGTGGGTGGGGCTGGGATCACAGGGAGGTGACAGAGCAAGGCCAGGGCCTGGGACAGAGCCACGATTGCCCCCCATCCTGCAGTTGCATTGGGCCAGGTCAGCACCCCCTCCCCCCAGCCTACAACAGCTCACCCAAGCTTCTTAAGTAGCCCTCCAGCCCAAGTAGTTGCCCACCCCTGCCTTAGGTCCTTGCAAAGGCAGTAGCAAGACTCATTTACTTATATGAATCCCTGCAAATAATAAATTGGTGTTTCCAGGCCTCAAGCCTCATCAAGATATTATAGACTGCATGCAGCAGTTCACTTGCCCTGAACCATCTCAATTTGGTCATTCAGGCACAACATACAGTGCTGAAAGGGTTAATGTAGGACTTCACTCCTTCTGCCTGCTGGGGCCATAGAAAGGTTCCAGTCATGTTGGCAGCATTACAGCACAGTGTCTGCATACTTCTATTGCAGTATAGAAAAATCAGCTTTCCTGCTTAAGACACAAAGCCCAATTCTACAGGGCTGATTTGGGGGGGGGGGGGGTTGGGTGGGGTATGA
>NW_017729022.1:72918358-72937342 GCF_001723915.1 Gavialis gangeticus
ATTCCCAGGGGTGGTTTGGGGGGGGGGGGTATGTGTGTGGTATGCAAGTAAATAACATAATAATTAGATGTACTGAAATAAAGGCAAATAAAGTTGTATGTATCTAATAGCATCCTCCTTCTCTCAAACTCTATTTGCTGTCTTGTCTTGTAAGCATTCTGGATAAAGAGCAAGTTTTCATATGCTTGTGTAATACTTATTACCTTGGGGCCCAGGCTCTCACTGGTGCCTCCAGAATATGTAAAATAAATAATATAATGAGTTGCTGTAGGACAACCATAGTAAAAATCAATAACCAATATTTCAGTACAGTTTAAACACTTAATTTTTATTGTACATTAAATAAAACACTTTAATTTCAGTTGAGAGACTTGATTTATGGGCGAGTCATAACAATGAAAATGTGTTCAACTGAAATGACCATTAAGTACATGTATATTAAACACTTTATAATGAAACAGTATTCTGTTAAGCTACTGTTAGATGTTTAAGTTCCATTATCAAAAGAGGTATATGTCAAGGCCCTATTGCATTGCCATTGGTTGCTCAGTATACTGTCACTCTAACAACAATACGCCTTGCACTATTGAGAATAAACTATGATTGTCTTCTCATGCTTATTACAAAGCTTTGCTCTTTCCTCATTAAAAAACAAACACAATATCAAACTGGAAACAATGCTGAACATTACAAAGTGTGTGTTGGCTTAAGTTATTTCATTTCAACCCAGAAACAATCCATGCATAATTTTTCTCTTTACTGCAGCAGGTAGGGAAAACAAATGCAACATCAAAAACAACCGCCCACTTGTGCTACCATTGCAAGAATTAAAATGTTGTAATGCTTGCTACCAGTCTCCAGTGCAGTGGCAGGGAAGCACTGTGGGTGGACTCTTACTGTCACTCAGGTTTGCCTGCTTGCACTTGTCGCATATATGAATCAATGATATGCGGTGGCACCCCATCCATTAACAGCTTGAAGAATGAAAGTCCACCTATGGACAAGAAATATAACATTTTTTTAATTAAAGCAGTGGACTTTTAAAGTATTTTCTTGCCCTCTGCAAAATATGGACAATGACATAGATTTAGTCCACACCTACACTATATTTATTCTTGGCGTAGGAAGAAATTCACCCCTATGCCAAGGGCTAATACAAGAGTTATTCACTACATAAGCCTTCTAGTGAGAAGTGAAGCACAGGGCTTAATTTCACATCTTGTAGGCCAAATCTGGTCATCTGTTGAACTCCAACAAAACCCCCTTCATAATTCTTTACGTAACCTTCTCAGCACTGAAACTGATTTTAATAGGGCTGCATGAGGCATAGCTCAGATAAAAACTTAGAACAGAAAGTTAACCGTAGAAAACAGCTGATGGTCTTAGAAATAAGAAAACTTGTAAAGAACAGACAGGGAGAGTCTTGATGAGACCTATGGTGACCTAGCGTCACCAGGCATGAACCATGATGGCAACACTACTGCACAGTAGCATCTGAAAAAAAACAAATGGCAATGGGACTGCACAGTAACACCCATTACCTTGCAGTCATTTAGTACTTGGTCAAGCACGTACTAAATGACTGCACAGTTACAACTGTGCAGTCAGCCGCTTACGTAGACATGGCCACAAAGATTATTATTATAGAGCTGTGTTTTATATTACCCAATATGTAGCAAAATATTTACTATGGCTCTTGAAATATTTGGTGACAGTGTATGTTACTTAAGGATGGGGAAGAAGTGCACAAAAAACCCATGATTTTCAAAAATAGCTGTTTCAGTTTAGGTTCTAAAGTAGACACAATGAATGTAAAAAAAATAGTTCTGTGAGAAATTCTGAAAAATGTCCATTCCATTTTGAAATAGAAAGAAATTGTGGAAACCCCTGTGAAAATGTTTTGAAGTAGCATTTAACTTTAAAATTTACTACATGAAATTTAATTAATGGACCTGAGCTTTAAAGTTCCTGAATCAGCTGTGGCTGCTAGAGACTCTATGCCCCTGCTTCTTGGCTAATCTCAAGGGCTAGGGACAGACATTCAAAAAGCCTGAGCCTGAATTGATTCAAACTTTGCAGTCTAAGCTGGCTAGGCTAAATCACTTTGTAACTGCACAGGCATCCCAGCACATGCCTGCAGTGGCTCAGGCTAGCAGCTGCGGTGGGGGGGGTGCTAGACAGCCCTCCCTTCCCTTGTATAATGCTGAGCTGAGGAGGGTGTGGCCAGGCCCCAACAGGTTTAGGGAGAGGTTCCCCCCCTCCTTGATAACAGCATTTATCAGCTCTGTTATCAGCATTTATTACCTCATCAGAAAACAAACAGACTCTCATTAGTTCAAGCTCTTCTTAAACAAAGAAGGAACAGAGGGACATTACCAGCTGAGCTGTTGATTATCTCCAAAAAGCCCTAAGCTGATACTGCTGTCTGACACAGCATGGACCGTAACCACCATGTGGTCTGCTAGCTAATGCTGAGGTGTCTGTGTAAGGCAGAGGGAACAGGGGATCCCTGCTTAGCAAGGAGTGGGGAGGGGACAGGGAGAGCAGGAAGAAGCCAGGCAGATGCTGCTGCACCTGCAAGTCTCTCTCTCTATATTGGTCTGCCATTGATTGGGTCAGGTTAGTTGGTCAGCTGCCTGTAGTGCCCACAAGTCTCAAGGAAAACTGGGGTTTACTAATGCAGGGCATTTCTTTGCCCTCTCAAACCCCTGTAAAGTTGTTTCTTTTCTCCGTAGATTTGAACTTTCTTTGGAGCTTACTGGCAAGCTACATTATCTGTTGAATAGCTATCCAGGGGCAGAGTTGGCATCCTCCACTATCCCAGGCTTACACGGTTTGGAAGGGATGTTGTTTTATATCCAGTGCTGTATGGGAACAAATCTGCTTTTAGTTACACAAGCAAAATATATCTGGAATTACCATGAAGCCAGCAGAGTTTTTTAGAATTTAACTGTGTGTAATGGAGAGTGGAATTTGGCCCATGATCTTTCAAGTAGATTTTACTCTATTGAAAAAAAAAGATTTTCCTTTTCCTATTGTACTTTAGAAAGTAAATGTGGTTGTGCTATGCCTAGCACAGTGAAGTGTACCTATTTCTGTTGCGTCCTGTAAGCACTACTGTAATTCAAATAATACAAATAATGAGCAACATATCTAGAACAATAACTGACAGTGAAAATAAGTATGAGGAAAATTTGTAAATGAAAAAATGATGAGTGTATCTTCTAACTGTAGTGAAGTAAACTGGATTAGGAAAGGAGTTTGGAAGGACAGTGGAGCACTGATAAATATTTTGCTAAAAATGTTAGGAGGTCCTCCCTCAGTGAAAAGGGTTGATGTGTGTGATAAGGAAGATGCATAATCCTACTATAGCTTTTATAAGTCTGCAAGGGTATTCATTTCTACAAGGTGCAAAAGCAACCACTAAACTCTCACTTACCTTCTGTAACTCTTCTGAAGTACACCAAGAGTTTTAAAGTATACATACATTTTCAGAATGAGCTTATTATGGTCTCCAATTGAGAAAAATGTGCTTCAGCTATATCTAGACAAGGGATCTGATATTTGTGTAAATTGTATTCTGCTTATACATTTTTGGTCAATCTGCTATATCTATTCTTAACATTATTGTTATCATCCAGCTAAAGCAACATTATTTAATTGCAATTTTAAGCAACTGAGCTACCTTGTCCAACACTGTCGGTTTTTCAGAGCTGTGCTTTTCCCATCTTAGGCAAATGCACAATACAGACAAAAATGGCATGCTTTTTAGCATTCTTTAAAACGTGTAGTACAGATTTTGAAAAGAATCATTCATTTTAAAGTAAAATTAAGTGATAAAGAAATGTAATGTATTTAGGCGTCTATCCCTAGATGCAAATAACTGACTGTAGATGCAGAATGCTCTGAGGTTACTTGCATTTTTATCAATATTAAATAATTAACCTAACTCATGCTATTTAAATACAATTGAGGCATTTGCACTGTTAGAAAATGAGTAGATGTTCTCCTAAAGGGAGTTACTGTAGCAAGCAATTATTTGAAAGATTGGATGTTATCTGTTAGTTGAGGGATACTGTAGAATAAATAAATGTTACTAGGTGTTATTGAGATAAAAAACATTTTCATTAAGTGACATAATGAAAATTAAGCCATACTTGGAAGGCATTGTATGACATGAAAACAGACATAAGCTTCATATGCAAGGACCATATGAAAGCTTACCTTAGATGACTATATACATTCAAAAATCCTTACTGTGCAACTAAGGGAGAGAGAGAAAGAGAAATAACCATTTAATTGCTAACACAAAAGTAGAGAGAACTTTTTGTGTGAAATGATGTTCACAAATATGACAAGATGATGTTTTAATCCTTAGTCATGTAAAATATGTAGGAATAGAAACATGGAAAGTAGAAGGCAGGGATCCAGTACCACTTCAAAATTATCATTAATAAGTGAAATAGTTATTCAGACGTACAAATATGACTGGCTCTGTAATTAATCTACTGGAGCCAAACAATGCAACTTACTTTTATGATAGATGTTTCCAAACTTAGCTTCAGAAGAAGCTAAAACATATATACATATATATATATAGCATTTTTCACCAGAGGAAAATGCCACACACAAAGCACAGAATTATATATATAAATATATGTTGAAACTGCAAAAGGCAAAATTATCAAGTACAGATCAGTTATATACCTGTACCCTATCAGATACCTTGCACAGATCCATATTTATATTATTTAAGGCATGCCATTTACTCCATAGGAACCCTTACCTTTAATTATTCATATTAACTATACAGTACATACATATTCGCACTATACAGGTGGAATTCTAGCAGCCATTTAATGCTTAAAACGGTAAGACCATGTTCTAGCCTAATAGCTTAGCAGCTTTTAATTTTGACGCTGCAAGTCTGCAAAACTCTAATATTAGAAATGTCAATGTTTGGGCATCGTTGTATTTTAAAAAACCTATATTTTTTCTGCAATTTTAGTGATGTCAAATAAAGCCAAGTTCTCTGCTAGTGTAAGTACACTAAAGCTAAGAGAAGAATCCTGTAAGATTCGATGTAACAGAATAACCCTAGTTTTGCTAAAGTCAATAGCAAAATTCCCATTGACTTAAGTAAGATTGAGATTTCCTCTTTAGACTTTGTGTGTTAAGCACCAGCACAGATTGACATTCTCAGCACCAATTCTTAATAAAAATCTTGTCTATAAAGAAGGATAATTTTAAAAATAAATGGAGACTTGGGTGATACTTCATTTTTCCAGTAAGTCGAGGCCACATAAAACCATTGCATATATTAAATAAATTCTTTACCTATATATATATTATTATTCCTAGCGACAGAGTAGAAATCTGTCAAGATCTTTTATAAGTCTGAAGTTAGTTCCTACTTTCTTGATTAATTTGGCCTTCTTTGCTCATATGACATAGCCAATCTATGCCATGAGACACTAATACAATCTAAAAAAAATAAATTCACACTTTACATGCAAATGCATTTTTATGTAAAAAAAAAAAAAAGAGGAATGGAATGGAATGGAATGGAATGTCCAGTGGAGAATGCTGTGTTGTAAACCTGTTTCTTCCCCGCCAAGAAGAATGGTTCTCCTGGGTTAATTATTCCATGATATATCACTGCAGAATTAGAATATTTGTAGTGATATTTATTTTCATTTGAAATTTTCAGCAGTTAACTGTTAACAACTTATTTTTTTTCAACACGACTAACACCAATTGTAACTTTTCTCAGAATTCATTACGAACTATTACGTTGTGAGTGGTAAGCATCCTTGGCTTCATTCTTAAAACCTCTCTCTAAAGCAATCAATTATCTCATGACAACAGGATCACACAAAATATCTTCTTGAGGCAAATCTAGTCTTTCCATTGGCTTCAGTGAGCTTTGAATCATGTTCTTATTGCTTAAAAACACAGCATTTACAGAAAGCAAACAAGGAACTGATTACAAAGTCTAATGACAAATCAGCAACCATTTGAAATCATGCTCCAGGAATTTTAAATATATATATATATATATATATATATATATATATTTTCCTTGGGAAGAGGAAATATTATCTTTTTTATATAATAGTTTAAATTGAATTTTGTGTTTGTATAGTCTGTGCATTTCCAAAACAGTTCAGGTAGATCTATTTTTCTTAAAAACCATCTAGTACAAACTACAAGGTGAACTTTTTAGCATACGTGTGGAGAAAGACAGCTTGATATGCTATTGTAGTAAATAGCTTATATATTCACAATTTTAAGTACATCTAACTGACCAGGAAAAGATTAGTTTAGTACTAGATGTTATCAGGAATAAAGATCAGTGACCAAAAACATTTCAGTGAGAGTAAAGGAAGATTTTAAAATGAGACAGTTATTTTATCTATTGCATCTATTATTGTCAATACAAGAGTTAAAGAAATGAAAGGTAAATTCGTAAGAGTTGATCGTTTGGATTTGAAGTGTCATATATTTAAGCAAAGTGGCAAAAAAGCTTTAAAAAGTTCAGTGTAATACAAGTGCACATTACTTTCAAACTGTGGCATCTAAAGAAGTAAAAAGCAATAGTTATAGTAAGAGACTATATTCAAAAGACCTACAGCTATAGTAGTGCAACTGTGAAGCTTACCAGTTTGTAGCATCCCTTAAATTTTAGCAGTCCTTACCCAGTTAGTGTTCCCTGAGTAAGGATTGTGAGATCAGTCCCTAATTTTTACTTATTGGAGTAAAGCTGAAGTACAGTGTTAAATTCACACGTGTGCATATGCGCACACACGTCTGTTTCCAGTGATTCTGAACTCCATCCCCCACACAAAATCACCTTTTTTCTGTGTGTGATTGAGTTGCTCAGACATCTCTTGCTAATGCAACATACAGGCTGGGTGAGTTAACAGAGTGGCACAAGCCAGTGGAGAAAGGCATTGTAAATGAATGGGGGGAAATGGATGAAGTTACTTTTTAAAATCTGGCTGTGTGTTATCTATTTGCATTTGTTTATATTACAATAGTAAGCCTAAACTGTGCATTGGTTTGCATATAGTACAACTGCTAAGAGTAGGCTTGATCCTACAACCATTGCATGAACTGGTTAAACTCTCACTGACTTTTAACACCAGCAAGCATAAACCCTCATAGGACACCTACGGTATTTGAGCCTAACAAGATAAAAGTCCAAAAATCCTTTTGAAAAGTAGATAAATAAGTGATCAAATATGCCGAATTCAGGAAAGGAATATAAATAAAGGAGAGGATTCATAGTTCAGAGTTGTTGGGAATTAGGAACAAAATAGGAGTCACGTACCAAATAAGAAAGGCCTGGACACGACTACCCATTAAATAAATGTACAACTTTATGAACAGAGCAGTTAATACGCTCTAAATTTACACCCTAGGTTGCCTCATACTAACTTGCTCATGCAGCCATACTCTTAACTGCAATTCAAAACAAGTAGAATGAGCTCTATAAGAATATACAAATATTAAATGTTTGCTTTCGTTACCTACAGAACAATGACACAAACAGAATAAACCTTTTTATTAATAGACACTCTTCTAAACATGCTTTTCATACTATTTGCTACAGGTCTATGCTTTTCATACTATTTGCTACTGGATCCCATTGACTTCAACAGGTGTTGGGTTGGGCCTTAGGAGCATTTCAAGATACACCAGCCCATGGTACGCTATCTAGAGTTCATGTTTACAAACTGTTTATGAATGAAAGTAAAGGAATGCCCTCACGGTTGCAAATGTCTAGCCTACTACTCTTTCATAGCTTTTTCAAAGTCTGTATGGAGTCATAAGGTTGAAAGGGACCTCAAAGAACAACTAAATCCACTCCCTGAACAAACAGGATGTTGCACAAATCCTACCTATCCAACTTTTGCTTGAAAACCTCCTATGAAGGAGATTCTACAATTTCCCTAGACAGCTTGTTCCACTGTCCTACTATTCTTGCAGTTAGGCAGTTCTTGATGTTTAATCTAAACATGCTTTGCTATACAGTAAAATCATTGTTATCTGGCATTTAAGTAACCAGAAATTCTATTAACCAGAATTTCTGGCCGGTCAGCCAGACATGGTGGGGAGGCCAGGGGAAAGTTTGCACGTGGCAGCCTTCACCGTCACCCACCACCCTGCACTGTTGCTGTTCCACTTGCAGCTGCCGCCCCACAGCCCCCTACCCACTCCGTGTGCAGCCACCATTGCCCCTTCCCCCATCCACGCTGCATTATCTGAAAACCTCTGCCAGGTTATTTCAGATAACTGGATTTTTTACATAACTGGCAATCCCCTTACCCTGGTTAGGGATGCCAGATAACAAAGATTTTACTGTATTTTAAACCCATTGCCTCTTATTTTGCCCTCTGGCCAGGAACGATACATGTTCTCCTCCTTTTGTATGGCCAGAATTCCTTATACAGTATTTACTCTCATACAGCACACGCTTAAATACCATGCGTTTTGGGTTTTGGAAGGCAGTATGTGGGAGGAAAAGGTTTTTTTGTAAAAAAGATTTCATGAGGTTTCAGATGAAGGCACTCCAAAGCAGAGCACCTTCATTAACTTGTGTCAGCAAGTGCTGGGAGCAGGGCTGGCCTGATAAAGCCCAGCCCCACCCCTAGTGCCCAGCCTGAGATGGGGGGCTCCAACCCACTGCCTCACCCTCCAGCGCACGCTGGCCAAACCCAAGATTGAGCCCCCTCTTTTCCCTTCCCTTGCTCCCATTCTGAACACAGCACCAGAGCTGTGGGGGGCAGGGGGGAACAGGGCTAGACACACAGCAGCTGCAAACTAGACCTTGATTCCCCATCCCCCAGGCCCAACAGTGAACATCTGTTGAATCTGGGGAATCACTGTAACTCATGGCTCTTTCTACGAAATGGCATGAGTTACAGCAGGGAGTGTACATCTGTCAGCACCCTCTATATTCCCAGCAGGACTTCCTCTATGTTTCACAAGGCCAGGCCCTAGACCCTTGCAAGGGCAGTAGCATGACTATTAGTTCTTTCCCGTAAGTAGTTTTTAAGTTCCTATAAATATAGTGTTATTTACACATCAGAAGATACTACCAGCTGCTCACTTGCTGCTTCAGGCAATGCCAATAGCTACAGCTATGGGAGAGTTAACACAGGACTCCAGCCTTTCATCATTCTGAGAACAACACAAGTGGCAGCTACTTTGGCAGCTGTATGGCATGCACTGTGTCTCCAGATGTGTTTCTTTTCCAGGAAAGAAAACAGCTTCCCTTCTTAACACATAAACCTCAATTTGTGTGGACTGATTCTTGTGGGAAAGGTGCGCGTTGTATGTGAGAAAAAATGGTATGTATTCTTTTTAAAACAAATGCAGCAATTAGATCTCCTAGCCTGTGGGAGGCTCTCCTTCAGGAAGTAGTAGAAGTCCCCATTACAAGAGGTTTTAATAGCAGATTGGGCAAAATACTGGGGGAATATATATAGGAAACAAGTGACAACTGGAAGAACTATGTAGATGCAGATAGGTCCTTTCCATCTCTAACTTAGACAATTCAACACATTTATTTTCATAATAAATATTAGTGTACTTTAGCTAAGGCATGATTGCTGTATAACTAATTTTGGATAAGGCTAATGAATCATGGTTTCCAGCACAAAAATCATACTAGTCCTATCTGTCACCCTTTCAAATGACAAAACTCCTATATATTTCAGAGGAAATTCTACAAGCTGAAGCTCTGCACTGATAGGCTAAGTGTGCTCATACTTTTCCTATAGCACATCTTCCCTTGAGTAAGTGCAGATCAAATTTTAAGTCCTTTGTCCCAGGGAACAGTATTGCTAGATTTGGTCTGATCTCACAAATAGCTAAAATACTATCAACTTCTGCATTCAGTTAGATTCTGTACTGCACTGTAATGTCATTGGTGCAGGAAAGCAAAGTGATCTACATGGAAGTGATTAATGCTCCACAATTCTATGGACCAGTCTTTGCTTTTATTGGCTGGGTCCCTGCCCAGAGTTAAGAGTAGATTTCCATAAAGGCACATTAACAGTAAATTACAGGTTTAGGGCTCAATATCATCTTTGTGTAATATCTTAACACAATTTTAGCTGATGGTATAGACAAGGTTCTGTGGAGCACACTTATTAGGTATTACATAAAGAGTAATTTTATTTTCCTTTTGACAAAATCATAGGGTTTTTAGCAGAATATCAGGGTTCTGAGACATCCCAATAGGTGAGAGCCATTTTAAAGCAGATACCATTTTCTCTTTTTTTTTTCCCTTTTAACACTGACAAATCTTATTGACATGTTTAATTTGATTCCTTTTAAGTTTATTTTAGAAACACACCTGCCCTCCAGAACTCCTTTTTCTAATCCTGAAAATATTTTACAGTACAACTATGAAGTTTGCCACAACAGCAGTACCTTCTGGTCCCAAAAGGGCATATCTTGTCACTGCTCCACTCATGAAACAACTCTTGAAGTCAATGATTACTCGAATAAAACAAGTAGATTATATAATATAGACCTGAGAGCACAAATATGCTGACATTCAATAAATAATAAACCCACCAATATGGTTTACTTTCTCTTATGCAGTAAACCAAATTCTTGTCTTTGATGAGAAAAAGAAAGTTTCTATGCTCCCTCTTATCTTGCTTTGTACATGATTGAATCAGACATATTAGATACCTCAACAAGCCGTGTATTTGCACTGATTGAAACACCTTACCTTTCACTTCCAGTTTGCAATCAACTTCTGCTTCCCCAAGTTGATTGACTGCTTTGCAAGTGTAAGTGCCTCCATCATAAGGGCTAGGTTTGCGGATATCCAAGGTGCAAACACCTTGGTTACTAAACATTCTGTATCTTGGGTCATTCAGTATAACCACTTTGTTTTTCATCCAGCTTATTTTGGGCTAAGGTAAAAAACACACACACAAATATATTCATTGAAATGTTGTCTTTTTGGTGACCTTACATTCAAGTTGAATGATACATTACAATGATATGCAATGAAAAAATGTTGAAAAAAAGAAAGCTGCAACCCATATCCAAGAATCAACTGAGGCCATATCACGCCACAGGTCTTGCCTTGTAGCCTTTATTCTTTAATCTAATTCAAGCAAGATAATTGTTTAGGTGGTATCCAAATGTGGATCAGTTATAAATATGATACATGTGCCATATAAGAAAGAGCTGAATAGTAACTTCCAAGATACAGTCATTCTAAGTTGGTCAATAAAGTATTTTTTTTAAATCATAATCTTTCTACGGAACATAATCAGAATCCCTGAAAGTGAACAGTGGATCAGGAACCCTTTCTTAAAAAAACAGAAATTCTCAGTCATTATTTTACAGGGTCAGTTCAATTTTCTACCCTGTAAAATGGATCAAAGAAGACATTGGCTCAGTTAGAATGTCTAGCACAATGGGACTGGGATCCTGAGCCAGGCTTCTAGGTGATACTCTAATGTAAATAGTCTACAAAGGTTGAAAACTACTGCCAAGGACTCAGGAAACATATTATCCATGCTGCAAGTGGGTAAATTGTGGGGGTGGAAGGAAGTAGGACTTCCTGTGAATATGGCAAAGCAGGGAGGAATTCTGACTCCTACTCCTAATTGGTCTTTTTCCTTAGACCAAGTTTGTGAATTATAAAAAGTTGAAAAAAAATAGAAAATATTTGTGCCTGGTTAACCATACCTTAGGGTTTCCTCTGACACTGCAGTTCAAAGTAGCATTATAACCAGCTACAGCATATGTGTTAATTAAAGGCTGAGTAAACATAGGTGCTTCAGTGAAATCAAAGTCTTCATAAACTGGATTTTTGTAGACTTTACCTATAAAATAAATATATGATTTCAGTCAATGTTAGAACAAAGCCAAATGTTCAGGTGTTTTTCAAGGGAAGTCTGAACCTACACTGATATGAGCTGCTTTAAATACCACTGCAACCCTGTTTTATTGCACTAATTCATACTGACATGACAGCAGAATCAAGCCTGAAGAGGTACTGTAATCCTTGGTTATGTTACATAGATTGTGCATACCGAATGTAAAATTATTTAAAATCATTTTGGAAACAATTTTTACTTATTCTGTCCAGGTGTAAGTGACTACACCAGATGCAAATAGTGGAGAATCAAGCACAAATTCTCTTTGCCTTTTATCTTCCATATTCTGAAACCACCCTTTCCCTTCAGATAAATAATAGCTAGCTAACCATCCTTTGCAATCACAGCACTCTCTTTGGTCATCGTTGCATCATCACTGAGGCCACACATGTTTTCAGAGAAGATCCGGAAATAGTATTCATTTCCTATGATGAGTTCAGTAATGGTGGCACTGGTTCGGTTCCAGTGTTCAATTACAGTAAACCATTCCTGGAAGACACAAACACTGAGTGAGTTTTTCTACAGTGCAGTCCATTTGTCAGCAGTGACCCATTTGGAATGGCCTCCATACATATGGAAGTGTAAGATGATTTTTAAAGGAATTTATATAAATAATAATTAAATAACTAAGCTACTGCCTGGGGATCATTCCACAATAACAGGGTGAGTTAGGATGCCACATTCTGTTTATTAACTGAGCAGTGACGGCTAAATGGAAAGTGGACCCTATGAAATTGTCACTTTCTCTTTGTTATCCAGGTGGCATCACAGTAGGAAATACAATAATACAAAGGTCGTCTTGTGCAAGAGAGGAAAGGCAGGATCTGTTATTCAGGTTTCATAGTGCTGATAACATTTAACTGCAAATATGAAAGCTAATGACTGAGGTGGGAGGGGTAATGGGGAAGCAAATAACTTTTCAGTGTGTCACAGGCCAGTACCCTCTTTTACTAATGTTCTACTCCTCTAACAGCCTACATAACCAATTGATTATGGGGAACAATCACTGGATGTAATCACAGGTGATTTCCTGTGATTCAGTAGGAGTTTATAGGGTAGGAGGAAGTGTGCATAAACCCAAACTACAGATCAAGGGCCAGGTCTCTGAGGCTCTCTCATAGCAGCAGCACCAGTACAGTCTAGCAAGAATAACACATAAAGTTCACCAAGTAGCCAGTTGATACGTCTTCCAGTTAATTGCTAATTACTGTTATGAAATCATTTGCAAATGGGGAATACTACCACAGCACAATGAGAAGCTGACAAAACTTAGTGTAGTGGCTTGCTAAAACAGTGGCTGACATAACTCTAGCAGGCAAAGTTAGACAGAAACATGCTTTTACTGTACAGTATGGCTTTTTCCCCTCTGCTAACGAAAGTCCTGTAAATGTGACCTCATCCACTCTGAATTCCTGTGATTTCTGGCAGGGCACTCCTCTCTTGGGGGGTCTTAAGTGCACCAGTGCATATTGCTTCAGGCATCTCTCTGCATAGCTCTCAAGAGACCCGTGTTTAGATGAAAGCCATCTCTTTAAATAGCAAATTTGAATTTGATCTTGGTAAGCAATGTCTACATAGCAAACTGAGAATAAGGGGCCTAATGCTAAAAATGTAGTCAATATTAAGAAGAATATGACCATTAATCATTCTCTTTAAATTTCTGCTGCTCTTCCAAGTCTTCTCCATTTCTCACAATGTATATCTGTGCAAGCATCTTGTGTTGGTGGTTGCACTGCAATTTACTAATCCTTAAGAGCCACACCAGTTTAGACTTCCCATAATTAGTGCTCAGAAATGATCTTCCTCTCGGAAGAACTTGGGAGTTTTCTCTACTAAGGACAACTGGTTTTAAAGTAATGTTTGGAAATTGCTATTATGTAGCAATCCATCTGTGCTGCAAGAGTAGAATTCCTGCCTAGTAGCATAACTAGGCTTGGTGATAGGGGCACCAGCCTCTGGTGCCAATTCTGAGGGGCACAAGAATAGCTGTTGCTAGGGCTGTGTGAAGCTTCGTGTGGTGATTTGATTTGGAGGAGATTCAGCCTGATTCGGTGGCCGAATCTCTGAAACTGAATCAAATCAGGGGACCAATTAAAAGGTCTGAATCAATTTGAAGCTCTCCAGACCTTTGAAAAAGCCCCCTGCCAGCCCCCCTGATTGCCACCCGGTCCCCCATAGCTGCCCCCGTCTGCCCCAGCTTGGTATTTTAAAAAAAAGCCCCGGTGCTCACCGGATGCTGCTGGGCAGGGGGGCAATCCCTGCTGCCCTCTACTGTCCCACGCTGCATGGGGGGGTTCTGCCATGAGCTTCCTGACCCCTCCCCATTCCCCCAGGCCCCCCACGGGTGCCCCACTCAGGCCAGCTCCAGCCCTTTAAGAAAAAAAAGCCGAGAAAAGCCCTGGGACTCACCACTCCTGCAGTGACCTCGGGGCTTCAGGGGCTCACGCAGAACTTCCCACATGGCGCAGGGCAGCGGGGGGCAGTGGAGATCACCCCCTGCCAGCAGGAGTGGTGAGTCTGGGGAGTTTTTTATTTGCCAGAGCAATGGGGGGAGTGACATCCAGGTGGGAGCCCACAGGCTGCACATTAACCCCTCACAAGCCAGATGCAGCCTGTTGGGCACAGGGATCTGGTACAGAAGTTTGATAGACCAGTATAACCTAAACATTAAATCTGATACTACATCCATCCATCTATCTTAAACTGGGTTCTGCCATTTTTAAACCAGTCTCTGTGTACTAAACTGCAATTTTATTACAGGTCTAGACTGGTTTTCAGTCACTTATATTTGTTTATGTGTAATGTTTGTACCTGGCCTTGTTGAACAACCCTGGCTTTCAGTGTAGAGAGAGACAAGAGACACAGAATGGGAAGTGAAACAGAACAGCAGAGAAAGGCAAACTGACCTGTCCACAGTCACATGACAGGTCTCTGTATTGGTACTCTTGCCATGCAGACTGGTTCACATCTCAAATTCACAATCTCTGAATTTGCAGTACATATTCAATGTTGTACCCAATCATTGTTTCTTACAGAGTGTAACATAGGTGGTTGCTTTATGAAAGAATGATGCTTTGTTCTAAATAGCACTTTTCATGTGTAAATCTGAAAGCACTTTGCAAATGAGGTAAGTGTAATTTATTCCCATAAGTAGCAGTGACGTGAAGCGATTTGCCAAAGGCCACACAACAGGCCTATAACAGGGCTAAAAAGAGAATGTGGGATTCTTGACTTTCATCCAGTGGTTTAGCTCCTAAATCTCTAAACTCCAACTCTGTTCTGGTCCCCCTCATTCTCCCAATTCTAATCTGACTGAAAAATTATAAATATACAAGTATCCATTTATAAATTGTGGGATTTTCAGGAGACTTTTTCAGATTTTCTGAGCAGTGGTAAGAATGCCATGCCTTACTCATCTATACTTATGTAAATTATTAGGGCTTTTTATACTAAAAAGGATGAACTTTGTGGTCACCGTGTGAGGATTTATATATATATATATGTAATACTTACCATGCTCTTCTTATCTGCTTTTTGAATTGTATATCCAGTAATGGCAGCATTGCCATTATCTTTTGGCGGCTGCCAAGATAAGGCAACATTTTCTCCCCACACATCATCAATTGTTACAATATGTGGTGGTCCTGGGCGATCTGTAAAGATAATATGGCAATGTCATCTTTCATTTCTTTTGTTCTCTCTCTAGTTTTAATATAATCTATACTATAACATATATAAATGTACATACACACACAAACACACACAAATAAAAACACTGAAAGGACACCAAAGTTGCCAAGTCAAGCATTCAAAAGTTAGGAAATATCAGGATTTACATGGTTTGGGCAAACTTAATATGACCCCTTTTTGCCTATGCATTATAATGCCATTTTTGATTGCATGATCATATGTTATCTTGCAGAAAGCAAGGCAGGGTGGCACCATAGAGAGTAACTCATTCAGAGAGGCATAAGTTTTTGTAGGCAGCAGCCAACTTCATCTGATGATATGAATGGACTACGTTATCTTGGCAACGTTAAAAGTGACTGATAGCATGGGCTTAAAATAGAAAGATTCAGGCAACCTTAAATATATGCTGTGCTTCTATCTCTGCCTATAGTATAAAGAAATAGTAGAAATACAGATTAATAGTATATGAGATTTCCCAGATCTCTCTTTGTTCCATCATAGCCTTTTCAACACTGGGGGAAAACAGTAACTCTTATCACACAGTTATGCCAGATCTGACCATTTAACAACCATAATAAAGACCATTAGTGACTCAAATAACTACTGACAGAAAAAGCAACCTAAACTACTGAAACAGAACATGATTCTGATGTAGGACTGTAATGTTCAGTTTGAGTACTGACATCTTATTAGAAGATTCCTATTTATACCAGCTGAAACCTGGACCAGAAGATTTGGTCAAGTGCTGGAGGAAATGTGTATAAAGGAGGAAGTTCTTACAAGGAATCTCTAATTGTCCTGATACTGAGTAATATGTTTGGGGAATCTATGTGCCCACAGTGCCCTTATTTATTTATTTTAACGTACCGACTATTTGAATATCTATTGTAGCTTTGTCCACCAAGTTTTCTACTTTCACTTTCAGAACATAAATTCCAGAATGGCATCTCTCTGCCTTTCGGATAAAGATGATAGTGTCATTTTCACTGTTGCGGATATTGATATCATTCTTGTCTACGGAAGCACCATTTTTCTTCCAAGATACCTTTGCCTTTGGTTTTCCCTGTAAAAAATATTATTTTTGGAGGGAGTGACAGTCACAAAGAGGAAATAAATATCTTGATGAATAAAAATGGTAGAAATTTAATAAAATAAACAACCCCCCAAACAATTCAGAGGCTATCAGATATAAAACTGGAAACATTTTTTCCCAGCAAACAGTATATTTATCCAACACTGTCTTTTTGGGGGAGACTAGTAGTATTTAAACTTTCAGGATGGCTGCAACAAATAGTTTCAGTTGAAAGAAAGTGAGGAAAAGGATACAAAGACATAGAAACAATTTGTTCTCCATTTTTAAACAAAGATCTTTGACTTTTCATTTTGAAACAGATTTTTTCATTTCAAAGTTGTTGTTTTTTTTTTAAATAAAGGAGGCTATAAGAAAAAGGGGGAAAATTAGTGTTTTGGAGTGACCCAAAATAATACTTTTGTTTTCTTCATTTTGCTTAACAGTTTGAAACATTTCTGTATTGGTCTGACCCAAACTGATTTTCTTTTTAAAAATTTTGATAATACAAAACAGAAATAGAAAAATCTATATTTGTACATATCTAGTCTGGTCTTTTTCTTGTCTCATTGTTAAAATTAAAGGGTCGTTGTCTTGTAATTTCTCAGGAGCAGTAATACGTAGAAGGCACATCTAAACATGCAATTAACGTGACTGAATATACTCTGGCTCAAATTAAGCTGGAGTAAACTAATTCCAACGTCGCTGTCTACACATGTGTTTAAGTGCAGTAATTTACTGTGCTGCCAGATACTGCTTGTATCTGATGGGACTACTCAGCAGTGCAATAAATTAGTCTACTGCGCCCTAAGTGCCATGCACATGTAGACAGTGATGCTTTACTGCACAGCAAATGATCCTGTTGTGCAGTAAAGTGTCTTCTGTATGCGTGCCCAGAGTGTACTAACTGACAAACTCTCATTTGGCTTCCTAGTGACTCCTAGAAGCCTGGCTGCACTTTATATCTGTATGTGTGCACAAGGGATTGAACAGGCTGGATGCAGGAGTTCTCAAAGAGCAAAGCAAGTTACTGGTAGCATATGCCTCTTCAAAAGCTGCAGGGACAAGGACAGGGTTCAGCCCTGCCACTATCCAGTCACAATAGAAAGTACCTGTTACACCCTCAGATGTGGTAGTATAACAGCTTTGCTCCTGAGAAGCATTCAGAGGCTCCATAGTGTAAAGTAAGGGTGGGTGAGTGGGATGCCAGTCTGAGCACTGATTTAGACGGGGTTCAGAATGATCTTAGGCCCTGGGAAACCTAGACAGTGGTGGTAATAGGAGCAGCCTATACAGGGACCCTGTGTGGCAGCTACAGCAGTAGCCACCACTAGAATGCAGGGAGCCCATGCATCAGCAGTGGCAGAAACAGCACCCAGTCTGGGGGAAGGTAGCGCTGTAGCAGCAGAAGTAGAAGAAGCTGGGGCCACCCTCTGCCCTTTGCTCTCTGGCCCTTGGCATGTAACCCTACAACCCAAGGCACCAAAATTTCAAGCGACACGTCCACAGATGTACTGCTGCACACAATTGCTGCCTGGATAATTTCACTTCATATTACCCCCCAGAAGCAGGACAAGCTATTAAATATTACAATCCAACCTTAAAAACTGTGTCTCACTAGAGTCAATGTCTGTTTGTTGCAATAACTAAGTGCTGTATGATCATTGTGTGTAAGGTCAGTCCATTGTACGGGTTTCTGGGCATTCTGTGTACAACAAACAATGGATCAGCAGCTGTATGATAGCTACAAAAATTTGTCATTGGTGAAAAATAGCTTCATTCAGAAGGCAGGGAAAAGCCTGTACCTGTAGTGACTCTCCAAGTATTTCCTCTTCTGCTTAATTTAACTCAATGCCCCAAAATTATAGCACATGCAGTTCAAAAACTTGCAATATAACATAAATGAGCTTTAATATCTCTGTCTTTATTTCTTACCTGGAAAGGAATAACAAGATTCACAGCTTCTCCAACTCTTCGAATATAAGTTTGCTTTAAGTGCCTTGGTAGACGAATCTTTGGAGGTTCTAAGAAAATAAAATAAAAGCTTGTGTTTATGCATGCGTTTAACGAAACAGGAATATTGTATGCAAGACACAGAAGGTGATAATACAACTGTACTTTGTTAAGGCCTGAGCTGGAGTAGTATGTGCAGTTGTGTGTAGTTCTCAGCATTTTAAAAAGGTTATAGAGAAACTAGAGTGGTTCCAGAGCTGAACAATAAAGATGATAAAATGATTCTGAGGGCAAGTCATACAAGGAAAGGTTGAGAATACACTTAGTACATTTAGTTTTGATAAAATGAGATTAAGT
>NW_017729022.1:72942342-72943053 GCF_001723915.1 Gavialis gangeticus
CAATAAAGATGATAAAATGATTCTGAGGGCAAGTCATACAAGGAAAGGTTGAGAATACACTTAGTACATTTAGTTTTGATAAAATGAGATTAAGTGGGGACATGACGGCTACCATCAAGAAGAGAGAGAACAACTATTCTCCCTTGCTACAGGGCAGGACATGAAGTAGTGGGTTTAAATTACAGGAAAGAGGATTTTGAGTAAATCTCAGGGGGAAAAAATACCTACCTGATTATCAGAACAGCAGGGCAGTGGAAAAAACTGCCCTGGAAGGTATAGAATCTCTTAAACTAGAGACTTGATAGGAATGGTTTTGGCATAATGTATCCTCCATTTGTTCAGGGGCTTGGACTACATGATGCTGGCAGTCACTTCCAAGCCCAAAATTCTATGGTTTTAATTTCAGTACTAAATTTTACAGGGCTGGTAAGTACCATCAGCAGTACTGGAATGTATCTTAATATGTTTTTCAGAAGTGACAAGCAGATTGGGAGGCTCAGATTTTGGGTTCCTAGCCTGAGACACCTTAAAGAGGCGTTTTTTCAGGAAAAAATGTCACATCCATACACAAGCTTTAGCAGGTGATAATGCATTGCAGTTTCCAACTACAAGCAGGTATTAGTCACAGGAAAGGAGGAGGCAGGAGTGCATCTAGAATATAGGTGAGAGATGAGAAATGCTTGAGGAGCTTACCTATAACTTGTTTGACTA
>NW_017729022.1:72943166-72953517 GCF_001723915.1 Gavialis gangeticus
AATTTCACCAGCAGCATTCACTGCTTTTACTCTTACAAAGATCTTCGATTCAGTTGGCAGGTCAGTGATGGTGAACCTTGTTTTGTCTGTCATTTCTGGGTTGGCCACTATCCACTCTTCCGCTGGTTTCAGGAAAAGAAAAGAGAGAAAGAGAGAGAGAAAAATAGAGAATAATATATGTAACTAATGCTCCAACAAGAAAACTTACACTACAGTGAATAATTGTTCTGAAACTGCTGTTGATTGACTCTAATTTATTTCTCTAATTACACTATCACATGGAAATGGTTCATATTAATCACTGAAGGAATATGTAGGGCAGTGCTTTTCAATCCTTTTAGACTCAAGGCACCCCTTCCATAACTTCGTTGAATTTAGCAGCACCTTCAGCAGATGCAGGCAGAGGTAAGAAATAGGAATGAAATGAAAAAAAGACTCCCTCCTAGCCCCTTTCAAAAAGACAAAGTTTATCAAAATCTTTCAAATGACTCCAGTTTTTCTTTTGTTTTTCATGACTGTAATGCAGTCATATAACATTTGTGGATCCAATACTAAAAGACAGACCTTTAGAAAAGTTCTGATTAGAAATGGTGCAGTGTTTCCCATCAAGCCCTGCCTGTCCTCTAAATCTGGATCACTTAAAAACCTCTGGCATTATGACATGCAGAGTCAGATTTCTACAGTGACAAGTCAATAGTTAGTGCATTCCATGTCTAATAAAGATAAAAAATATCGCACTATAATATTGGCACTGAATATTAGTAACATTTCTAAAAACATTTAAGAACTGCAGAGTTATTGCACAATACCGTGACACAATTTTACACATGTGGAACCCACTCGTAGGAAGACATTAAACACAGTTATGTTTAAAGCTTGTTCTTCTAGGGCATTTATACATGTGCTCCAGGAGTTGGGGGGCAGTGCTTTAATTAGAGGGACTCCAAGAGCTGCTCTAATTAAAGCGCCCAGAGCATCTCGTGTATCAGCGTCCCTGCACTTAAATATGGCAGTGGAGGCACTTTATCTAAAGCTTTTTGAACAAGCTATAGATAAAGTGCCGCTGCTGTCATTTTAAAGTGCAGGGATGCTGATACATGAGATGCTGGAGTCTGCCGGAGCATGGTAATTATCGCTGTCCAGTGGACTTGATTAATCGAGTGCATTGGAACAGTCTTGCTGTTTATATATAGGTGCCCCTAGTTTCTAACACAAGTTGTGGTCAGAGGCTCAGTTCCCTGAACCCCTTCCCACTCAAGTGAATAATGCATCTACAACTTCCTGAAGGTAAGTAATAGAGCAGATTCTATAGACTGTTGCCCCCCAAACCCAGTTCTGCTTTCAAGAATATGTCCCTGTACATGAAAGGTTTATAATCTTGATTGAATGCCATACCTTCCAGGTTATAAGTTGTCTCCGCCATGTCATCAGAGAGATCTGCTGATATACCTTGTGAGAGTCCATCATTACAATTAATCAGAGACACCCACTTTCACACAAAAGGAGCGTTGTGTCAGTAGTTAGCATTCCCTGTTAGTATGCAAAGATATATACTGCAGCATGGAGATGGAGAGAAACTATTTGGAGTGGTTGGAAAGCTGACAGACAAACTGCTTCTGGGTGTTGGCAGTAAGATAAAGCTATGCCTATTCATCTAGGTAGGCAGAGCAGCTTACCTCATTTTCTGCATGGTTTACTTAAACTGCAATGCCAACCACATGATGAGAGGAAAGAATAGAATAAAGAAAGAAGAGACATGACTTGACTGAACCAAGAAGGACAATTCAAGGAAGTGATTATTGTGCTCTCTTGTCTTGGTCAGATATCTGTCTTGTTTTGTTTTTCTTTACAGACCACTGCCTTGCTTTTCCCCTGGACTATGTAGTTACTAACTAGAAAACTCTTAGGCCAGTTGTAGACATGCTCACAATTTTCTAAACTCTGTTAACTGATTCACATCACACAGACTGTTTTTCCTAAAAGCAACACTGTATATGCATGTTAATTAATACAGTTTAAATTGCCAAATTTGGACTGCCCTAGTTTACATTCATTACCATTCAATGAGGATTAGTTAATTTGGACTGGTGTCAGTTTTAATTCAGACTACAGATGTCCATGTGTATATAGTGATGGCTGTAGTTTGGATCAAACTAAGAAAAACATAACATCTATACATGGCCTTAGAAGACTAGAAAGTGCCTGAGAGTATGTGGACCTGTGCACAGCAAGGCATTTACTTCACTTCATTTGAACATCTACACCAACAATCTCACAGCAGTTCAGGAAAGAGTCTCAATTCCTAATAATGATCAGTTTGTGCTCAGGAACAGAAGTGATGTCTTCTCTCAACTTAGATGAACACCTTGGCTTTAGGTGGGAGAAACAACCTGTTCTTTCGATTATCTACAGCTTTGAGTGTGAGTGCAAGCTACCCAGACTGCAGTGCTATTATACTTGAAGAGTCAGAAGATGAGAGGTATTCATGGTGCTGAGACAGAAGACATAGGATAGTTTTTGGTCTGATCATAGTCCAGAAAAGGGAGAGGACAAAGGAGACTTTGAGAGAGACAGTAATAAAATAAAAGGTGAGGGAGTAAGGATGAAAGAAAGAAGGAAATATAGTATATGGGGGGAAAAAAGAAGGAAACTGAGAGGAGAGAAGTACTGAAAGAAAGGAAACAATGAATATCTATACAAGGCATGAGAAAGGTTTGAGAGGAAGAATACATTTAACTAAAGTAGATAGAAGGGAAACTTGTTACTAATGATGACTTGACACAAGGAAGCAGGTCAATAAAGTAAGGTATAAGTTCTTCAGGGTTGATGAGGCTTCTCTCTCCTTTGAGGGAGGAAGAGGAGGAGGAAGAAGTAGGAGGAGAAGATGACCACAAAAATATCTTTAAAAGAGAATCAAGTTAGATATTAAAAATGGGTTTTAGTACAGTAGTATGAGAACTACTGTATTAAAATTTCTTTCATATTATCATAGTGCAAGTTCAGTTCCAGACAGTCATACCAAGCAGATGGTATGGTGGGAGCATGCTTATATCTACAGGGGCTCTAATTGAAGCCAATGAGTCTTTGAACAGGTACAGGGGCTCACCTGTGCATATGCAATTGTAAGATTCAGGAAAAAGGAAAACAGATGGTGGGAAACAATTTGAGATCTACAACAGCTGACAATTCTCAATGATGTATTACTATGAATTTTGCCCTGCTCCCCCTGACCACCTAATGACTTTTTCTAAAAGTCCTATAATTAAAAAAAATCCTTGTGTCACATACAAAGGCAAAAAGAGAGACTGAGTGAGACAACACAACTGAAGAAATTAGCAAGAGTCTAGAAAGTCAGAACTGGAAAATAAAAGAACAGATGAAAGAGATGTTCATATGAAACTTGAAATATAAGGAATTATTAAACATTATGGAAAAAATTAGTCTGAGAGAATAAAAAGATATTGAAAAAAGACTGAAGAAGAGAGACATGAAAATACTGAAAAGAAAGCAAAAAGACAGAACGAAGAAAAATGTATGCATGGTTAGTTAAGTTCCTATATTTTTGTATTTTCTATTAAGCTGGCTTCCTAAATGTTACTAATATATATTATATATATACATAAGTAATACTGATTGTGTATATATAAATGCATATGTATATATGGGAGGCATATATAGATATACATAAACACACAAAAAGCTATGTAAAATACATTGCATGTATTGTATTTTATAAGAGGCATATATAGATATACATAAACACAAAAAGCTATGTAAAATACATTATATATATTGTATTTTATCTGAGGTGGGTAACACCAAAATGACAGATTCAACTGTTATTTTGTTGTATCTTCTTATGTTTTAAACCTATCTGAAAAAAAATAAAGAATTTGTTCTGTTTAACAGGCATACAATGATTTTTTTTTGCTGCACCTTTAAATATAGACTTGGAAGATTCCTGTTAGTATTATGGTTGGTATTATCATAAACAATGTATTTACCCTCTAATTTGGTTTCAGAGAATTTCTTGTCTTGTTATACAGTGTGGCCACACAATGTCATTGAGGTTTTTTTTCACAACACTTGAAAGGACTTTAATGGGAGCTATGTTTACAGGCAAAGGACATCATATACAATGTCCCATAATATAATTAAATCACCAATTGACTTCTTATTCCAGTAGATTTCAAAAAGCTTTTTAAAAATATCCATGCTTGTTCAATGGAACTGTCATAGGAACATATGAGGATTACATGCATTTGCTGCATCTGGACCTAGTATTGTGTTTTTCCTCTTTCCAAATCTTTCCCACCTCTCTCCTGCCATATAAGAAGGAAACCTGCTCCAGTTATGCCTGCCTGTCTTTACGTTATCTACAGCAGGCTCATGAGTGTCTTTCACTCTGTTCCTGTTCCTTATGGATAGTGACTTCAGGGTGCTGAGTACTTCCAGAAAGGTGCTGATGGTCCTCTCCTTTCATTGACTTGCATGAGAATTGAATACACTCTGCTTCTTGCTGGATCAGGCTGCTTTCTCTGTACTCTTGTTTTCCTGTGATACTTGAATCCTAAATGTCAGGCCACAAGTTCTGTTCTGTATTATCTTGTGTTCAGGCTGAATCCCATAGAGTGCATCCACAGAAACTTTCTGTTAATTTAAATGCCCTCTCTGTCCTTGATTTGTAAAAACTTGCACAATACATTTGAACCAGCATTTAGATTTACAATATAGTTAATATCAACAAATGGTCAAAGTGAACTTATTTGCATTCCACTCCTTTAAATATTCAAATATTTCTGGAAGAACTTCTTTTAGATCAGTGTTTCTCAACCCGTGGGCAGCGACCCAACAGTGGGTCACAAGAATATTTTAAAGCAGGGGTTTTCAACCTTTTTGGATCAATGTACCCCTGGTAGCTGGGGTATTACCCTGCCAGACATGGAGCGGGGTGTGGCGTGCAGCTGAATGTGGAGCAGTGGTAGCCACTCCATGTGAGCTTCCCCTGCATCTGGCTGGGCAGGTGGCACCTGTACAGCAGCATGGGATAGCGCGTGGCAGTACTCTGTATCTGGCGCCTGCGTGTACCCCCTAGGGCCTTCTCAAGTACGCCCAGGGGTATGTGTACCCCTGGTTGACAACCCCTATTTTAAAGGATCGTGAGTTGTGGCAGGGCAGAGGAGTGCCAGGAAGGTGCCTGCCCCTTCCAGCAGGGGAAGTGGGTGGGGGGAGCTGCTTGGCTGGGCTGGTGCCACCAGGGCCAGGGCCTGTGCTTGCAGGCATGGGGCGGCTGGGAGATGCTGCTTGGGGGGTGGGAGGAGCCATGACCAGGGTGCTTGGTGTGGTGCTGCAGCCCCAGCCCAGGGCAGGGGGCGTGCCACAGGCCTCTCCTCCTCCTCCCTCCAGCCCGTGCCGGGGCTGGATTTGCTCCACTGCTGCTCCGGCCTGAGCAGTCTGGCCTGAGCAGGATTTGGGTAGCTGGGGCTCCCTTCATGGTTTCTTAGTTGGTAGGGTCAGAAGGGACCTGAGCAGATCATCAAGTCCGACCCCCTGCCATGGCAGGAAGGAGTACTGGGGTCAAACGACCCCAGCAAGGTGTACATCTAGCCTCCTCTTAAAGACCCCCCAGACCCCCAGCTGGGCTGGGATTGAGGGACACCAGCGTGGCCCAGATGGCAGGGGACTGGGGGTTGGGCACCGACAGGGCCAGTGGAGTGTAGGTTGGGACAGGCCATGAATCTTTGTAAATGGTTCCTGGTAGGAAAAAGGTTGAGAACCACTGTTCTAGTGGCTTCACAATTAATCATCTTAGATACACATGGTAATGAAATTTTCTGTATTCCATTATGTCAAATGTTGCTTACCTGTCCAAATGACATTGGTCTTAATTTCTTTTTGAACCCACATTCCAGCTTTATATTAGTGGAAAGATTCCACTAAGTACATAGCTAGGAAGTGTATATATAAAGGTTCTACTATTTGAACACTTGATACACTAATACTGTTACTTATATGGTACAGATTGTTTGCATTTCTCCTTCTCACATTATTTTTCTTGACTGAGCTTTTTTTTCCTTTGCACACTTACATTGTTCTTATCTGTGTGTTCACCTCTATTTTCAAGACAGACTGAACGAAAGATCCTGGACCCCTAGCCCTTTGAATGTTGAGGGAATTCTAAATCCAGATCTGAATTTGGTGGCTTCAGACCTTTTCCATTTTATAGTACAGCAGAACCACAAGGCTGTCTGTCCTCTGTATCTTGATGTGGCATTTGAGGACATCCCGCAATTGTTTTCAAACATAGGGAAACCCTCTGGTGGACATTTCAAACATGTTTGTTTACTGCAGGCTATACTATCCCCATATGACTGGCCTTCATGCAGAATTAGTCCCGATGGGGGGTTTTAATTTCCTCTACTCTCCAGTTTAGAGGATCATTTAAAAAAATTTCCCTTTCACCATCTATCCAAATTTTTGCTTTCTTTTATGTGACCAGTTTCTCTCCTGAAAAAACAAGGGAGTAGTGGAAGCTCCTGAATCCAAATCTCCTGTACATTGTATAGGAAACACAGATACATAAGTGTCTGTTGTTCTGAAAAGCCAGATCAAATGCCAGATTACCTAGAGAGGAACCTGATTGAAACCCAATAGCTTGACAGTGCTGAATGATTGATTAATTTTCACCTCAAAGTGAAAGCTATCAGCTCCCAAAGAGAAAAGATGGGGCATATCTCACTTATTGTAAGTGCTAGGAGCATATTATAGCTGTTGTCACTTACTTCCTTCAAAGCAGTACTCTACAATATAGCCATCTAAACCTGCTGCTCCAATATGGTCTGGTGGTCGCCATTTCATTGTCACTGTGGTATCAGTTACCCCATCAACAGCCAGCATCGTTGGTGGACTGGTCACAGCTAAAAATAAGGGAACAATGTATTAACATGAAAGTTGGCATTTGTTATGTACAATAAATGGTAATCTTCTAACTCCTTCCCCCAAATGACACCATAGGTTCTAGGGCTTCGATATCTGAGAGGTTAAGGCTGTATGTCTCTCTTTTGTGAAATGTTCATGTCTTATTCTGTCCTATTAAGGAGTAAGATACCCTGCCCAATACATGAAATCTGTCTCCCTACCAAGTACACCACCTGACAGACTCTGCAGCACTGAAGTATATTTGGACAGACATGAAATTCCCTATTATATCATATTTCTCCTCTCAAAAACAGAAGGCACTGCTGCACCAGCAGTATCTCCTTACTATTTCACAGGGTTTTGATTGTCCTCTGCATCAGGCAGAAATCTCCTCCTGGACTATGGTGTTTATAATAATAGGATTTCGTGTTTTGTCAGAACCATTTGATAACCTGCTTCTATGTAAAGAGGCAAGCTTGCCTTTCTGCATCAATAACCTTCAGCTGTACTGAGATTAAGCTAAAATAAGCTCCTTATCCATAATGAGGGTCCCTAGATGTTATGGTATGGCATAAAAAAAAGTTTGCAAGACTGTTTACTATATGGTTAGACATGATTTACACTATGAAAGGATATTGAAATCAGGTTACTCCTCCTTAGTAAGAATTCTGAGTATGCCTATATTTCTGCTTTGGGGAGAATTGAAAGCTCACCCTAAACTACCCTGAAACAAAAAGGTATCCTTCCTTCACCGCTATTATTCTGCTGCTCTCCATACATGAAGCACAGAGGGAAAGACAAGTAGTGAGCAGAATGATTCCTAGAAGGGCTTTACTGGAAAGGAACAGGATATTCATGCAATCACTTTCTAGAAGTCATGCCTATGACTTGTCTCTCCTGGGATTGACTCTAATCATGGGCACTAAAGACAGGAAGAGGGGTGGAGGAGGGCCACTTGGGGGCTTGGCTGTAGCACTTAGATAATTACTGAACATGACTCAGAGAGTGGCAGGCTTAGAGGAAGCTTAGCCTTGGTCTGTGATTCTCGGGACAGCTACTGGGAACAGGCCGGCATGCTCCCCAGGTGTGGGGAAGCTGAGGTGGTCAGTATGTTGGGGCTAGAAAGCAGGCCTGTGAGCTGGCTCAAGTAGTAGTATAGATATAGCAAGCTTTCTTAGCAGGAGTGGTGAACAAAGCATGAACTAGAATCCAAAAGCTCTTTAATTTCTGATCGTAATTCTGCTGCTTAGTTTATTGTGTGATTTTAGGTGAATCACTTAACTTTTTTGCCCTTTGGAGTTAACGCCTGATTGTTTCAAAAAGTGCTGTGAGAATTATTTGCTAATGCTTGCATACTTTTCTTGAAATTGAAAAGCATTATACAAAAATTAAAGATAAACACTAAAGGGGTAAGCTTGAATGAAACTCAGATCTCCGCATGGCATGGAACACAAGCCATTGCGGTACTCAGTGTAATTTGTTTTCCCCCAACTTTTCAGTTGTTTCCAGAGTCTGGTTGTTTCTAAAATGTGAAAGTTTTCTTAAGAACATACCTAGAAATGAAAACTGTGTCTGATCTATATTTCTGTAAACTGTATGTCACAAGTTTGACCTACCACAGAAAGCACCCTAAAGTTTATAAAGAATACTTTGGAAGCATAAAGTTAGGACTTTTGGCTGTTGCTCTTTAAAGTTCATAAACCACTGCTTATCATGTGGATCAATATTATTTTACTGTTTCCTTGTATTTGCCCATCTTAACTATTTGTTGTCTTTTGTATTCGACCAGTGGTTTTCAACCTTTTTACATTTGCAGACCCCTAAAAATTTTGAATGGAGGTGTGGACCCCTGTTAATTATAAATGTATTTATCATTCACATTCTTGTGATTGATCATAGTCATATTTCATGGGCCTCTTAGAAATAGTCTGTGGACCCCCAGGGGTTCACAGACTGCAGGCTGAAAATTGCTGTCTTAGGCTGTAAGCTCTTTGAGACAGAGACAGTCCTTTTGCTCTGTGTTTGTACAGTAACTAGCACACTGGTGTCATAGTCCATAACCAGGGCTCTACCGTAGTAAAAATAATCATAATATGATACATACACTAATTTTCTAAATACATAGATATTTCTATATTCACATTTACTCACCTAAGGGAGTAAAAGGCTTTGAAGGCATACTTGGTTTGGAAGTCCCAACTGCATTAACAGCAAATACACGGACCTCATAAGCAACACCTTCAATCATCTTCTTTGGTTCAAAAGTTGTTTCTTTAATTAGTTCAAAATTAAGTCTCATCCACCTGGAGCTTTGTTTCTTTTTCCTTTCAATGAAATATCCTATTGACCAAACAAAGTGGTATAAGATTAAATAAAGAACTAGCCAGTAGCTCAGTGTTTATAAAATCAGCTACAAATCAATGTCATCTTTCTAGATGGCCACTAACCCCTTTTCTAGATACAAATCTATATCACTTTCTGATCCCTGGGTGACTTACATGTAACTATCTTAGGTTTTTACAAATGAAGACTTTCTGATTGTAAAATTAGGTTTTCTTCCCCACCTCCCCCCAAAACCACTAAATTTAACTTTGTAACACAGCAGTATTTAGCTCAAAATTCATAAGGGGTTAGCCCTATCAGCTTCCGAGCTCTCCTAACTCCCATGTGCTTTAGTATACTCCAACGTGCCTAGGAATTCATCACATGCTTTCCTGTGTCCATGCTAACACAATAAAAGAATAGTCTCCAGGTTTGGTGTTTATGATAAAAAATATGCAAGTTTTTCACTAAACTCAGTCATCTAAGGGAGGGGTTTTCAACATTTTTAACAAGTGTACCCTTCCGGTCTCAAAGTTTCAGCTCATGTACCTTTTATATTTTTTTTCTTGTTTTTAAGCAGGGAGGGGCAGATCAAGGCCCCTGCGGTGAGGGAGTGAATGGGGTTGGGGCTAGAGCAGAGGCAGGTGCTGCTTAGGCAGGGAGAGAAAAAGTTATTTCAGGGGGCTGAGTGTGCGTGTGCATGTCCCCTCCCCCCCCGCAGGTAAGTTTGTGGGGGAAGGGATGAGGGGAGGGGAAAGGGCCATGTGGGGGGTGCAGATCAAGGCCCCTACAGTGAAGGAGGGAGCAGGACACAGGCAGAAGCAGGGAATGGGTGAGTGGGACCCCAGCTGGGCTAAGCCTTAAGCCTCCACCTATTCTACCACCCATCCCAGCCAGGGCATCACTCACCCCTGCCCCTGCCCCACTCCCTCCCTCACCACAGGGGACTCAATTTTCTCCCCGCCCCTACAGTGGTGAGGGCTGGGGCTGGGGATCGAGACCCTCACAGGCCAGGAAGGAATGGGGCAGAGGCAAATCATTCACCACTGCCCTTGCCCCACTCCCACCTGCACTGTGGGAGAAACAGAACCCGGCAGCTTGTCCATGCCTC
>NW_017729022.1:72958517-72960099 GCF_001723915.1 Gavialis gangeticus
TTTTCTCCCCACCCCTACAGTGGTGAGGGCTGGGGCTGGGGATCGAGACCCTCACAGGCCAGGAAGGAATGGGGCAGAGGCAAATCATTCACCACTGCCCTTGCCCCACTCCCACCTGCACTGTGGGAGAAACAGAACCCGGCAGCTTGTCCATGCCTCTCCCCCTTGGCTCCCCTACAGTGCATGCAGCAGAGGGAACCACCCACCTGTGCCCCTGGATGATTTGCTGAGCTCTGATTGTCCCACGACCCAGCCCGGCTAGGGCCTCATTCATGGGGAATGGAGCCCTGGCCGAACCGGGTCATGGCACAATCCCCACAGTGCAGGGGGGAGTAGGACAGGGACAGGGGTGAATAATTCCTGCTGCTACACAACCTCTGGGAGGGCATGGGGGCATGTGCCCCCCCTGATATGTGCAGGAGACAGGGCGGGCTGTGGCTGCAGGCTGGGGCTGGGGCTGTGCTGGGCTTTTCTTGGCAGGGGTTGGGCTGGGCTGCACTCAGGGTGGGCAGCAGTGGTACTGGAAGCAGGGCTATGGGAGAGGCTGCAGCCACCCCAAAATTCACCATAGCCCCCCACAACCTCCTCCAGCTTATCCCGGCCCAACATCCCTCCCAGGAACAGCCCAGCACTGCCCCTGCCACAGCCCACAGCAGCCCGCACATGCCCCCCATGCCCTCCCAGGGGTGTGCATAGTGGCCGTGCTGGGAGGGGGTGGTGAACAGGAGGGCTTGCACAAGGCAGTTGCCACCACCACCAGCACTGCCACCCGGCTTGGCTGCACACCACGCTGCTTTGCCATGGCTGGTCACAGCTTTGTGGATTGCTGATGGTCCAATTGTGTTCTGCCAGGGGCAGGTACAAAGCACACTTCCTGCCCCCCACTGCCCCCCACCATTCAGACCCTTGCAGCTCTGCTATACAGGGATAGCAGCCAATCAGGACAGCGGGCTGGGGTGGGAGGTGGGGAAGCACCATAGTGTGCTGTGTGGGGCTGGCAACTCCCAGTGCATCCCTCCCCCTCCCCTGGGTAAGAGGTGAATGCGCCAGGGGAGATGCCACGCCATGCCCCAGGGTACGCATACCCCCATTTAATAACAACTGATCTAAGGTAGGAAGGACAATCCTCTGAGTCTCAAAGGCCTATAATCCAGATATATAAGAAAATGTCTCATGGAAACTAAGATATGGGAGGGTGTATCTTGTGTTGATTTCTAAGAGTTTAAATTTCCAAAACCAGAGACCAAGCATCTTAGTAAAGGGTCCCACTCCTTTTGCATTCATTTCCCTTGGCCATATTACAGGGTCACCAAACAAAAGAAGAGCACTTACCTAAGACAGGAGAGCCTCCATCATAGGCTGGAGGTTCCCAGTTCATAATGCACCAATCTTCACCTACTTCAGTCACATCTGGTGCTTGTGGAGGGTCAGGAATATCTGTTGCAAACAAAGTAAAATATATGCTTAACCAAATAAAGTTCAACTAAAAACAAAAAAGTTTTTTTTTTAAATTAAAAAATAATAGAGGACAAAGTGCTGAATAAGTAGGGACCTACCTAATTTACAGGACCCCCCCCCCCAA
>NW_017729022.1:72960200-72963999 GCF_001723915.1 Gavialis gangeticus
TAGGGCCCTCCCAAATTTCAGGGCCCCCCCCCCCCAATTTCATGGTCCAAGTATAGTGCTGGTCACCATTTTTGCAGGGGAGCACAGTGCCCCACCCACTCCTCTGATTGGCTGGGGGTCACCAGAAATCCTACCCCTCCCCAGATATTGACAGATGGTTAGTTATCAATCTCTAGGGATGGGTGGGTCTTCCAGGGCTCCACGGCTAATCAGAGGAGGGGGTGGATGCCATATTCTACCATGTAGTTAGGGGCCTTATTGTTGGAGGTGGAAAACATGTTTGCGTCCATTTGGGCAGAGGAAGATACTGAATTCAGTATTTGGGTGAGTACTGTAGCCAATGAACTGTAGCATAAAAGGGGAGTTCCCCCACTGGTTTTAAAAAAGCTAACAGTTTTTGTATAGATTTTGTATATATCCTCATTAGGGCTGTGCGAAATTTCACTGGGTGTTTCGTTTCAATGCTGTTTTGACTCATTTCAAGCTCAAAACAGCGAAATCAAAACAAAATGAAAGGCCTCAAAACAGCCTTGAAACGAAATGAGGGCACTTGAAATGTTTTGAAAGTTTTGAAATGTTTTGAGTTTTGAAGTTGGGCTTGCTTGCAGGGAAACAGAAAATAAGGAGAGGGAGGGGGAAAACGGGGGAAGGACTCGTCTGATATTGACAGTGTAGCTGGCCAGTGATTGTGATCCTTCCCTGAGGTCTCTCCCAATCCCAGTGCTCTGGTGGAGGGACAGAAAAACAGCTGTGCCCTAACACACACACACAATCACACATGAAATGAAATCAAATAGTGCTTTGAAACAAAACAAAACTTGAAATGAAACACTGGTCTATCAAAACATCAAAATGGAAGTCAAAACGAAACAGTGCTGTTTCGCACAGCTCTAATCCTCATGTGGGAGGCATTCTCTGTGAATGTCTTCAGGATCACATGGAATGGGGAATCCTTTACAAATCCTGCCAGGATTTAAGCTGAGATAGATATCAAATTATTGAGCCTTACTAAGACTGAGGCACTGCTGGGCATGTGGAGAAGCATATCTTTAGACACTTGGGAACAGTGCTGTGAAAAACAGAGGTATGTACAGTCTTGGCATCTCTAGGGTGAGGTATGAACTGAAAGAAGGTTTTGAGTATTGCAATTTTAGGCTTAAACCCTTTAACCCACTTTAAGCATCGAAACCCTTTTGTGGACTTAACTTGTGCATACCTCAGTTCTTAAAATGGGGATGATAGAACTTTCCAACCTTATAATGGTATTATGAGGATGAGTACATTAAAGTTTGTTACTTGCCCAGATACCACAATGCTGGGGTCAGTGATGAGAACTTAAACAGATTTCATTGATAGTTTTGATGATTACAGAGGACAGCCACTACATAGGAGGCTTTTCAGATATGGGGAAAAGAAGCTGATCTAGGCTAGGAGCTTCTTTAATAAATATTTATTAAAAAAGAGAAGGACATATGATAAATGTGTCAGTGTGATAGAGTGGTTTCATGACTTACCAACCACTTTGATGTTGATTATAGCACTGTCTTCTCCAGCCTCATTCTTTAGAGTTATTCTGTAGGGACCTGAGTCATCTCTCTCAGCTGTATCAATTACCAAACAGCTGTTATCTGGATAAGTTTCTGCACGTATTCTGCCACTGTCTGTGATCCACTAGGTATTAAAGTTAGGGGAGGGAAAAGTAGCATTATGATTTGAGAACCAGAATGGACAAAGAGTGAAAAAGCAAAATGCAATATAGTATTTGCCAGAAATAAGTACAAGCACTATTTTGAACATTATATAAAAGCCCAAAGTTTCTACCATTTCCTGTGCATGAGAATGACAAACCAAAAAAGGGATAGGCAAATGAATAATTATTCAATTGTGCATCATTTCAAAAATTTTTAAGGCTGATTTAAATTTTAAAAATAATTCAGTTTAAGGTACAGTATGAATTTAAGGCTGAATAATTCTGGAATAGGTGTCCAAATAATTATATATGTGGACACTTATTTCAGAATAAGAGCTATTTTTGAACAATTCCCAGTATAGAGAAGCCCTTGGTCTTGACACATTATACATCAAAACAGCAAACAATGATTTGACCATGTAGTTCCTTCTGAAGTTAACGAGAGCTGCATAGCCCAATCTCTGCAAGTGGGGCTAGGAATTTAAAGATGAAATTGGAGTTGTACATTAAGGAAGCTTGCCTCATTCATGGTTTCATTATAAGCTCTTGATGAACTTTAAGGTTTGCAAAGTGGGTCATTAACTTTTGCAAATCTGAGCCAAGCCACATAGCCCTTACATAAAATTAGTGAAAGGCCAAGTAGAAATTTGGGGTGCTGACAGAAGTGATATTTGTCACATGATTATCCCCCTGAAAGTGCTCTGCAGCCATGATCTGACAGAAGTGCATGGCTGCAGAGCACTTCAGAAGTGCCTGAGAGCACAACAAATTAGCCCTCAATTAATGAAGGTTCAGATAAAGGTGCTCCAAAACAGAGCACCTTCATTAACTTCTGTTTGTTCCTATGTATGAGCAGGGCTAGGCTGCACCACCCCACCCCCACCCCCAGTGCTGTCTGCAGGATAGGAGAGGGAGAAGGCAGGGGAGAGAGCTCAGACTGTGCTGGAGGGGAGGGTGGGGTAGGGGAGGCAGGTGGACTGGAGCCCTCCTGAGGTGGGGGGCTCCAATCCATGCCCCCCCATCTACCAGCACAGATAGGGCAAACCCGAGACCAGAGCTCCCTCCCCAGCCTTCTCCCTCTCCTATGCTGCAGACAGCACTAGGACTGCAAGGGATGAAAGGGCAGGGCTAGGGGAGAGAGACTGTAGACACAAAGCCTCTCTATGCTGGATTGGCTCCAAAGTGGAGCTCAATTCTCCCCTCCACAAAACAGTGAATGCCTGTTGGGTTGGGGGTGGGGGGTTGCTGTAGCTCATGGTGCTTTCTGTGAAACACCATGAATTACAGTGGGGAGCTGCACATCTGTCAGTGCCCTTGATGGCTTTTGTTTGAGTTTCAGTTTCTCATGAGTGGTGAGAATGCATGCAAAGCAAAACTGAAGTGAAGTTTTTTTGAATATGTGAACCCAAACCTAGCAAATTTCACAAGGGAGAAAGGAAAAGCATCAGAGAATCACATTAATAAAATAAATTATTATATGCAATTTAAATGCTATTTACAATTTGTTGAGTAGTCACAGCTCAGCTACTTTAAGGGAAAAATAATTTCCTCCACTGAAGGAATGGAGCCTTAATTACACAGTAGGTCAGACTACATGTTCACAGGTGTTCCTTTTGGCTTTATCTGTGACTCTGTTAGAACAAAAGTATAGCTATCAAAACTAACACATCTGATATCATAGAGTCATAGGAAGTTAGGGTTGGCAGGGACCATCCACAACTAGATCATCCCAGTCAAAGCTTTGTCTAGCCAGGGTTTGAAAACCTCCAATGATGGAACTTCCACTACCTCTCTGGGTAACCTGTTCCAGTGCTTCACCACCCTTCTAGATAGAAAGTTTTTCCTAATATCCAACTTAAACCTCCCTTCCTGCAACTTGAGAGCGCTGCTCCTTGTTCTGTAATCTGTCACCACTGAGAACATAGATTTCATAGACATTAGGGCTGGAAGGGACCTCGGAACATCATCGAGTCCACCCCCCCGCCCAAAGGGCAGGAAGTCAGCTGGGGTCATAGGATCCCAGCAAGATAAGCATGCAATTTGCCCTTGAAGGTGTTCAATGTAGGTGCTTGAACCACCTCCGACAGCAGGCTGTTCTAGACCTTGGGG
>NW_017729022.1:72968999-72969532 GCF_001723915.1 Gavialis gangeticus
CCCGAGCCTGCGCTTTTCCAGGCTAAAGAGCCCCATGACTCTCAGCCTGTTGTCATAAGGTCTGTTTTCCTGACTTCTGATCATGCGCGTGGCTCTTCTCTGGACTCTCTCAAGCTTCTCCACATCCTTTTTGAATTCTGGAGCCCAAAACTCTACGCAGTACTCCAGCTGCGGCCTCACCAAGGCCGAGTACAAGGGGAGAATGATGTCCCGGGATTTACTTGAGAAGCATCTATGGATGCAAGCCAGCATTTTGGTCACTTTAGTAGCCGCAGCACTGCATTGCGGGCTCGTGTTCATATTGTGGTCTATTACCTCTCAGCTCCATGTTCTTGGGGAACCATGACACAGGATGCAGACTGTCTGACTCACAAAGAATCCCCCACACACACACCTAAACAGAAACTGATTAAAATGCAGTGAGAGACACACCTAAAAGCCTCCAGATAAGGGTGAGGAAAGTGAAGCAACTGCCCTAGGTCTCATTTGCATCTGAGATGGGACCAGATGGCCATTCATTTACATGAGAGATG
>NW_017729022.1:72969843-72973614 GCF_001723915.1 Gavialis gangeticus
AAATAGCGGGCAAATCTGGTAGCAAGTCAATGATGACCCCCAAGTCTCTTTCTTCCATAGTGCTAGCCAGCGTAGCACTGCCGAGCCTACGAGGATGCTGCAGGTTTTTCTTCCCGAGGTGGAGAACCTTGCATTTTTCGGTGTTAAACACCATCAGGTTCTCGTCCGCCCATTTGCTGAGCCTGTCCAGGAACCTCGAGGTACCAGGCATGGATTGTGAATGCTACAATGCTGGGAAGGATGGAAAGTCCCACAGGAGCACAGGGGGGCTCCCCTACGTGCTCGGTGGCAGACCCAGAAGTGGACCAGAACTACTTCTTGCCTTTCTTTGAACAAGAAGTTATGGAGACAAAATGTAATTCAGTAAATGGCTCCTTATAATATTTTCACAGGGCCAGAGCCACAAAAACAATTAAAACTTACTGATTCATCAAGCCAAAGTCTGTTTGAGAAGAAAAGTCTTTATACCAGGTTGCAGAAATAAGGATACAGTAGCATTAATTGCCATACCTTTTCCCCTTTACTCCACATAACTTTTGGAGTTGGCTCTCCAGAGACTGGGATCTCAAGTCGTAATTTATTTCCTGCTATAACTGTCACTGTGTTATTTTCACCAAGACCTTCCAGATGGAGTTTAGGTGGATCTGAAAAAGAAGATATTACCAAGTCCATTATAGTGCTGTCACACTAAGAGAACATTTTGATAAAGACAGTGACATGGATGTAGTTCTGCAATACTAACCTTTTAGACTGTAGATAGGAAGTTAAAGACTAGTCCTCATTTATGTGCTTTTCTGATGTTTTCAATTCAACTGCATTTTCTTTGCAAAAAAATCTCTGACTTTCCAGCATGGTCCTTGAGCCACCAAGCCACAGGTTAGGCATTATCCAATCCATTCTCCAGCCCTCCTTTAAAAGCTGTCCTCCCGGGCAGCCAAAAGAGGGAGATATGTGGGTGCAGGAGATGGATGCCCTTGTAGAAGAGATAAGGTCCTGAGTCCTAGCCTGGACATTGCTACCAATGGGGTAGAAACTTCCTCACTGCTCTCCATCCATTCATCCTGAATATTAAATACAACGTGCAGTGGCTCAGTTTCAAGAGGAAGGCTGGATAATACCTAACCTGTGGCCCAGTGATTATAAACTGTGTACCTTTGTTATGATATTTTACTTCTGTTTGAAAAGCTAAGCTAAGTAATACATGTATTTTGTCTGATTGACTGAATTTGGATTAACCGAGTCTCATACATTGAATGAATGTTGATTTAAAAAATAACCAAATGAATGATGCTTCATATACTTAGTATGTGGGGTAGAGTGTAACAGTATCACTATTCTTGTTAAAAACAAAACAAGTCATTTTTTGAAATACCATATTTACTCAAATACAAGATGAGTTTTTTCAGCTCAGCGGGGAGGGGGGGAAAGCCCCTCATCTTATAGTTGCACACAAAGAAACTTCACCTGTGCTAAAACTTGTAGCAGTGTTTTCAAATTTGCTTCTCACTTCCAGGTGCTCAGGATAAGCAGGGAGTGCAGACAGAAGTGCAGCTCTCTGCTATAACTGAGAACGTTTGCAGGAAGTGTTTTGAGTTACAATGATCTGCCCAAGAAAACAGAAGTTCACTGTTGGTTCCAGGGAGGGCAGGAATCTAGCTACTGGCTGGAAACCTGCAGCTGGTTTCCCCTAGCAACATCCCCGCCTCTCTCCCAGCCTGCCCTGTTTCATAATGGGGGGGGAAGGGAGCAGAGGGAGCTCATTCTTGGGGTTCCCTTGAGAGGGCTCCAATACACCCCCCCCACCTTCCACCAGCAGATGAAAAAACCCAAGACTGAACTCCCTCCACTCCCTTCCCCACCTTCCATTCCGAAAACAGTGACAGGCTGGCAGGTAGCGCAGACAGAAGTTGTAGAAGATGCTGTTTTGAAATGTCTTCATTTGACCCCTCATTCAATGAGGGTTTAGATTTTCACTTAACTGGCCATTTTTAAGCTGTCTGCAGCCATGCACTTGTGTTTGGTCATGGCTATAAACTACTTTCTGTGGCCAGGTCAGGCAAAAATTGTCACTTCTATCTGCCCCCAGTGTCTGGCAGTAAAGAGACAGGAGAAGCAGCTGCAGAGGGAAGAAACTGTGGGGAGGGAGGGGAGGTAGAAGTCAAGAGGGTTACTTAACACCCCCCCCAGATCTATTTTCCCTCCTGTAGCAGCGGTAGGGGGACAAATTTATGGCAAACCTCTGATCATTATTTATATGCCTGGAAAATTATAACAAATTTATAAATTTTCCATATATGCAGTAAATATGGTAAGTCAGAATTCAAATGGGTTGGCAAGTCAGCTTTTCAAAGAACACTATGCTGCATTCAGCTATCATAACACATTGCAAAGCGGGCCAGCAGAAGATGTTTTAAAAATATCTTAATCCGTGCATTTAATTCAGTGGGAGCCTTTCTTGTAGTTTGAAGGGGCTCTGGATCAAACCCTTAAACCATAAGGCATCCATGATTTGTGATAAAATATTTTCTACTTTACTTGAACGTTGCCTAATTGTTAGACTGCATAAGTATTTGAAGACTTCCTGATGAAAATCTAGATATTTCATATGGTATTCATTTTTCATTTTCCAAAGGTCAAAGAAAATAAAACTTTATAATTTGATGCACCATACACTTACCTACAATATGAACTTTACAAGGTATGTCAATTTTATAGGCATCTGGTACAAAAGTGTATTCACCCTCATCTTCAACAAGGGAGTTTGATACAGTCAACCTGTGGATTCTATGAAAAATAAAGAAGCAATCCACTGAATTATACTGAGTAGACTGTAGGCAGATATAAGGAAGATATTGTTATATCTTAAGTTACAAGTTCATCAAATCTGGGCTTAGTTTTGAGGTTTCTGGCTAAAAATTCCAAATTTCATGATTATGCTTGAGGATGTTTCCCTTCATTTTTTAAAATGGTGAAAACAATATACAGGCTCCCTAGAAAATGAGGAGTACTAGCATTGACCAATTTCAAATGCATACACAACTCACATAGGTAGGAATGCAAATTCTGTGCATAGTATATGAAAATGGTCCAGAAATAACCCAAGAAACAGAAAAATTAAAACTGCATATTTTTCTACCAGTTCTAATACTTGTTTTAACCTTGTACTCCATTCTCCACAGTAAGTGCAATAGAAACTTCAAGCAATATGAAACTCTTAAATGGAGCTACACTATGAGACTCCATTATGGCTCATTACCAACTTGAATACACTGACCAAAATGGAAGACAAAAAGTAAACTGATAGCTAATAAATCCTGCTCTGCAATAGCATATTTTCATATATATGGCACACTCCAAAATAAGATGTGCACCTTGTTTTTAAAAGTAGAATGAAATAAAAAGATCTTTTGTTGTAGCAACTCAGTAGTAAGGGTATGCAAAGCGGGTGCTATTTGATTCGGATTCAGCCAGAATCAGGGACAGTGAATCAATTTGTTGATTCGGATCACTGTCCCTGATTCAATTCAGCTGAATCCGAATCTGAAGTTTCGATGCTGATTTGGAGAATCAGCAATTCGGACATAGACACAGCTTTAAATGTTTTTTCTTTGAGGTACCAGCACGGTACCAGTGTGGCTTGTGTTTGCTGCATTGCTGGGGCAGATGGAGTGTCCTGCAGGAGTACTTCCAGTCCACTTCCAGGTCCCCCAGGGAGTGTGCCAGGGCCCTGCCCCCCCTGCAGCTTCTGGCTTGAGCCACTGCAGGCATGTG
>NW_017729022.1:72973680-72979573 GCF_001723915.1 Gavialis gangeticus
CCCCCCCCCCCCCATGCCCCTCCTGGCTCGGCAATTGGCTGTGGGGGTACCCTGGGTGCCCTCCCAGACCCAGGAGGCACCAGTCACTGAGCTGGAGGGGTACAGGGTGGCCCCCTTGCATGCTCCCCAGTGGACCCAGAGGTGGACCAGAAGTGCTTCTGGTCCACTTCTGGGTCTGCTGCCAAGCACGCTCAATGCGCCTCAGCATCGCAGCATTCACGAGCCACCTGCTACCTAGAGATATGTAGAAAAAACATTTAAAGCTGTGTCTATGTCCGAATCTCCAAATCTCTCCAAATCGATTTGCAGAGTTCTGAGTTGATTTGGAGAGACTAAAGGGTCCTCTGATTTGATCCAGATTCGGAGATTTGGCCATTGAATCAGGCTGAATCTCTGCCAGATCGAATCAGCACAGCCCTACTTAGTAGCAGTAGCTAGGGAGATAACTCTGCTCATTATTCTGCTTCTTAGGGATTGTGTGCACAATTACTTTCATTTTTGCCTGACAGAATTTTAGCAGCATAAACTGTTGTTACCATATTTCCTCACCCAGCACAGCTGCATTTTTGGGGGCGCAGGCATGTGTTGTATGCAAGAAAAATATGTAAATAAGTATAAATATAACCGAGTGATAAAGGGGAAGAGTGGAAAGATATCAGATGACAATTCACAGAAAATATATCTTGATGATGCCCTCCTATTAAAAACCAGCCCATTCTAAGTAACATGCCTACCTTCCCTTGTGATATATTTTTACACGGTCACTAGGTAGAAGAGGTTGACCATTTTTGTACCACTTTCCTGGTATGTTCTCAGATATTTCACACTTCATGTTGATATCTTGCCCAAGCCTTACAGTCTGGTCTTCTAGTGCATGTATTATTTTCAGTGGTCTCACTTAGGAAAACAAAACCGTAGAAATTAGTGCTGATGTTGAATAACAATTCATGATTCTATCTGTGAGCTGCTACTAACCACTATAATGAGTTGTCTGACTTGAGGTTGCAGATCAGATGCTATGCTATTCAATAAACAGAATCCTTTCCGAGTGGTTAGAGTACTCAAAGAGGAAGTGGGCAGTCTTAGTTTCAGGTCTTCCTTAGTCTGAGAGGATCCAAACCCACAACCCTTATGTCCTGACAGAGTGCCCGAACCATCAAACTATAGAATAGGTTAGGATAGAGCACTCTCTACTCTTCATTGGAGCCTTCCCACTATGCAACCAATAGAGCAAGTGTCACCATCATTTTGTATGAAAATGACTATGGGCACGTCCACATGTCACCCTACGGTGACACAGTGATGTGCTATGTCACCGTACAGTGTGCTACAGTGATGTCATCATCACATGGGTCTACATATTGCTGCCACATGCATGGCAAAGTAACCACCCATACTGCACCATGCTTTAGTGCACAGCTGCTGCATTTTATGTTGAACTCAGTGCTGTGTGTTACATGTGCTCAGACCATGCCTACTAGAACAGGGTCCCTTTGGGATTTAGGAACAAGTTTGCCTTGTGCTTCTATTGCAACAGAGTTTAGGTACTTAGCTGCTCAGACTGAGATACACCTGAACATGTGCAGAAATCTAAATTCAGGTACATAGAGAATTTTTCAGTCCAAAATATGCTCCTTCCAAAATGTGTCAGTAAGAAACCAACTCTATGGGATAGTTCAGTTTCAAGGTCTATTTATCCCTTGTCCTCCCTAACAAAAACAGCAATTGATGACCACCTTTTTGTCACATTTGCTCACTTAAATTTGTGTTCTTAATATAATTCTATTTCATGTATAACAGTGACTGCTTATAAGACAGATAACTTGTAAAGTTACTTCCTCTCAGTTGAAGCTTAGACCAGATTCAGACTGGTGAAAAATGTCAGCAGTTCTCACAGCGACCCATATTAACGCAAGCTAGCATCTTGATTTATTGAAAAAGACTCATCAGAAAATGCAAATACTGCAGATCTGAATTTATTTCAGTGTGTCCACAAGGAAGGCAGTGAACTTTGTTGAGCTGAAGTTTGTAATAAATGCACTACGTTTACTAAATAAGTAAAAGTATTTTGTAATACCTTCCACCCTGACCCTCACTGCAATGAAATTCTATGCATACATTTGGCTAAAAAGTACAAACACTCTCCATTTAAAAATACATATTGTACAACCCCCCAAAAGTTAATTATATCTATTTCTTGGAAATATTCCAACATTTTTTTTATCTTGTTTGATAGTGACAAGTGTACGGGTTCAGGACGAGGAGCATTAGTGCCTTTAGCAATACTTATAACTTAATTACAGAGTTGGTTGGAACATTTCAACTTTTTTTTGAAAAAAAAGAAAACAAAAACCTTCTCTGGTGTTGACTGAAAACCTTTTTCTTTGGTTTTCCAAATAACTGAAAAAGTTTTAAGGTAAGCAGAAACTTTTCCTGTAGAATTCTATTTTCTTGAAAATTTCATGCTCCAGTGAGCAAGCATTTAGATAGGAAAAAAATTGACGTGACCTACTTAATTACCTATTAATTAAAATAATGCTCAGAAGAAAGACATGCAATATATTCATCTTAGATGGTAGCAACAAAAAAATCAGTATGTTAAGATTTCCCCATAGACTCCTAGGAATAGGCATATAGTAATACTCTACTAGGAAAACCAGTAGATGATGGTAAATCTGTTATCAGGAGTAAAAATTCACATATAGAAAAGATGTACAGTACTTACAATCAACTGAAAGCTTAGCAGCTGATTGTCCTCCAGTTGTCATTACTGAATAAGTTGCAGTGTCAGCTTTTGTAGCTTCTTCTATGATCAGAGTGTGTTTTTTACCCTCAACTTTAAGTCGGTAGCGAGATCTAGGTTCATTGCCTAGCTCCACTCCATTCTTAAACCTGATCAAAGATAACAAATCTTATTTTCCCAAAAAACGTACCATTCTAATACTGTATTGGGTAACTTCAATATGAATGGACATCTTCTGAACTGAAAAGATTTAGAGAAGCTTTTGGAGGAGGTAGAGCAAACAGGAAAGATTTAAATGAACTAATTCATTAATGTAGTCATTACACTAAAAGCATGTTATTGTTGTCTCAATATTTTGGAAAACATTATTTTTATGATATTTTAAACTACATTTCAGGTTTGGTTACATAGGAGATGGCTTTCCTTGTTTGCCCTAAGCCACTACAGTCTTCATTTTTAGGAAACCAATATTTACTCTAGGGCAGCCAGAAATGGCTTACCATTTCACATTTGCATCTTCTTCAGATACTTCACAGACTAATTCTACTCTTTCACCAACATAGGTATTCGTATCTTCCAGGGATTTGGTCACCAATATTGGCGGCTCTATGGTAAGAAAAGATATGGTTTTACAATTTCAGAAACAAAGTTATATGAAAAAGAAAAAAAAAAGTGTTATGAGGAAAAATGATTCTAAGAAAGAAATTCTAACTAAGATCAATTGTCTTCAGAAGAGTGTTGGTGAGCACAACAGTTACTGCAGTTTTTTTCTACTTGAAATCAGAAAGAAGCTGGCCTATGCACAAACAGCAGGCACACTTATTGCAAAATCTTGAGTTGGTTTGAATAAAACTCTCTCAATCCCTTTGACTGGCAGTTTGCTAATATAAGTTGCTTATGGACAGACACCAAAATCTGCAATGTACTTTCTTCTCCCCTTGATTCCTTCTCCCAGCACAGCATTTTCCTCAGGTATCACACTGGACGTGGCATGATGATGTGGCATTATAATACTATAACCTTATAGGGTTTAACCCATCCATTTTAAGAGTAAGAGAAAATTCTGCCTGTTTAGTGCATACATTTTAAAAGACACTGGGCGCATCTACACATGAAATTAGTATGCATGAATAAACTCTGGTGCAGTTCATGCAGAAGTTTATTACTTCTGGGCACAATATTTATATGTGCACCTGGGACTGCAGTATGTTGAGCCAGGATGGCACAGCCCTGGCTGGCAGAGGGCTCGAGGAGTCAGTCTGTCAGCCCAAGGCTGTTCCACCCCACCTCAACATGCTTTGGAGGGGCTGGCTGGGGCTTGAGGTTGCTATAGTGTGCAGCTAGCCAACAGGAAACCCCACACTGTAGCACCCTTATGCCCCAGCCACCCCATTCACCATCTATACATGCATTGCAACACACTAAATAATAGGCCTGTGCGAAGTGGCTAGTATTCGCCTTGGATTCGGATTTGGCCAGTTTGGGGGACAGTGATTTGGTAATTCGAATTACTGTCCCAAATCGATTTGGCTGAATCTGATTTGGAGATTTGGCCACTGCCAAATCTCTGAATCGGACAGGCCCCATCCCCTGCTAGCTCTCCCAGACTTTGAAAAAAAAAAGCTCCACTCACCAACTGCTGCCAGGTGGGGAGCAATCTCCGCTACACCCCACTGTCCCATGCTGCATGAGGGGCTCTGTCATGAGCCCTCACCCCCCACCCTCTCTCCCAGCCCCAGCTCACAGCTCTTTAAAAAAAAAAGCCCCACTCACCAGCTCCTGCCAGGCAGGGGGGGGAATCCCTGCTGCCCCCCTCTGCCCCATGCTGCATGGGAGGCTCTGCCATGAGCCCCCAGAAGCCCTGAGGCCAGTGCAGCAGCTGGTGATTGTGGGGCTTTTTTTTTTTTTAAAAGAACCAGGAGCTGAGGCCAGGTTGGGCAGTCATGGGGGGGGCAGGGCTGGGAGAGTGGGCGGGGGTTGGGGGGACATTCAGGGGAGCTGGGGGAGCAGGCAGTGGATGGGGCCTGGTGGAGGTCCCCCCATGGTCCCCTTCCCTCTCCTCCAGCCCCCCCTCCCCTGCCCCCTACTTACCAAAATGGAGTCCGGGTCCAGCTCCCTGCAGCAGCGAGCAGAGACTGCCTGAATCTCTGAAGCTCTCCAAATCTTTTCCAAATCAGTTCAGAGAGCTTCAAATCATTTTGGACCTTTTAATTTGTCTCCTGATTCTATTCGGATTCGGAGATTTGGCCGTCAAATCAGGCATAATCTCCTCCAAATTGAGTCGGCACCTGAAGCTTCACACAGCCCTACTAAATAACTCCGCCATAGGATAGTACTTGTGTCAGGCAGTGTTATCCCATGGCAGAGGTAATTAGTTTACTCCAGCTTAATAGCGCCACCCTTGTAGATAGTGGTGCTTTACTGTGGAGGTAATTAGTCAGCTCCTCAGTAAAGCACATGTGTAGATGCACCCACTGCATATACATGAGATGCTGACTGCACAGTTTTTTATTGTGCAGTCATTTATTACTTGCATACACAAGTACTAAATGAGTGCACAGTAACCAAATCTACTGTGCAGTAGCATCTCCAAATAGCTTTTTGGTGATGTTGACTGCACAGTAACTTGTTACTACTGTGCAGCAGCATTTTATCATGCTTCATGCCACACAACACTACTGCGCAGTAGTAATAAGCTACCGGGCAGTACTATTGAGCTAATGTGCAGTAAACTTCACTAGGCAACTGTGCTGGTATACTACTACACAGTAACACCGGTTACTGTGTAGTCATTTAGTACTTGGTTATGCAAGTACTAAATGACTGAGCAGTAACAACTGTGCAGTCAGCATCTTGTGTAGTTTCATAGTTTCATAGTTAGTAGGGTTGGAAGGGACCTGAGCAGATCATTGAGTCCGACCCCCTGCCATGGCAGGAAAGGTGTTCATCTAGCCTCCTCTTAAAGACCCCCAGGCAGGAGCCAGCACCACTTTTCTTGGAAGTTGGTTCCAGATCCTAGGCGCCCTGACAGTGAAGTAGCGCTTCCTGATATCTAGCCTAAATCTACCCTCTGCCAGCTTGTGACCGTTATTCCTAGTCACTCCTGGTAGTGCTTGGGGGAACAGGGACTCCCCCAATGCCTGCTGGTCC